>NC_051179.1:172627754-172943404 GCF_013339695.2 Rhipicephalus sanguineus | reverse complement strand
ACGGTGCGTCCCAGGAAGGTTGGCCGTGGTCGAGGAGGGCGCGCAAACGGTCAAAGAGTTGAACGACCTGATAGCGCTGAGTCTTGCGTAAAGCCGCCGGTGACCACGCTGCGCAACAGTACGTCTTCGTCAGGTAGTGAGGGTGCGGCGGCGACGTGACGGCATTCACGGGCAATTAGCGTCGTGTCGGAAGGGACCATCGAAAGGGAAGATGGCATCGTAAGCGTCAAGACCGGCCGATACATTTTGCCTTGCAATAAAGTCGAACGGCAAAGGAAACGGATTGCACACGTAAACGGCACTGGAACCACCGGCAAACGTTAGGATGGCAAATGGGATGACAAGTTCCGGCGACGAGTGCATTCCGTAGACAGCATAAAGAGGGCGGTCGAATCAGGAACAGAGGTACACGAAATGGACACCATGGCGACAGAGAAAGTAGAGATGATGACGTCAGCAGCGACAACCACCTTTTCGGGCGAGTAAGCGACATCTACAGCTTTGGTACTGAACGGATACAAGGCGAGTTGTGCACGAGCGCAGTCTACAACCGCATTATTAGCGGAAAGGAAGTCCCATCTGAGGATAACTTCATCAGACGCATGTGAAAGAACGACAAATTCGATATGTAAAGCACGCCTTGAATCACAACACGAGCAGTGCATGTGGCCGAAGTTTTGACGTGCTGCGAACTCGCTGTGCGTAGGGAAATGTCGAACAGCGGAGTCGTCACTTTGTTCAGTTTGCGGCATAGCACTCCACTGATTACACAAACAGCGGTGACTGTGTCGACAAGAGCATTTGTGGCGAAACCGTCGACAAAACCCGCAATCTCGTTAGGGGACGAAAGATGAGGCTTTGAAATTTTCGGCGGTGGCGCAGTTCTTGCCTCAGGAACTGCGACTGCTAGTTTTCCTCCTGGGCGTGGTTGGAACGGCGAAGCGTGGGAGAAATAGACCGGCGGCGGGGCGAAGGAGATCGACGTGAGGTGAAGTCGGGTCGACGTGAGCGGGAGTCAGGCGCATCAGGTGTAACACGAGGTTCTGGTTGCTCAGGGATGTAGCTGGAGGGCTGAGCATCACGAAAATAAAGTCCACGGTGGCGACAATAGCGAGCGACATGCCCCGGAATACCGCAGGCGAAGCAGACGGGCCGGTTATCCGGAGTATGCCAAGGGTTCACAGGTGCTCGGGGAGGCGAGAAGGGTACATTTACCGTGTGTACCGGATGTGGGGACCTGTAGTAGCTGGTGGTTGGGCTGAATGAAGAGGGCGTCGGTTGGGCACGAGCTCGGGTGACGGCTTCCGCATTAAGAGGCGCAGCAACTTGTGCTGGCGCACCGGCGAAGGGAGAGCCTCGGCAACTTGTGCCTGGATAGCACAACGAAGTGAGTGGTCCAGTGCAGTGGGGGGCTCGTTGATGGTGGCCACAAGGGAGACCTGACGAGCAACTTCCTCGCGGATGTATTGCTGCATTTGTGGCAGCAATGAGGTGTAGTCAGCACCAATACTCCTGGACCCCAGAGCTGAAAGGTCCGCGTTTGTGTGGTAGCGCGACGTGTAGAATTCGCTGCTTGCGCAGCTCATCAAACTTGGCGAGCTGAATTACATCAGTTGCGGTCTGTGGGTTTTGGGCCACAAGCATATGAAATGCGTCATCGTCAATGCCTTTCATTATATGTCGTATTCTGTCAGCCTCCCACATACTCGCATCCACCCGCCTGCAGAGGCCGATGACATCCTCAATGTAGCTCGTGAAGCACTTACCAATTTGTTGAGATCATCACCGCAGGCCGTGTTCAGCGCGAAGTTACCGCATAGCTGGACGACCGAAAAACGACGTCACGGTCTCTTTAAAAGTCGACCAAGTGGGATATCGGCTTGGTGGTTGATGAACCATAGGTTGGCCAAATCAGTCAAGTAGAAGATGACGTGAGTCAGCTTCGCAGGATCATCCCACTTTCTAATCGCGCTGGCACGTTCGTAGTCTGCCAGCCAGTCCTCGACATCACGGTCTTCAGTGACGCTGTAGAGTGGAGGGTCGCGCAGACGAAATACACCAGAGCACATGACGGACGGGGGTGGAAGAGGCTTGCGAGGGATCGACGCGCTCGGTCATTCTGGAATCGGATGGTAGCGTACGGCTGCGGAGCTCCAGTGCGCGGAAGGGGACCACCCAGCGACTCCACCAAATGCAACAAGCGTGTTCTCTAACAAACACTTATTTTGTAGAAGGCGTGAGACAACCAAGCTGGTTTAGGCAGAAACCCGGCAAGCACGAACCACACGAACGTCAACGTCTTCGTTCACGCTGAACAGAGCTGACACCGATGTGCTTCGCTACAATCACTCTGCGCGCAAAAAGGAGCCATCCTGGCTACCTAAGGAGATGACACTACAGGAGGGTCGTAGCACGGCTTTAGCCGTGATACGTGAACTGTTTCACGCCCTTGGCAGCGGTGGTCCGATAGTTGGTCGATCGGCTCGACGTCATAGTTGACGGGTGATGTTTTTGCACAACATGGTATGGGCCGTGGTATTTCGACGGAAGCTTTGTAGAAAGTCCAGGAGTGGTGGACGGGACCCAGAGCCAAACCCGCATTCCCGGCGTATAGTGGGTACTAGATGCAGAGGCGTCGTGGCGAGTTTTTTGGCGCCATTGGTCTTGCGCGGTAATGAGCGAGCGAGCTTACGACACTCTTCGGCATAAGCAGCTGCTTCGGAAACAGGCGTGGCTTCGGAAACATCGGGTCGGTAGCGGAGAATGGTATCCATGAGCACGAGGGTTCCCGCCCGTATAGAACGAAGAGCGGAGAGAAGCCGGTGGTAGTTTGCGGCGCAGAGTTGTAGGCGTACGTGACGAAAGGAGCACGCGGTCCCAATTAGTGTAGGAAAATAGGTAGAAAAAGGTATACGCTTCTAAGAAACTGTTTGTTGGTCGACGTTTCGATCAGACCGATCCTCATCAAGACAAAATTTACCAGGCTTCGATGCGCTTTATATCATCCTCCGAGTCGAGAGAGTGAAAAAGTAGAAAAAGGTTAAAAAATGTAAATACAAAAAAGAGAACAGAAAAAGAAAAAAAAGACAACAGAAGTAAGAAATCTGAGGTAAAAGGAAAAATAGTCGCGAACACACCAGGCGCACATACTTGGACGTACGGACAAGACGTTTTTTCCGAAAGAAAAAAAAGAAACTACGTAGATATACACAGATCGTCCAGGTGAAGTACATTCCCGTGGTCCATAGCCGAGCTCCAATGCTTTGGCTGCCCCCTCCTCACTTCTGTTAGGATTCGCGCTATCCAGAATGAAGAATAAAGCACTACATGTGAGGTTATCGCGTCTGGTTTGGTATACCTATGTTGCTGTTAGCATCGTTACGCAACTGTAAACAACTGGTTATATATCATGTGCGACTCTTGAACATATGAGTGAACGTATACCACTTCCACCTTTCTCTAGCGTCATTCCGTAGCGTTTCGCTCAATGTAAAAAAATACGCCACAGTCACCATCCGCGCATGCTTCGCATAAAATCGATTCCCACGGTACGTGGATCTGCCGGATTTTTTTTATTTATTTTATTTGCATCTTTCTCAATTTTTCGGTCACGGATAAGGTGATGATTTTTCGCTCACAACCAACGACGCCGACACTGACGCCGGCACCGGAATTTCTGCGGAATGACCTCTTTAACGCGATAGCGCTCAAACATTGTGTGTCTGCGCCCGTGTTTCTACATCTGTCTAGTCCGTGCGTGTGTGCACAAAAACAATCGTGAATCAGTACCAAATCGCCCAATTGTCAGTATCGATGCTACGGATTTCAGAGGCTACGAAGAAAAGCGCCTTGTTAAGGCCTGCTCCGCCAAGTGCAGAAGCGGGGCTAGCATCTCAAAATAAGAGTCTTCCGCTCCTTCAACGAATTCATTCAATAGATTTTCAGTAGTTATCCTGACAGTCAATTGACTCTTATCTTAAGTACATTTCTGCTCTGATACCATATTTGTCTAACTGATAGCCTCAACCAGAACCACCACTTTCGTAACACCTATTTATTTAAACACATTTTCTGAATTCTCGGAATACCAGAGTAAGTGCTCGACCGGATGTGCCTGGAACAGAGACAAGATTTTCAGTCGTTCTTTTTCCGCTAAAAAAGCGCGAGAGCTGCGTGTCCACTTTGCGCCTTGCACGTGCAGCAGCCCTAGGAGCATCAGGAAAGTGAGAGGCGTGTGCCACCCCGGTTATGATGCGATGACTCTGCCAAGCATGTACGGCCTCGGAGCCTCATTCCCTATCTCTGTGCGTCCGACTAGCACTTCACATTCAGCTTCTTAGAAAGTTCTAAGCATCGCTTCCATTTTCTTCTTATTCCGCTGACTGTTCTGGTCATTGTGAACGAGCCAGTGATTCAATTTAGGACTGATCGCTGGGTGAGTTGGTATTCCATGACTAAGAGAACTGCGCGAAAAAACTGGGACAGTAAGACAAGTTAGAGAGATTATCTAACTGCCAACCTCTAATCGTTCACGCGGTTTTTGTACGCGTTCTTATATTTTTGTGTTTCTCCAATAAACTCCAGTAGCTAGTCTGCGCTTGTGCGTGTGTCTTACTTGTCCAATTTTTCTCGCGCAGTTCTCCGTAGTCAGTGATTTAAACAGTGGAAGCGGATATCCATCCGACATCAAGTGAGGAATCTGTGTAAGAAAACTGCTCTCTGTCATATGAAAAAAAAATCATAAAACAATGCCATAAATTAGAGATCATAATGCCTCTTTTGACAAGCTTTGTGCGATTGGAGGAGGACGCAATCAGTGGTATTATAGTTCTGGGCACATACGACCAGCAAACGTGTTCTTCAGTAAAAATGACACTAATTCGACAAAATTACCTAAGTTATCTTTCAGAACTTTCACACACTCGATATAGAGGGTCAGTGTGCGATACAGATGCTCAGTAGTTGAGCTTCCCACTTTAAATAATAGGTAATCTTTCACGCACCTAAAACCCGTTTTACGCTCACCTTGTGTTAGTGCTCACTCACCACAACACGAAGCCTGTGAAGGATTCAAGATAGTTTTTTGCACAATTCCAGTCCGAGTGTCACTGTGGACACAGCGTGCTCATCAACACTAACGGCGCTTAATCAGCAGTTTTGGCTATACGTTTCTGGGCAGTGCGAGGCAGCCATCGTAGGAGGATGTATGGTGACCTAAAGCCTTCTACGTCGCTGAGCTTCTGCGCTCGGTATGCTGTCACCAGACGGAAAGTGCAAGGCATTCGATGCGCAAGGTACGTACTCGGCGTGGCACTCTAAAGCAAGCAGTGCTATATTTTTTTTATTTCCTCGCCAATCACAGATGATTTATTCAATTATTTGCTGCTGGCTGGACACCCGATACAATTCAAGTACAGTGTCCATAACCAGCACTTGAATATCGCTGACATTCTCTCCGCAAAGAAATAATAATAATAATATAATAAATAATAATAATTATATAATAGTAATAATAATAATAATATTATAAAATGACTAGAGCGTACACATACTGTGTACGCTCATATGTCCCGTGATTCGTAAGATCCGTCGTCCGGCGTTGTATACACGCAAAACGCTGAAATGACGTCGTAGGTCGTCAAAATTTGTGGCCTCGTGAAATCACTTCGGCAGAGGAACGTCATCGCATGAACATCGTTACTTCGTCGCTTAGTCAAAGATTCGTCGATCCGGATGTAGTGCAAGACCACCTGAGGTGCGGTGGAAACCTTCAGGCAGCAGGGGGATCAACAACACGAGAGTCTGGGAACGTCAGAATCATTTATTGAGTGTCTCGTAATCGCGTAAGCTTTCGCCTGCGCTGTCTTTAGAGTGTCACTTTCACCTCTCACTTTCATAACAGAATATTTTAAAATCGCCTTTTGTATAAGGCACAATTCTGCTTCTTGTGCCGGATTACTTTCGAAGCTACATTACCATCACCACAGACAGAGTGTGTGTATTGGTAATAATGCCATTTCCCTAAATCTATTTCACAATTTTATTGTGACAGTTTAATGTAATGTACGAAATTTAAGGTAGTTGCTTTCATCTGTTGTGGCTTCTTTCATAGGTCGTCCTTGGTTTGAGACACCTTGCTTCCTTCTTGGATTAGTGGTTCTCTCCAATTTCAAGTGGCTCTTCAGAAATCAGTCAAGTTACACTTTTCGTCGTTTCCTCTACGTCTCACTTCCTTTTTGTTTGAAAATATCATATTTATTTGCACAGGCAATGCAAAATTACTTCTTTTAATCTTCACTACATGCAAGGTGGCCTTTTTAATGACTATTTTGTTCTTGTTGCCATTAGGTTGAGTGCGATTCTGAACCTCACGAACCTTTGATCGCTGCAGTTCAACTTAAGAACGACATCCCCACGTACTATGCTTGGGTCTCCGCACATTCTGAAATCTATATCGCGTTTTTTTTTCGCCGTTAGAGTTTTCCCATACCACAACCTACTTGCACGCTTTTAAGATAACGTGTTCATTATGCACAGTGGATTTTTTCTGCGTATTGCTCGGCAAACTCTTAAAACTGATGGTCAAGTTCAAGTCAATGGCATACTGTACAATATTGTCAAGAGGTACAAGCAGCATTAAAAAAGGGCGGTAGCATCGAAGCAGTTAAAAAGAAGATCTCCATTGGAAACACGATATTCATGCAGTCCAGGATAAGCAAGTTAGTTAGCAACTTGAATATTATAATGAAGGTGGCCAAAGACTTCTACTAGGAATGGTACAATTTGCAGACAAGCCCTCTAGCCTTGAGTAAAGTCGAAGTCGAACTAGAGACCTAATTTCTGTCTATAGACTGATATAAGAGGTTCTCTGCAAAGCATGTCCTGCAGAAGAACGGCCGAAGAAGACGGCACCGACTTCCGCAAACATTATTCATAGTTTGTGCTCAAAAACCATGAAACATGCGCCACACAATGCCTTAAGGCCTCAAATGTACCGCTGAGTTAGAAAAAGTCAACTCATATTAATAGACAAAAAGGACACATGTTATTCCAGAACTGATGAGGGCTCGGCTTACATTTACTTTCTTACAAAATACTTACGAATTGGAATCACGAAAGTAAGGCCAACTGGGATAACAAGTAGCGATAACTTTAACCACGTAGAAATTAAGCTGGTCAGGCAAATGTGAACAACAATAAATCACAGTGACGTGTGAACTGAGAATTAGGTGGAATAAAAACACTTTGTATATCATACATATATTAGAAAAGGCATTAGACTCGCTATAAGTAACAGCCGTTTTAGTGTTTTCGCATCGCCAAGGAATACTTCAAACTTATGAAAATACCGCAGCTAACATCGCCAAATGTTTCGCAGCTCCACTCTACGTACACTGCAAGACTAGAGATTCGAGTGTGAAAGGTTCACTCAAAGAGATGCAATCTCTGGAATGTTTGCTCGCTGCATGTTTAGAATGCGTATTCAAAAGACTAATTTGGTATAAATAGCACTAAGGAATAACCGAAAGTATGTGAGTATAGTGGTTTCCAGGCGACATCGTACCCTTCAGCTCTGATGGCAATGGCTTGGAAATTATGATTGAAGACTTTTAAGCCGAATAGCGTACTAGAATCATCTCTCGCAAAGTGCAGAGAAAAGGGACATTATAACATAAATTAGTTCAGCTTTCTTCAGCTTTCTTGCGCACAATAGAACGAAAATTAAAAAAAAAACATATTTTTACTTTTGTGGTTTCTAGAAGGCGTCTGGTAGGCAGCAGCACAAAATCATTCCGCTGCTTGCGACGGGCATCAGTGGAGGAAGCTTTTACAGAAGAAGAAAAAGTGGCAATCATTCGTCCTGATATCCCACAAAGGGTTTTAGCGAGCTTCCTTCGCAAGTGTTTCTTGAAATGGTAAATCGGCGCCTACGCCATTTCTTTGAGAGCAACAGGGTGCTTCACCCACACCAATGGTTTTACGGAGGGCAGGTAAACAACTTGAATCAGGGCAAACAATATAGACGGCTTCATCCACAAACAATACATATTGTATGTACTCTTGCCCTTCACAAAACACATCATACTCCCTGTCTTTCCTTTATCTTTATCTCTCTCTACATGGCTTCAGAATTTCACATGTTTTTGTTAAAGGTGTCCGCGGCAGCATGATGAGTGTCACTGAAAGCTACATGTGCGATCGCACATTCCTCGTAAGGGCTAGAAATGCTTTATCGAAGCCATTTCTTCAACAAACAGCTGTGCCTGCAAGAAGATGTACTTAGCTGCACAGTCTTTATTCTCTCGTATTCCTTCTCCTATGACGTTATCCTTTGCTGCTAACTTCTACGACCCTGAGGAGGCTTGAAGTGGTGTTACAACCAATTAAGTAATCCGGGCTTACCTTGAAATCGGAGCAATGCCATTTCGGGTATGAAAAGCCACTGTTCCTAAGAGACATCATGAGCCAGTGTCGAGTTCGCCTAGACTCTCAGGTGAAGGCATCCATGGCGAACTTCGCGCAGCCCATCGGCAAGAAATCAGCACGCCGGTACCTTGGTCTGTGTGCTTATTATCAAATCTTCGTAGAAAAATGCTCCTGCATCGCCAAACCTCCGAAAAGATCAACTAATATTACGCCGATTTCAAGTAGGAAACCCCATAGGTTGAAACAATTCAGGGGCTAAAATGACGCCAGAAGGCACCACCATTTTTTTGCATTTCGAAGAGCAAGCCAAAACAAAAATTCACACCGATGAAATCAGTGCAGATGCTTGTGCCGAGAAAAGATGGTCTTGAAAGGATCAATGTATGCACTAGCTGGTCGCTATCAAGAGCCGAAGCAAACTTATCTACGACCGAAAAGAAATACCGTACCACAATTTTGACCACTTCAACGTTTCCCCCTAACTGAAGGGCAGGCCTTTCGCTGTGGTGAGCGGCCATCGCGCCTGGTGTTTGCTAGCAAACCTAAAGGACCCTTCACGTCGCCTCGCACGGTGGAATCTCATACTCCATGATTTCGGCATTACCGCGATGCGGACAGAAGCACTAAGATGCTGACTGCTTATCCCGCGCCCATTTGATGCGCGGCCGCAAGAATAAAGGCGACGGAAATAACGACTTATTCTTTGGGGAATCGTAGTCACGCACGACTTTGCCAAGCTAGAGCGGACCCATACAGAACTACATAGCCTTGTGCGGTATATAAAAAGCAAGATCGATGCCATCGCAATAATATTCAGGCGTTGGTTGTCTTTGTTTTGCTTGCAAAACGGCATGCTTGCAAATGACTTCTCGACAGTCCGCGCCAACCACTTTTTCGTCGTGTCCATGCCACTGCCTCCCGAGGGTCTGATTTTCATGCATGGTTTGCGCTGGTTTGTACTTCTTCTGTGCTTTCGTCGCACAATTTCTTTGATGTGATGAATCACCAACTAGTCCAAAATGATACTATCTTGAAGTGTGAGTCTTTTTTCTAAGGCAGTTTCTGGATTTATCTTCTATGAACTTTCACTCTCTGTTATGCTCGCAGTAGACACATGCTTTTTCAAAGGGAGGAATGCCACGCGCGCTTGTTCCTTTGTTTCTATTACTAGCGAACACGCACAAGGACCCTAGGAAAGGAGACAGTAATATGGAAGCATTCAATCAGTACCAGTTAGCCCAGCTATATGCATTAACGAGTTTTTTTTTTGTTTTTGCGGGATCGGCCTTCACCCTCAAGGACTGTTGTTGCACGTGTTGCCACCTCTCGGCATAGGACACGCGGGAAACTTCCCAATTTGCTTAGACTGTCCCGATAAAGTTGCACGCACCACAACACTTCCCATATTTCATGATGCGAATAACAGCCTCACGATTGTTTTTGATTGTGTTAATGCCGTAGTTATGGCGTGCAGCATTTCATTTGTCGGCAAGGTACCAAATTAGGCGATTGCGCGTTCCAGATGCTGTAGCCAATGCAGAAGGGAATCGCCCCTTAACGGTTTGATAGAACTCCCGTGCACTACAGCCTATTTAAAACAACTGAAGATTGCGCAGTAGCTTAGCTTGCATACGAGCAGTCGTGAAATAATCAATCATATGACTGAATTTATAAAAGGATAATTGGCCCTGGGTGAAAAAAACTGTAACAGAGAGTCGGCTAGTAAATGCCGTTGTGCGTATGTCACTGCAGTAGTATTTGCAATTGATAGTACGTTTATTCTCAGGTAAACTTCCAGAACTTTTCTAGTCGAAAGTGTATATTAGCATTACGCCATCGGAGCAACCGCATGTGTAATATTAGAAATGCGGAAACTGCCACCTCTTTACCATCAAACTTTTCCTGCTGTTCCACCAATAACAAAATATTTTGAGCAGAGCGATTACGGCTTGCTCCTGTAGACATATATTTTTAAAAGAACTGACGCAGTAGTGCTAATACGTACGCGAATAGAAATCACGTAGAAATAAAAAGAATATGATTTTGAACTTCTGTGGAACCTCCTCATAATATCTGCATGCATATGTGGGTTCTCTGTAGCGCGAGTAAAATATAGCACGAAAGAACGCACGCGAGCGTAGACACGCAAAGATGCACAGTGCCCGTGTGTGTCTTCTTTCGTCCCGCCTTTACTCGCGCTACAGAAAACGTGCTCCAAAAGCCAGCGCAAACAAGACAAGAGACAGAAGAAAGTACAGACACTGTTCTTTCTTCTGTCTCTTCGCTTGTTTGCGCTGGCCGTCATCGAGTATATTCCAGCTAGCCCAATTCTACATTAACGTTCAAAAAGCGTCCCGAACTAGTCCCCATCGCATCTCTCACACAACCAATGATCACAATAGTGTCATCGCGATTTCGGTGCGAGGAAATCAGTCAGCCATCCGGGGAATGGAAATGAAATTGCTTTCCTGCGGCATTTACATATCTCCTTACATATGTGTTCAAAATAAGGAACAATATTGTCATTACTTACAGCGCTGGGCAGTATCGAATAGACATGTATCTTAGATAGTTCTTAGGTACTCATTGGGTATCTTGTATCTGTATCGCGATACGTCTCACAAGATGTGTATCAGTATCTGTATTTCCGATACATTGAAGAATGTATCGTATATCTTAAGATACAAGATACTGCGATCGCACGACCACCTGGCGAAACAATATACGTTCGCTGAACTCCGCTTCTCAAGCTGGTACTGCTGCCACTGTCACCAGAATAAAACTAAGGGCAGTGACATATTATTTTACCTTTACGCCACAGCTGTCCAGCAAGGATAGATGAAGAGCTCTGAGCGTCCCTATTGGTGGAACAGAGTCATGTGGTGGCGCTCGCATCATCTAGAGAGACGAGCGCGCGAACGTCTATGCCTAGCCGACATTTTCTTTCCGCGCTTTTTTTTCTTTTTAGTAGTGTCAGTGATTGGCACTTAGCCCTTCCAGTGCCGCGTACTCCAATGCGTGCGACGTCTTTCACACATCGTGATGCCACTGTAGTGTCGTTGTCAATGTTTATCTTGCGTGGTGCTTCATCACGATGTCTGAATGATGCAAGAATAGGGGGTTGCTTTGTGTATCGTGGCTTTCCCACATCGGCTATTTGAAAGATTTCGCGGATTTAAGTTTCGCTTAAATGCAGCGAGGTTGACTTGTATGCAAATAACATTCTAGCAGCTATAGCACCGTGTACCGGTACCGAAGCTGGATCTAACAGAACAGGCATCCACCTAACCAAAGCTATCATGGGGTACATCACTTCTTTTGTTCAAAGATTTTCTAAAAATAATTAAAATTATAAGCAGCAAATTTTAAAAATCATACGTACAAAAAATCATAACCATGTGTTTAAAATCATTAGCACAAGTTCTTTCTTAGCTGTCCTTCTTTTCCATCCCATATATACCTACGTCTCTATATCGTTTCTTTTTCGATCTGCTTGCTGCAATATGTCTTTAAGGTGCTGCCGCGTTAATAAGCTGTTCGCGTTTTCTTACTTTGAACTGTCTGCGTCATTTGTGCTACTGTTTACATACTTATACTCCGCTTGAATTTACTGTCATGTAAAGGCGATCTTGAGAACAAATGTATGATTATCCGGGCGTGCCTAGAGTATACAGTAACAAATTCTGCCTACTGCTAAGAAAATTAGCGAAATTGAGTTTTAATTTTAATAGCCATCTTTAAGCTGTTAGCAAACGGATTCGAGAAACCAAATGCTCCGTTTTTCTCATGGGCGTCCCGACGAGCCGTTTTACGCTATTTTCCATAGGCACTGAATGTTCTGTGGTCTTACCTTCAATGCCTAATTTTGATACTTATTAGGGGTTACTCACAGCGGTGGTCTAGTGGTTATGGCGCTTGACTTCTGTCCCGAAGCTCGCGGCGGCCGCCTTTCAGTGGAGGGAAAATGCTCGATGCCCGTGCGCTTATATTAATGTCTTAGAACTCCAGGTGGTCAAAATTTCCGGAGCCCTTCATTACAGCGTCTCATAATCATATCGTCGTCTTGCGACGCAAAACGCAACAATTATTCCTAATCATATTATTGCCCGGTGTGCACCCCTCTGGCAACGCCACTAGCTAGAACCGTAATACGTTCACGGGCAAGGTAGAACTCCACAGCGGTATTTGCACCATCGTGCATAGGCTTATTGACGTTCTTGTAAGTAGATGGCAACCCGCTGGCTGTTAGGAAAGCACAGCAGTGACTTCCAGCAATTACAAAAGCGACAAGTGAAAACCGCTATCAGCGAAGTGTATAAAGAGCATGGAGGAAGGAATACTAAGGAGAGGGCCTATCGTATTTCAATGCATTGCGAAAAGTGTGGCGGAAGTGACGTCAGATTTATGGGACAAACAAACCGGTATGGGGCAAACAAAACAGAAGACGCCCCGCGGCGTGCTCTCCGTGGTGGTTAGCTTCTGCGCAGATTTGTAGTCCTGGCGTAAACTTAGCGCGTATTGTGCGGTTCGCATGCACTAAAATGTTGCAAACAGACGTTTACCAGGCTGTTCATGCGTGGCAGGCCCGAGCGCTGCGTGCTGAAATTCTTCGTGGAGCGTTTTTATGCAACAGTACAGAATACCGGTACGTGCCGTGATCAAACGTTCAGCCCCTGCATCATCGTATTCAACTCACCTAGCAGTGACTTACACGTTCTGCTGGGCGTTAGGCCTTCCCTTTCTCGTAGCCCGATTTCCCGATCTGTTGCCGGATTAGCGGTTCTTTGTTCGGTATATGGAGTGAGCGTAGTAGCTATCGGCGCAACGCCAACCTATAGTTGACGTCACTTTGCGTCGAAAAGAGGACACCGCTGTATTGTATACGCGATCGTGTACGTAAAGTTTGTAATTCCAGTACGCACACAACAACAAGCACGCGGCGAGCGCAACCGCAAACTACATACTTCAAGTAGTCCGATAACAACATAAGTTTATTGCCCTGTCGTTGAACGACACAGCCTCTAAAAACGTACGATGCCTTCGGCGCATGTTATCTACGGCGCGTCAGACGCCAAAAACAAAAGTTCACGTGTGTTCTGAGTTGACACAATGAGTAAGAAGCAACAGAGCGCACATCCGAGAGCTTCGCATGCAAATGCCATGCATTAGTGATCAGCAGTGAAGCGAACGTGTACATACACATGAAAAGTGACACTCGGTACTTTCCGCGTGCATACGCAACAGCTGGGCATTGCGTAGCTTTCCTAAAGAACACAAAGAAAGAGCAGCATGCGTGAATCGACTGCGCCGCGGCGCCGCTTGCACGGCGAAAAAAAAAAAGGGGGGGGGGGCTCGAATCGCGCATGCGCTTGCAAACGACACGGCGGAAATCCCGAAATGTTTCGAGGCTCCTTCGCTAGGAGGCGATGCGGGTGTTTGCGATGTGGAGGCTTCACGAATGTGACGTCAGGGCCTCTCCTTATTTTTCCTTCCTCCATGATAAAGAGCTATCATGTTAAGCAGCTAAAGAAGCGCCATAAGTTGTTTCGCAATGAAACTGACATAGCTAGAGCTAGAAGTATAAGCCGTTTGAGATACCAACAGACATGACGTTCAAGTGAAACCAAATTGCTGGCAGTTATTAAATTTTCGAGGGAAAATTGTTGCGTATAGGCCTGTGGTGCTACATTATATGGATATATAATAACAAATTTGCGAATTTATCAAAGTACCTTAAGATACAATTGGAATGTATCGTATCGGATACAATCAGCGTTGTAGTATTGTATCGTATTGCAATACAATTTCAAAGTATCTTCGACCAGTCTTAATTACTTATGATGTCGTAATATCAAATAACAGTTGCCCACTCCTCTTCGATTGAGAGATGCACTGCGTGCCAGCGAGGGAAGTGTTCAGTGTGTATAAAAGGCGCTGGCTGGTAAAACTGCACAGAAGACATTAACCTGAGCAGCTGTTGTAGCGCTAATAAGAAAACTCATCTTTGTGCAGCCAATGGCTACGTCCGAGGCGAAACCGTTGGTGTCTTTTTCGTCCAACAAGCCCGTCATGCTCGTCGAATCTACTGCAAGGTGACACATGTCAAGATCAGTGCTGATGGCTACAAAAGTGAAGGTAAGAACACAATGAAGCACAATGACCGCTAACACAGTCAGCCAGGGTGTCTGTCTGTAGACGCTGTGTGACAATGGACAGTTTATATCAAGGCTCGATTATTTGTTAGACGCAATCTAATGAAGCCGACAGACAATGGAGCGAGGGTTTATTGTAATAGGACTGATAGGCGGGCGAGTTGGAACTTATCAATCTTTGCGCAGCGCACAAAATTGACAAGGCACACAAGAGAAGAAGACGGGAAAAGCGCTGATCTTCAACTGAAAGATTTTATTCGAAAAAAAAAAGAAAATATATACAGAAACACACGTGCCACGCAAGATTACACCGATCAATGAAACGGATTTCTTGTTCCGATAATGAGACTGATGGCTGACTAATACCATCACTATCGCACTTTGCCATGTGGTACGATTCTAAAATCTCACGTGTGCGTTGATTATGATGGTTGATTATGAGTATTAGTCAGCCATCAGTCTCATTATCGGAATAAGAAATCCGTTTCATTGATCGGGTGTAATTCTGCGTGGCACGTGTGTTTCTGTATATATATTTGTTTTTTTTTCGAATAAAAGAGGGTTTATTGGTCAGCTGCCAGATTCTCGAAAGACGATGTGCTGCATAACACCTGTTGGCAAAGAAGAGCGTTACAGCTACGGGGGCCCTGACTACATCAGGAAACCACACGGCCAGAAATACACACTGAAATGGACGGGAGAATGACGCCGTCGTAGCTCAACGTGTAAAGCATCAGAATCGCTATACCAATGATTCAGGTTCGGTCACTACCGATCGCATGCCTTTTGTGGTCCAGGTAAGTTCATTTTCATTTATGTCATAATTACACTACACTTAAAAACTACAAAATATTTTTCCTACGCCTTTCTACGATTCGCTGTAGCTTGGCTTCGCTAGACTGCGGTGTTTGGTTACTTTCTTTATATTATTATTTTTATGCACGTGCCCAATTTATTGTCACGTTATTAACCTGAGTAAATTGTAGAGCATCCATAATTTTCTCGTATGTTGAATAGCAGGACTGAGTAAAGCGTCTGTACTGCTGCGTTACAATATGGACATGTTAACAGAGGCGGGGAATAGCCACGTTTGGAGCCATCGAACAACCGACGGTGTGGTCGCCGCCAGATGAATCATGTCAGCTGTCTAAAGCCGTTGACGCCTTTATTGTGTAGTCACTGTAATAATCCAATACGGCTAGTTTTTCGTAGGGTCATTCTCTGTTTAATGGTGGTGGAAACGAAAGCGGCGAGCTTGGGCTATGAAGTGGGAAAGATGAAAATCAAAACGTTAGAGTGGCGACCGTACTGGACTTGGAGCTAGGCTGACAGATCCCGCCGCCAGGTCAAGATATGCACGACCTGATTTGCGGCACTAATCGTCGCCCACTTTCAGAATGAGGCGGCCGTCCGAGAAGCACAACAGATTATCCGCTATACCTCGATACAACACATACACATTTGCGGGGATTTCGACAGGCTTGATCGGTTGAAGGCTGCAACCGTTGCCAGTTCTAGGATGCCGCCACGTGCTGTGTGCGATAATCAGTGCGGTTGGCTGACCTGTTCTATGTATCATGCTATATGCATGGCTGAGAGCGTTTAGATTTTTCTATTTGGAACTTTCTCGTTCATGACCGTTCGATGGGTGTAGTAACCGATGATACGAGGGTCTCCGCAGTTTAATCAACTAGCAGTAGCCTACCCAGAGCTTTTTTTCGAGGGGAGTTCAACCATACTTTCTATACGTTCGTGCCTGCGTTTGTATGTGTGTGTATACAGGGTGTCCCAGCTATCACGCAGCACGATTTTAAAAAAAAGAGGAACGGCGTTACGCGAAGCAAACCTACCGCATATTGTTCCTAGTACACTGGAGTAGCCGCTGCTATTTTTTTCGTTAATGTGGTTTAATTAATTAGTAATTATATTTGTAACTCGACAAGAACTCCCCTAATTGTCAAAATGTCAATGAGACGTATGTAGGCATGTTCAAATGGCGTCTAACTGCGCTACTTTCAACAACGTGCTAATTGCGCGCTCATATTTTCCGCTTGATCAAGAAAGCTCGCGAAAGATGAAAAGTGAGGCGTGTCTAGACTGTTGCGCGCGTCGGGAACCAGCGCCCTCAAACAGGCTCCCTATGAGGTAGACAGTAGGCCTATCAAAAAAAAAATGCAGAAAGAAAAAAAAAACGCATCGCCCTATCTGCCACCCCGGCCGAAGAAACGCGCCGCTTGGTTTTATAGAGTCAGGCTGTAGTCAGAACACCTGCCGCGTTATCAATGAGAACAGTCGGCTGTGAGATATGGATGATTGCGGCGTACAATCGAACGGAATGAATCCCAGAAATTGCACGCATATCGTTGGCGCCCGACCTGTACCCTTGCCAAAATGCGGAACGCTGTCTCTCGCAACGGGCAACAGACAAAGCGGTTGTTTGCAGTAAGCCTATTTGAGGGCGCTGGTTTTCTTTGCGGGTAAGAGCGTAGTCGCGTGTTATTTTCATATTTCTCGGGCTTTCTTTATCAGCCGGAAAAATGAGCACGTAATTATTACGTTGTTGAAAATTGCGCAGTTAGATGTCCTTTGAACATGCCTACATACGCCTCATTGACATTTTGACAATTAGGCGAGTACTTGTCGAGTTACAAATATAATTATGACTAAATAAATAAACCTCCTTAACGAGAAAAATAGCAGTGGCTACTCCAGTGTACTGGGAGCGATATGCACTACGTTTGCTCCGTGAACGCCGTCCCTCTCTTTTTAAATCGTGCTGCGTGATAGCTGGGACACCCTGTATATCACATGCATTATTTTTAAAAAAATTGGGGTGGGGTGTTTCAGCCTCCCAACACCCCTCACCGAACCCCCCTGGCCAACACCCCTGTCAACTAGTACAAAAGGAACTACCACACACTAAGTTTCTATAAGAGCGTTTGTAACTATTCCTTCATTTTGATGGACTGTGCGGAGTAGCTCTATGGTAAACGAACTGCATGCTTCTCACGTGGCAGTTTGGCCTTCAGGAACTGGTACATGATTTCTTCTGCATTGAAGTCATTGCGACGTAAACGCATTGTCGAACAAGAACATCTACCGCTCCGAGGCCGTCAGCTGATTTCGTTCACGTTGGCTTTCCTTTCGTGTAAATTTTGTAAGTTTTCTGACAGGTGTGTTATTTGCGTATTCTTATGATAAGCATATTACTCCTGAGCTACATCCGGTTAATCAATGTTTCTTTTGGGACACGAGACTGGTGTCTGCAATTTTTACATCCTCAGTCCCTTATATTAGGATGGCTTTCTTTGAATGGTGATGTGTGCAGCTTTCTGAGTTTGTTCAGCAGATTCTTTTTTTCTTGGAAGCGGTTGTGGAACTGGGGAACCTCGAGAGATAACTTACAGGAATGTATCTGAGGATACATGCTGAAGTTTAAGGTGACAGAATTAAATGCCCAATCAAACACGAGAAATCACCATCGGTGTCACTTCTCGTCATCATGCGGTGACGTCATTAGGACGTCACAGGTTGCCAACATTTCTAACCTCATCATGACGTCCCTATGACGTTACATAACACGTCACAGGATAGCGTCATCACACGGCATAGTCGCTTGGTCAACGCGGGCCGATCTCGGAGGCAGTGCTGCAATACCAAGTTAGGTGCAGAAAGCTTCGATACATCCAAACTGGAGGCAGTGGAAAACCACGTTAGGCGCAGAAAGTTTTCGTGGGGGTGGGAAAGATCAATACGATCGACAGAGAAGTACATCACAAGTACCAGTGGCGTTGCAAGCATGACCGAAAGATCGGCAGATCCCACGCATTGTGAGAATCGATTTCCTGCCAAGCAGTGATTGAGTAGAAGCCTATGCCGCATTTCTTACAGAGAAGGCTGGTACGAGATTATAACAATCGATTTTGATGGCGTAGTTCACCGCCGCTATCGCGTGAAATAGGAAAAAACGAGAATAGAAAAATATATCGAAGATACAATGGGACTTCGACGCAGACCCTCTGCGTGGTAGTCGAGCTTCTACCACAAATCCACGCCGGGTTTGTAACTCCTTCGCAAAAATACTCTAACAGGCGTCACGCCTGGCAAGGAATCGCGTTAACATGTGTAATATTGCGTGGAAAGAGTAAGATCACAACCAGTCGTCACACGATGCCAATTGCGTAACGAGGGGGTCGTTTCATGCTTCCAGCCCATTACAAAGGGATCAGCCATAATTTTTGGCTGTGCACTTTGCCATCAGCCACAGCAACAACAAAGCGTACATAATGTCTTGCAGATGTGTAGCGGGTACCTCGCTTCTCCGCAGAATGCGAATAGTGGCGGAGGGGGTGCTTTCCTGCGGTACTGTACGAAGAACTATTTAAAGATTCGGAGAAGTGCCACCCCTTAGGTGACACCGCGGGCCGCTCCCACGCACTTCGCAAAAATTAGAATGATTTAAGGTGTAGTGGGTACCTTGCATGTGTACTTGTATTAGTTGCCCCAAGAGAACTTGGAACAGCTTCTAGGAAGGCTGCTGTACCAGCTTTCCTTGTTACTGTGCTGCGTTTTCTGCGCAGGCCTGGCTTTTCTTGCTTTGTGCAAAGTTGCGAGGTGGATCGACCTCCTTCCAAAGTTGAGTAGTGCTGTGCATATCGTGGGATTACCAGGCACGTCGACTACACTGGCGTGCAAAGGGTAGCTCATGGTCCGTCGTTATATTGTGACTAGCATGACAACACAAACGTCGCTTTCGTCACTACGAAGTGCACGTTACCGTGCAATGATCTTCTATATTAAGCAGCTGCTGTCAGCGCGTTCGATCAACGCTTGAGTTGTCTTGCGGAGCCACAACAGTACATATATGCAGTGCTTATCACATTGTTATAAAGCAAGTAGTCAACACTAACCACAATTCGTGTTGCCCCGACATGACGCTTCTAGGGTATTCTTGCAAAGCAGCTTGAAGCACTGGCGTGACTCTGTCGTAGAATACTTGACTGTCATGCATAGTGCCTGGGTTCAATCCGGCTCGATCCGGGAATTTTATTCTTTCCTTCCATCTAGATTTCTCGCTCATCGACAGCGCTGCCGACGCCGTTACAGGATTGTGTGACACGAGCTTGCTAACGCTATCGCGTTAGGATTTCCAAAGTCCATTATGGCTGGTGTAGACTGTGAATCTCCTGTGGCGCATACCCACTAACCACAGGCCGTGACATGTCGGTATGTGCCACACGTTGCCGATGGAAAGGGTTTCACGACGTATGCGGCAGGCAATTCCCGTTATTCATGTCATGACCTGTGAGCTACGCAGGATGCCTCTAACGTTTTTAGATTTGCGATTAAGCATCTCTAGCGATCATCTATGCTGCAAATATGAGCCCGGGGGAAGCAGGCCACTTCTACCGTAACTATAGCCCACTCAAATCTTTGCGTCATCACTGCTCATGGAAGTTTAGCGGCCACTCTTTAAAATGCAATTTTCTGGGGCAGGCTTCCCGCCTGACATGTGCTGGCTTTCTGAGCTTGTGCTGGTATGGGTAGTGGAAAAAAATGGTTGGTTGATCCCTCCGTCATAGGAATCGGTATAACACGAAAGTGAAACGTGTCGTCATAGAAATAGTTTATTGTTTATAGTACATTGGTATATGAGAACTTGTACAATGTCTACTGTTGTTTGGCAGATATAGCACCGCTTGATGCGTCGCACTCACGTTGACGCCTGAGACACATTTCGTGCCGACGACAAATGCCCATGATCGTGATTTAACCTTGCGGTAGCTGAAGTTAACTACATACGCGACTCCGCATATGGTGAATCCCGCGCGAAGATGGCATCAACAAGCACATAATAAACACTAATTCTCGATATGCACCTTCAAAGCGTCGTGAAATGCGAAGAGAAACGCTACGCACGTTGTCTTCCCTGGCCGTAACTTTTCACACGGCGAGCAGGTAACGCGGTGCGACAGCCAGGCGAGCGTCGGAGAGCTATTTGTCGATATAGATGGATACTATGAGCGAGGCTTGCGCTAAAACCGCCGCCTCACGGTGTGTTAAAGCGTTGACGAAATTAAACTTGTATTGGAAACGCGCCGAACGGGACGGTCGTTGCAACGGCGCGTCTTTTTTTTTTCGAGCCTGGTGGCACAGACGTCTCCGCCCCGTTATAAAGGGGACGCTCATAGCATCCATCCGTCCAAGATCACTGCGAGAGGCAAGTGTGAAAGATAAAAGGCGCGTTCATGTCGCCTCCGCATTGTGTTGGCGGTAGCTCAGTGGGCTAAACGCCCGCCAGCCATCGTCGCGGGCCGAGAGGTCGGGTTCGATTCCCGTCAACGGAACTTTTTCTGGTAGATTGTTTTCTTTGCCATCTGACGACATTCATTTTGCGGACGTACTTCCGTGACAGAAATACGTCATGAAAGTCTTGGTGGACTCCGGCATAAAACGCTTTAGTGTTAAAATGCTTAGAACCATTAAACAGGGAGGTGAAGCACCAGCAAGCTGTACAGCCAGTGATAATGAGCGAATCGCGGTGCTCCCCTACCTGCATAAGATTTCGCACAGCTTGAAAATGATGGGGGACGAAGTAGATGTTAAAGTTGTGTTCTCCGATCCGGAAAAACTCTCAGCGCTCTGTAAGCGCATGAGGGCTCAGGCAATACCAAGGAGCGTATTCAGTACAAAACATCAGAGGCAGTTTGTAGCATGCGCAGTGGGTGTTATGTACTTGATCACATTGATTTGCGGTAAGAAGTACGTTGGGCAAACGGGCGGATGCTTGAATGAGCCCTTAAAAGAGAGTTATTATCACGATAACGCAGCTTTTAAAAGCCATCTGGGCATTCCCTGCAAAGACTGCTGTTGTAAACCGGACTTTCAAAAGTGCACCGTTGTAGCAAAACGTCGTGAGCCGTTCACACGTGAAATCATGTAAGCGAATAAATAGCAACAGCTTGGTGACCTACGTGTTAGCATGCCTCTTTTGATCTCACGAAAAAGGAAATTGCTTATCTGGCTGTGATGCAATAGGTTGTGCGATTGAGCTGATGTGCTGTTGTTGTCTTCTGTATATAGCTGTAGCGTCATCGCTAATAAAATTTACTTGAAGTCAGCGCCTGTGTGTGTGTCCCTCTCCGTCCTCGCTCATTGTGCTCTGTGCAAAGATGTCGATGCGAAAGAATGAACTAGCCCAAGCAACCGTTCTTTCATGGCCTGTGAATCGTTTTCGTTATGTACTCTTGTCCTTGGCCAATTATGGTATATAGCCAAGTCAAGGAGACGACCACGAGAGCACCCAGGCGGAGGCGGCTACATAGACAGACAGACGAGGGACGGAGGGAGGGACGGATGGATGGATGGATGGATGGATGGATAGATGGATAGGTAGTAGATAGATAAACAACGGTCATAGTGCCCCTGGTTCACTAGAAATTTTCGCATTAAAAAGAAACCGGCGCCCGCGAACTCGAACAAATGCGGCCCTCGAAGGTGCACCGTGGCATGCGTTTTGTTATCGCAGTTTTCCAATAATTGATCCTCTCTCGGCCATCAGCCATTTCTGCTACGGTAACCTAATTTTTATCGAGGTTATCGAGGGGACTCATCTTTTAACGTTGCCACATTTCATTGTTACCGGCACTTGAACGCATCAGAAAGCGCGAAATCTGTTTTAAACAGATAAATGTCGGTCCCTGCGAAGCACTTTAAAGGGGTCATGAAGCACCCCTTGGGCTGATTGAAAAAAACACATCCTGCGGAAAGCTGAACGGCTATGAACTGCTCTGCCAAATATTACAGTCGTGCGCGCCGCGTAATGGCCACAAGCGGAGCGCGAAGTTGCCGTTTCCCCAGGCACCCTCTTTTTAAACAGAGGCCGGTTCTCACTCTCGTCGGTGGGCGGGGCGTCTGTCCGCTGTACGTCGCAAGAGAATAGCATGCTTATTGGCCGATAGCCGACGTAAATCGAGAGCGGCGTTCGGATCAGATGCGCTTCTTGCCGCGGGGTGCCGCCACTTGCCGGCGCCGCACCCTCAGTACACGGTAGCCGCACTCGCGCAAGCGAATGACAGCGGGAGAGCGATCGCGTTTCATGACGCGCGCTGGCGTAACTTCTTTCCCCATCATCCCTCCCTGTCTAGCTTCCAGTGCGCTCGCCGGCACGAGAAAAGAGAGAAAGCGCTGGGAGCGTGCGCCAAACCCCGTAACTCCGCTGATTCTTGACGGATTCGAGAAATTTTTGCGGCAATCGATTCGGGAGGCAGTACACTCCAATACTGAGGCCATTAGATCATTACTTGGAAAAGTGGTTCATGACCCCTTAAGTAAAAAGCGCCGTAAGGAACTGCTCACTTAGCTGATATTTCGAGTCTTAAGCGGGATGATGGGGCAGTCGGCAGTCGGATCGGAAGAAACCAGGAAGCGTGTACTCTAATTGTTTTCTTAAAGCAGCAAGAATACGCTTCACTCTGCTGGCGTCTTGAAACAGCCATCGAAGTATATGGCAGCCGACGAGGGCGAATGCCGCGCGCCTTCATCCGTGATTTTCGGCCAGCCGTTGCGGGATGGGTCATGTGACATTGGATGAAAGGCCCGTTGGTTGCATGATATACACTTTAAAATGCTTCGGCATGCGATAAAGAATTGGAGGCCCTCATTTACCAGTCTACCACAGAGCACATTCGGCAAGCGTTCCAAATACTGAATGGTAGTTTACTACTATCACTCTAGAGGACAGTATATAACAGCTGCATGTTACCGGTTCTCACTTACGGAGCAGAAACCTGGAGGCTTACAAAGAAGGTTCAGTTTAAATTAAGAACAACGCTGGAGCGATGGAAAGGAAAATGATTGGTGTAACTTAAAGACAAGGCGGGAGCAGAGTGGGTCAGGGAAAACGGGTGCTCAGGACATCAGAGTGTAAATCAAGAAGAAATGGGCAGGACACGTAACGCGTAGGGAAGATAACCGCTGGTCATTACGGGTAACTGACAGGTTTCCAAGAGAAGGCAAACGCGCGAGGGGCGGAGACAGAAAGTGAGTGCAGATGATATTAAGAGGTTTGCGGGTATAACGTGGCAGCAGAAAGAACAGGACCGGTTGATTGGCGGAACATGGGAGAGGCCTTTGCCTGCAGAGGGCGTAGTCAAGTGATGATGATGATGAGATGATGACGATGATGATGATTACCACAGATGGTGGGAACGTCGTATTCATAGCTGCGCATCATACATAAGTCCAGTGTTTATAGGGGGTTACAGCGGTTAGTGGAGAGCCTCAAATGCTTAAGCCTGCGCTGGGCGTCCAGAAACGTGCGTCACCCCATTCTTTGCCTTGTTTTCTCGAAAAATAGCTTCAAGTAGGACCAAATTTATTGCAAAAAACATTTTTTATTCAATGCGTACCTAACTTATGTAGACTACATATCGGTATTGTGAGGGTGTGAGTGGTCTACTCCGCCGTACACAGGCCACGCGGACGTAGTTTATGTTCAAAATACTGAACCTAGGAGCATGTAAAGAGTGAGATATAATACTGCCCCTCTTGCTTTGCACATGTGGCAGTGCTAAACAGGGTCTTCAGTTCACCGGGTATGCACCGAGCAGCAAGCCACACTCTACAACTGATGTTATCCTTATTTTCACTATATTCAGGTATAACCACACCATCGGCAATGTTGCAGGAAAAACTTCTTCGCGAAGTATACTCTGAAGCCGGAATTGACCCAAGCCGCGTGCTATACCTCGAAGCTCATGGCACAGGCACTAAAGTGGGCGACCCTACCGAGCTAGCGGCCGTGAGCAGTGGTGTTCTGCAAGGAAAACGAAGTAAGCCCCTGAGTGTAGGATCCGTGAAGAGCAATTTGGGTCACAGCGAAGCAGCAGCCGGTAAGAAAACAGTATTTTGTTTATTAGGTGCGTGGCACTTCAGCGGCCCGGCTGGTCGTCCTCAGATCTCATGTGACGTGATCACGCACACAATCAAGTGCTCACTACAGGCCTTAAACAAGGCTAGCAATCCTAAAAAAATTAATGAAATCGAGCAAGGTCTAAAATAATAGAACTAACAGAAATAACCAAGAAGTAATCGCAATAAGTAGCTTAAAATCGCTAAAACTCATTGAAAACATGCGGCTGACACCAACGCCGCGCGAGAGATGCCACCGCCTCGCCAAGCGCGTGATTGCTCCTCCTGCTGGCGCTTCTCCGGCGCTACAGCTGAAGGAGAAACAGCCTGACGGAACTCGCGGCAGACGATACGTAACTCAACTGCCGTAACAAGTAGGAAGTCGGTAAAGCGCAGCAAAAAAGTAATGCGCATGTCGCGCACCGAGTTTACGAATCTCCCTAACAAGATTCTACTCGTGCCGGAGAAACCGTACATCCTTACTTCAAACGTTAACGTCATCGGCGGTTTGTTAAAGGGCAACTCCGAGATTTTTCGATATTAACCGATTTCAATTACACTTTCCACTATGTTCTCGTCGGTACCCTGATGATATATTTCAAATTATACAACTGTAAGTCATTTAGTTCTTTTTTAAAACGAATTGTAAAATTTATAGCCAATTCCGGAATCACGCCTGTTAACGTGGGCCACCCTGTGTATGTGACGTAACGTGCCTACTCTTTTGCGACCCCCCTCGCCCAGCAGACGGTTGCAGCGCGCTTACTTCTACGAGGCGGCGACGACGCGAGCAAAGTTCGGCTTTGTTAGCTGCATTGGGTCTTAGTCATCATGACATCGGGTCTTACAGTAAGCACGCACAATATTGAGCAATGAGGAGATTGACGCGGGGCACGTGAGCTACTTCACGCGCTGGTGGGTAGCAATCAAAAGGCGATGCCCCCCGCTCATATAGTAGCTGCAATCATCGCTGTACTCGTCACTGGTAACTTGAGCGGGCTGGCACAGCTTGATTCCGCGTCGGATTACATCGCCAGCTTGCTTTTCGCGTGATAAAAGAAGCGCATGTGCTATTTTTACACCCTGGCCAGTCGTGGCAGCGCGTAGCGCAATTCGTGACGTCATCGCTACCCAGCACGGATCAGCTGAGCTCCCTGTTTTGGTTTCGACTAATCGTATATGCTTACTAAAATTATTGACTAGTCTCTCAGCAAAATGAACACCCTTGCTGTTACATGGCTGTTAATACTATTTTATTACGGCATTATTCCAATATGGTCGAAATTGCACCGAAGTTCCCCTTTAAACGGAGCAGTGGGAACTGTACGAATGGGTATCGCTGGTGCCCGTGCGACGCCGTCCTCAGGTTTCACAGTAGGGGAGCTGCATTTAGTGCAACATTTAAAGCTACACCATTGCTACAGAAGTTTCGTTTTCCGCTCGACGATTGCTCTCCTTTGCGGTTACCCTTGGATACGCGCGGAACATGCGTTTTATTGCTACCCTAAGTGAGTAGAATATTAAAGTGGCTAGGCTGGGGGCCGTGAAACACTTCTTGAATATAATATGGAAATGCTGCTGACCTGTTGCGGAGCCTCCTGTGAAGGTGGGAGCCCGATGCTGTTGCACCGCAAGCAACAAAACATTTACAATTCCGCGTCAAAAACAGCTAGAAATCTCTTACCTTCCTATTCGCTATGTTTTCATCAGCTAGGCAGCAAGCTCACGTAATAGGCACCTAGTGCTTTTGCAAGCGTAGTTTTCTCATTTGCCCGGAGATGACTCACCGACACGATCAGGCCAGGATTGCCGGGCTGACCATACATTGAGCTAGGTCAAGCTTGGAATTGCCTTGATCAAAAGTTGTATGCTTCCGTAAGGTTAACTCCAGCAGTATATTACGTGTCCAGGAAAAAAAACGAAGACGCCAATTCGGCCTCATAAGTTATGCGACTGGGCGGTTGGCGAAACCATCCGTGGACAAATTGTGGAAGCGCTCGGGCGGGATGGCGTAGCGCGCTTATGTATGCCCAGAAATGACGCCTCCGGGTGCTTCGTTAATCGCGAGAACAGTGTAAATTTTATTGCGCTTAAATTCAGTAACACCACTGAGCCGTATGCATGCCTGTGACGTCAAGATCGCTGAGGACACCGCAGTGCACTGTTCCGTCTCGCTCGTCGGTCATCACTGACCATTTAAGTGTCTTCTATATTCCTGTTTGGCGGCAGCCCGCGTAATGCTTGCACGTGGTTTATAAATAATACAAATAATACGGCGCAATACTTGTATTTTTTAATATTGTTTCGCTCATACGCACGTCCTCATACTCTTGTCTTGCAGGTTTTTCTTCGCTGGCCAAAGTAATTTTGGCTATGGAAACTGGAATCATTGCTGGAAACCTGCATTTTAACCAGCCCAACCCCGACATTCCATCCTTGCACGATGGTACCATTGAAATTGTGGGCAAGGCCACACCCTTCCCTGGTGGCCCAGTTGGTGTCAACTCTTTTGGTTTCGGAGGCACCAATGCACACGCCAATTCTGGAACAAGTACCGGGACCTCACGTGAATGACATTGTGCGGGATAGGCAGAGCTGCCGAGACTTGTTCTTCTGGTTGGAAGAAACAAAGACTCACTTCAAGTAAGTATAGCACGGGGAATGTGCAGCAATATCTTATTTAAGCAGTTTCGAAAGCGCAATTCTGTCCCATTGGCGTTGCTCCCATTACTCGCCTGTAATTCCTGTTTTGCAGCTCACAATACACGTGAACCATAAAATCTTTGCATGATTAAAAAAATAACGCGAAATCGGAAAGTGATAACGTCAATTGTACTGATGTGCAGCGGTACGGAATTCGATTTTATAGAAAGAAAAACAAACTTGGAGGACGCATAAGCTTCACCTTCAAGAGCAGAACGCCATAGCTTAATCGGTCCCTGTGCGCATCGCTTTCCCAATTGCTAGACTGGCTTCGGTTATTGGTGCATGCCTCAACCGTGCCGTAAGGCAACGAACGACTGTGCGCGTTACATTGGCCGCTTCAATCACCCCGATACCGACCCTTCAGGAGCACGCCCAGCTTAACCCAATCATGCTGAGCTAATTTCGCAAAGGGAAAAAGAGCGTAAATAAAAAGCAACTTGTTCCGGTTATTGCTGCGTTGCATGCTCACTTTCAACGCGGGTCTCGCATTGACAACCAGTCCCATACAATGCCTCCTGGGAATTCACCACCATCACATTTAATAAGACAACAAAGTTGCGGCGCAACGATACATCAGGTATTACAGACGAACGCTGTATCATCGAAGCGCCATGCTGCGAACCCTCAGAATATTGCTGCTGACAAACAAGCACACTTCCCTCCTAATACAGACTTTCCATCTATTCTCCTTCCACCTCAACCCCAAAATACTCTCCATGCCCTTAAATATGTTCTCCGGCAGGATACACGTGCTCTTATCCCACCGTGTGCCTGCTCTCTCCCCCTTCACCTTACTAAAGCGGAGGAAGCCGTGCTTAGGAGGCTTCGTGCAGGGGTGAATCAGTGGGTGCTACATGCCCGTACTGTTCTGTTCAGGTGATGCAAGCAGATGCCTACTACCTTACATGGATATGCCAAGGGTTACAGTCTGAACGCTCCCGTCATCTCGTGCAAGCTGGCCTTCGCTACAGTGACACAAACAGTTATGACCGATGGATACATGACAACAGATTCCACAAGACACTTGTTCACTTCATAACACAACACCGGCCTAACGGCGCACATTTGATACAAATATACACAACAAATATTATGTCTTAAAGGAGTACTGACACGACTTTGAGGCACCGCAAAATGGAAAATTTTGGTTTCCTCGGTATGCAGCGTCAACCGCTGTCCACACACCGGAGTCGGAGAACACGTGTACAATATTTTAACTTGACTTTGAAGTTTTCGTCGCTGCCGCATCTGCAAGCCAGCCCCACTGCAATGGACATTATCCCGACGAGTCAAGACAGTTCCTCCCGAGTTAGCGAGTTCTGCGTCCTGCATGCAGCCTAAATCGTAGAACTCCCTGTCACGGTCACTGGACGACAGTTCACTTATCGTTGTTATGTGCACCACGAGAAGATGACGGATTTGCCGCTAGTACGTCGCGAGTTTCTGTATCTCCATGACGTCACACTGCCTTGAAACGTCACTGAGACGCTGTCCCCTCGCTATCGAAACCGAAAGTATATTTTTAGGGTAGCGGTGATTAGAATATATACGATGCATTCCCAGGCACCACAATACTCGCTTTAGGTTTCTCGACACCAGTATTTTATTTAGAGCAACAATCCGAAAATTTTAAAATTCGTGTCAGTACACCTTTAAGGGCAAGTCTATGTCACAAATAATAAAAACATAAGTGTACTAGAATTCCTACTGCAAGTAAAGTTGTCAAGTGCCCGCTACGCCCTAAATATTTATTTTGTGAATCAGCGAAGGGTCCACAACGTGTCCGTAAGGCAACACGCGATCCTGCGGAGCTGCTCACTTTGTTGACGCTTTTGCTGCTGGTGATGATTTAATATATCTCAGCGCGCTCTGTAATGCGTGGGCCTTTAAATACCCATTTGTTCCGCAATTCACATGTTTTGACGCCTGGCGTGATTCTACGCTTCTGCCACGCAATATTACATCCGTTAAGGAGACTTCTTCTACTACATAACATTCATGTAGCGTTTTTTTAACACGAATGTGTTTAATACCGGGGTCCGCTAAGAATTTCATGACGCATTTCCGTGACGGAAATGCGTGAGAAATTGAACGTCGTTAGATGGCAAAGAAAATAACACATTCGTGATGGTATGAGGGCTACTCCGAGTCTTTCACCCACATGAGTTTCTGACATATGGGGATTCGGAAAGCTTTAGAGGCGCGCTACAACACTTTCCCAAGTAATCGTCTAATGGCTTCAGTAAAAGAATGTATTGCCTCATGAATCGACAGCCCGAAAAGTTCTTAGAATTCGTTAAGTACGAGCGGGGTTACAGGGATTTGCCGCACACTTTATTAAGCGGCTCTTTTCGTACAAGCGAGCGCGCTGAAGGCTACGCAGGAGGGGGATGACAAAGGAAAATAAATTGGGGACCTTTAAGCTTCGCCTTTAAGAGTTGAACGCGATAGCGAAATACGGCCCCTAGTGCGCACTTCAACCACTAAGTGCATACCTATTAATGTGTGTTACATGCACACAGACACACGCACGCGCGCGCGCTATGTATCGATAGCAATGCTACAGGTTTTCGATCTAAAGAACTTCCCTGTGCTAGAACGGCGGAACCATATAAGCTCTGCTGTAGTCGCATGGCCTCCGAGATTAGCCAGCGGCGCACCGTTGAACGGCCCGTCGTCGGCCAATCTCGCAGGCCACGGTAGTCGAGACATGTTTCTCACTATGCCTTACAGATGACAGCACATTATGTACTGATTATCTAATGTTTGCTGTTTGATTGATATGTTTCCCGCTAGATGGACATTGTTGTTAATTTTTGGAGCTGTTTGAAAGTTCGTGTGTGTTTTTAGCGCCGATGGGTGCACTATCCCGGTTTTTTTCGAAGCATGGCGTCGCGCAAAAAACGTAGTGTGATGGCCTCGCCATTGCGCCTATGAATCGCCGAATGGGCTCAATTTTGTCGTAACACCAGCCGAAAAAAATGCTTTAAGGAGACTCCTTCCACTACATAGCATTTATGTAGCGTTTGTTTCCTTAGCAGTTGCAAGTAACGTCGTGGATTTGTGGTAGGACACCTGCTTGCCACGCAAACGGCCCGGCTTTGATCCTCAATGGGACCCAAGATTTTTACATTTTATTTGGATCTTTCTCGATTTTTCAGTCACGGATCATTTTTCGCTCACAAGCGACGCCATCACCGACGCCGACAGCGGAATTTCTGCAAAACGAGCTCTCTAACGCTATCGCGTTAAAAAAGTAACAACGTCCGTTCAAAGTATTCGAACCCGTGACCTCTCGGTCCGCTACGATGACTGGCGGGCGGTTAGCCCACTGAGCTACCGCCAAACACAAGACGGAGGCTACATAAACGCGCCCTTTACCTTTCACACTTTCCTTTCACAGCGCTATTGGATGGGTGTATGCTATGAGCGTTTCCTTTATAACTGGGCGTTGACATGTGTGCCATCAGGCTCGAAGAAAAAAAACGCGCCGTTGCTACAACCGTCCCATTCTGCGCGTTTCCAATAGAAGTGTATTTTCGCCAACGCTTTAACACACCGCGAGGTGGTTGGTGGCTTCAGCCCATGCCCCACTCATAGCATCCATATATATCGAAAAATAGCTCTCCGACGCTCGTCTGCCTGTACAATGCCTCCTTGACTAGATGCCCGCCGCGTGGTCCGGTAACCCGGTTCCGTACCCTCTCCCTCTTTTTTTCGCCGCGGTCAGGCCACGAGCGCCCCCTATAGCGCACGCCTGCAACGGATGCAACGGGTTTTTCTTCCTGCGGCACTTAAAACGCCTGTCCTGTGTTAAAAGGGTACAGGAACACCTTACTTACTTACTTACTTTTACTTACCTACTAACAAAGGTCACGTGCTGCTGCCTCCGAGATTGCCATCACGCCTGTTACAGTCTAGAAGGTGTAAGCGTATTTCCGCTGCCGCCGGAAGTCGGTCAGGCTATGAGCGCTGCCTCACGGATTTTGTGGTGAACTAAGGGAACCGCCGCCGCAATGGGAAAGAGAGCGACGCGGCGGGCATCTAGTCACGGAGGCATTGGCCTGTCACACCGCTTTCCCCGCTCGACCTGTGAGAAGTAACGGCCAGGCTAGAGGGAAGACATGACGCGCGTGGCGTTTACCTTCGCGTTTCACGACGCCTTGAAGGAGTGCATATAGAGCATCAGTGTTTATTATGCGCTTGTTAATGCCGTATTCCCGCGGGATTCACCATACGCGGTGTCCACGTATATGTTAAGAACTTCAGCTACCCCGAAGGTTAAATCCTGCTCATGGACGTTAGTGGTCGGTACGGAGATGCGTCGCTAGACGTCAACATGAGTGCGACCACATTAGGGAGCCTACATGAACGGGCAGTCACGTAGGCTCCCTAGTCCACATAAAGCGGTGCTATATCTGCCATACAACAGTAGACATTGTACGAGCTCTCATATACCAATGCACTATAAACAATCAACTACTTCTGTGACGACACGTTTCACTTTCATATTATACCGTTTCCTATGACAGAGGGATCAGCCATGTTTTTCGAAGCAGTTTCTAGAAATAAGCAGCTTCAAGAATGAGCGCGCCACTGCGGTAGAACACCCGCTTGCCGCGCAGGCGGCATAGGTTCGATTCTCACTCGAACCTGAACAATTTTATCATTTATATAATTTGCATCTTTCTCGATTTCTTGGCAACGGACAAGGTGACTTTTCGCTCACAACGAACGACGCCGACACCGACGACGACAACGGAATTTCTGCCAAAGAGGCGCTTTAATTCTATCGCGTTGAAACAAAAAAAACCAATAAGGATAAACTGAGATAGCCAACCATACGAGCGTCCGATTTACTTCCCTACACTGAAGCTTAAACAAAAACGGGGGCAGCTTGCACTAGTGCTGCAAGACTGCACTAACAGCGGCCCAGTCTTTCTTTGTTTTGTTTCTGGCATAATATTTCATATACGCCATGAGAAATTGTGTGAGCGCTTTCGCAGCTGTGCCAAATGGCTCGTCATAAACAGCGCATCGAAAACAATAGCATACAACAGCATTTTCGAGCAATAGCTGTTATTCCTGTAGTTTTCTTTTCTTTCCTTTACGCCACACTTTTATAATAATACACCATTTAAATACACCATTGTAATGGTTAGCCAAAGCACGGCAATGCCCTTTCTGAATTCGACCTGTAGAAATGACGTTATTAGAGAGTTTTCGAATAGGGGCCCCAAAGCCCTTTGCGTGTGCTCGCTTTGGGTCCAGCAGGAGTTAAGAGTTTTCGAATAAAGTCTGCGGCGCTTTGAACACTCCCCTTATTCTACGTCACTCTAGTCTGGGCCAAGAGCCGTCGCTTCACTGGGTGCCGTCATGTTTATTTGACGCGATGTATTTCAGGCAGGCTTTGGGGGCTCCCGCTAAATTCAAGAAACAGCATCCCCAACAAAAAAACCCAAACGCTGTTTCGGTCTCGCGCATGCGCAGTGGCCTCGACGCTATTTGCTTCGGAGTCCCAAAACGATTGGGCCCCTATTCGAAAACTCCCTATTATAATAAGCATGATAAGTCTTTTACTGTCTATGAACACGTGACATTTGTTTATGTTACAGCAAACAATCCATTGTATCGAGAAGGAGGCACCCTACCCAGATTCCGGATACGCTCTTCTCAACATGGTCGGACAGCGAAGTGCAGCGCAGTTTCCCTATCGAGGCTACATGCTGGTTCCCGTCGACGGCTGCGGCAAAGAAGTTATTAAAGACATGACGGAAACTCGGTCGAGGAAGCGGCCAGTGTGGTTTATTTTTACTGGAGTGGGATGTCAGTGGAAAGGCATGGCCCAGCAGATGATGCAGTTTCACGTGTTCGCGCGCTCAATCCAGCGGTCACACGAAATTCTCAAGGAAGTCGGCATGGACCTTATAGATGCGCTTATTTCCACGAATGATGATGGAGGCGTAGGTCCGCTATACGGATGCATTGCCGCAGTTCAGGTAAGTTAATTTCGGAGGCTCATTCTGCTAATATGAGCGTTATGATAACAATTGCCCAAATTCCTGCAGCGCTTACATCAAACAAATTATACATTTCCAGGACTAATCAACAATATTTTTAAAAAATGCGGTGTACCACGCTACCTAGAAATACACCCGGGAGATCCCACGCATTATGGGAGTCGATGTAATGGAAACAGTCAGCGAGAGATGCATAAACCGTATCGTTTGGCTTTGAGATATATCGAGGGATTTATGTCAAGACGTGTCGTACACTACAGCATGTTTGTCATGCATGCATGCTTGCGCGTTCTGTAATGTACCATGCTAACGAAACGTATATTCTGGATTTTACCATGCATAACCTGTCAGTTATATTTGTCACGCTCATGGCATGTTAATTTTACTATATATCAAGTTAATGAAAAGAAGTGGAGAGCACTACCATCGTGTCATATAAATCATTACGTGCATATCTTCCATGATAATATTTTCATGTTGCGACATGTCATTTAGGTTCGTCATACGCTCATGTAATGCCATACCAGTTTCCGTATAAATTTAATGAAACGAGCGCCGGAGAACCAAGTCCGTATCATGTCTATCATTACGGGCTTAATAATTAGGCATTACATTATTTTCATTTTGCAACCCGTGCTTCATTTTTTTTCATATACTCATTTCATGCCACAATAATTTTCGAATAGATCCAATTAACAAAAACGTCCACGAATACGCAGAGTCGTACGCGGCTACAGACAGACAGACAGACAGACAGAGATAGATAGATAGATAGATAGATAGATAGATAGATAGATAGATAGATAGATAGATAGATAGATAGATAGATAGATAGATAGATAGATAGATAGATAGATAGATAGATAGATAGATAGATAGATAGATAGATAGATACTAAAAGAGGATTGGATTCGCTAAGAAATGCTTCGTTTTAAAATTGCTGCTAGAAACTCTCTGTATGAACAGATGATGTAACGACGAACGGCTTCTTTAGTTAAAGGCTTGAAACTTGAACCGGAAGAAAGGGCTGCCCTGTTCTTTTCTCGTTTCCAGCTTTCCATGCACGATCGCTGAAGGGTCTCACGAATGACGCTTGCAACACCGCAATGGCGACGGGGCAGCGTTGCTGCGCAGCAACAGCGCCGTAACAGTGCCACGAAAAATATAGTTTGTAGCGCGCAGTAGACTTGCGTGCTCCCAGACGATCTGGTCATGGTGTAGTCGCCCGTCAGCTTCGTGTTTGCAGCGAGTGCCACTGCGTGGTGCCTAATCGCAACGCAGGGCAGGCTGCTTCAATGGAAAAGCAAACGACGTCCGAAGCGTCTAGATAGAGAAGCTGCTGTTCGGCATTAAATTAGCAATCATATAAAAAAGAACATACGTACATCTCTGTTCAGGGCTCAGTGAAGGGGAGATGGAAATTGTGCCACCAAATTAAGGTTCCTAAAACTGAAACGCTGCATCTATTCTATGGTGCGAATCATCCTCCTGTTGAAAAGTACGGCAATCGTGTCTTTATCTTACAATCGTCCTAATACCTATAGACAGCGGCGCCAAATAAACACTGCTTACGCTATGAAACGGTTATGTGACAACCTTTTCACCTTGAAGAAGAAGAAGAACAAAACTTTATTTGACGAAATTAACTTGCTACCGGCAGGGACTGGCAGGGCGGCAAGTTATCTTTTCGTCTACTTCATTTTATTCACATTTATATAGTAATTACTGCGAATAACATTCCCTATACTTTCCTTGGCTTTCTTGTTTGTTAGTTCTCATTAATATTGTGTCTAGCAAAGAAAAACGAGCCCTTAAAATTCCCCTTCTTTCATTCATGGGTAACCTATGTTTTACCCTCTCCCTTTCTCCTTTCCCACCTGCTTGCTATACTTACTATGCATGGCTATGCTATGCTTACTTTTGTCTCTCTTCTTCCTTTCTGCCTCGGTCTATTTCTTTTTATCTCTCTTTTTATATTTCCCTCTATCTTTTTCTCGTTCCCTCGCCCATAGCAACGCAATCATGAGGTTCCCATAAATGCTTGTTCTGCTAGCGTGCCTGGATAGCAGAGTGGTAACGACGCTCACCTTCGGACCGTGTGTGCCCAGGCTCAAATCCCGCCTCACCAAGAAATCGTATTTCATTATATTTCTTCTCCTCCTTTCCTTCCTCCGACACGTTGCCAGGCGACGCATGGTGACCTCATCAATCGGCGAGGTGTTTCTGCGAACACGTAACGGCCCGACCTCCGCCGTAAACAGCGTGGCTATTAATACTACGTTCACAGCTTGGAGATTCGCTGCATGGAGGCATCACCTGTCTACCACGCAAAAAGACAATGTCTTATTAATCAGTCATATTTTGTTATGCGCAACGATTGACACTATGGGAATTTGTTGAATGTAACATCGTTGCTGGACAAAACTAGCAGTCATTTACGGACTGCATTCTGGTTTCGCTAATAGGTCGCACTGGTGGATGTACTCCGTGCTATGGGAATCAGGCCTGACGGAATGGTTGGTCACTCTTTGGGAGAGGTCGGCTGTGCCTATGCCGACGAATGTCTCACAGCCCAACAGACTGTATTGTGCGCCTACTGGCGAGGACGCTGCGTGGACACGGGCAACCTGCCTCCAGGAGCCATGGCCGCCGTCGGTAAGCGCGTCAACACTGATCTACATGTGCAGGACTAACATGATGTTTTGCAATACATGAAAGCCTCCTTTTCGACTATGGACGCCGCCATTTCCGCTGTTTTTCCATGCCTGTGGCAACGCACTTACTTTCTTTTGTTTTCCATTTTATGCATGGTCTCGTTCAATCATGATATATCGTAGATACAATCGTATTTATTGATCCTGTGCACCATAGACACAATCGTATTTATTGATCCTGTGCAACCACTACTGGAACACAATAAGATATCTCCTATTAACCCTATCACGCAAACAGAAATTCTCGTTGATCATGTCAAGAGATCTTGGTAATGTAATGCTGCGGGCTGTCTTGCTGCTGTTGCGCCTGCTACGTTTATTCGACTGAAGTCGCCCTTGAACAATAAGCTCCTAAATACGCACCACTAATAAAATAGCACTCTCTTTTAGAACGCTATAAAGACTCATAAATGAAGAATACCTTGAAGTCGTAATGTTTGGCATTATCCTCCTGCAAATGTTAACTGTATAACATGTTAAGGCCAACTTCAGTTTGGTCTGGGGACTACTGTTCCCACCAACTAATTATGACGCTGGCTATCTTTAGCTGGGCGACATCTTAGCTTTCTCGCTAGCAATGCAGAAGAACGCGCAACAGGGCGTGGTTGTCAAGGTATATAAGATGAGTGACACATTCAGGAACATCGGAGCAATGAAACATATTTACGCAGGCTTCTTTTCTGCTAATTTATTTCACTAGGACTAGTTGGAGCTGAAGGCTTAAAGGGGGAATCGTGTTGGCCTGATGGACATGCATCGACGGAGGCGGCACCAGACATGGGGGACGCGCGTAACTGCGGCACTGACGCTCCTGTGTGCTGCAACAGCTAAAGCCTTTGCGGTCAACAGGGAATAAGGAAAGATTTTATCATTTATACTGACAGCCCCAGACGACACCACAGATAAGAAGGTACACAATAGACTTGAAGCGCTGACTGACAAGTGAAATTTTATTGAAACCAGCAAGCCATTTATACCCACTGGTGACCAGAATAAACGTACAAGAAACATGCGCGGACAGAACATTAGTGCCGGCAGACAGAAAATACATGACATTCCAGAATCAAGGTACTTGACTTCTTTTTGGGACAGTGCTACCAAGGGTGGGCTTTAAGCATGCCTTGGAATCATATGTGCCTCCCGTATTTCTCTTGTAAGGGCATCACGGTATTTACCTGTGACATTGTAATCTGTGTACATTCGTTCACAAGCTTCACTGTCATTTTCTCCTGATCGGCAATCTCTGCAATAATTGGCCACATGGCCAGAAGTGGCTGCGCGTGCGACATTGTCATGGTGCTGTTATAATATTTGGTTGAAACATTGTCCGGCTTGTTCCATGTACTGTTTTCCACACGAGAACGGCAGGGAATAAATCACACCTTCACATTCGACAAACTGCTTGACGTGCCAAACTAAACATCCTAGTGATTTGCTATTCCTACAAAAAACATTTTTGCACCTGCTAGCCAATTTTTATGGCGCCGAAAAGACGACTTCCACAACCACACGTTTTCAAATTCTCTTGAGGTTTTATGAAACCCTAATGAAGGTATTCCAAAAGAAATGGCAGGAAGTGGAAGATGGAACCTTGCGATGAAAAAATCCGTAAACATATGCTTCGTATATGCTTCGTGTATATGCTTCGTGCCCTCTGGAGAGGGCCCGAAGCATATACACACGATAGCTAAGGAAATAAGTTCCAGCCTTGAAGAAGGCAAATCCACTTGTCGAAACGTCGGCTCGAGCACCCACCCCCTGTTTACGGATTTTTTTATCTAATGATGTTAGGGCACAGCAACAACTTCTTTTCTCTTTCTTCGTGTGACTGACTCGCGGACGTCTCGAGAACAGAAATCGTGTACCATGCTTGTGAAATTTGACGCATGTTATTTTTCTGACGGTTGTAATGTTCTTGCCATGCTTGTTTCTCGTACGTTTTTTCTGGCCACCAGTGGATATCAATGGCATGCTGGTTTGAATAAAATGTCAGTTGCCACTCAGCGCTCCGTGTGTCTTTTGTGCCTTCTTCTGCGTGGTGTCGCCTGGAGCTGTAAATATAGAAGCTAGAAAGCAACTCACCCAACATATTGTTTTGTGGATTTCATCAATCGCTCTGCCATGCTTTAGAAAGCTGTTTTGATGCCTGGCCATGGAAGCCGCGTTTCGATGGAGGCGAAATGCAAATTGTGCACGTTAAAGAACCCAGGCGCTATAAACTGATCCCGAGTCCCCTACTACGGCGTGCCTCAAGTACTGCCGTGGTTTTGTCTCGTAATGCTCCAGCAGTTGCTATTATTAGGTTTGCATCAAGCAGAATTTTATGACGTATTGGGAAAATGACGTGAACAACTGTAGCAACGCGAAGCTTTCTTTGACTAGCGCGCCATGTGCCTTGCGCGCCATTCGCGCGTTATGTCAGCACGACTCCTTGTTTCGCAACAAGCGGTATATGGTGTTACGAATTGGGTTTTCGCGACGATGAAAGCTGGGAGGCTGGCGTGCCGATGTAGCCGAAGATCGGACTTATCGTTGAGGAGCAGAGCAAGGAGGCAAAACGTTTATAAAAGGGTAACAACGTTTATAGCAGGTATAGCAGGTTATAGCAGGTTATAGCAGGTTATAGCAGGACAGAGCCTGCCAGCACGACCAAGTCGGCTGGGGCGTCTCTCTCAGCAACGGACCAGCCCAGTCTTAAATAGGGGACCAATCCATTGTTGACAGGGTGGCTCTTTGGTCCCAGGTGTGGACAGGGAGGCTCTTTGGTCCCTGGTGTCGAGCAGCCTTTCCATCATCCTCAGGAATGCTGCTTTCCGTAGCTGGGCAGCTTGGAAGAACGACTGGCATCAGTCGACGGGGCCGGCTGGGCGAAAACACCGTTTTCCGAGATTGCAGACAAAGCATGCAGGGGTTGATCCCTGCTTCCACGTAGCAGGCGTTGGCCCTTTTCTTGGTCGCAGGGCAAACGCTGACCGCGATGCCGTGAACTTCCAACGAAGTGCAGGTGTTTGTTCGCTTCCCCGTTCGGTCAGGTGCTCTGGCACAACAATGGCTAGATTCATCGACATGATGTGTAGAAAAAACGCCAGGCCTGCGCTGACACCGCAGCACAGTCACAGCGAAAGCTGGAAGAGCGGCGTTTCTAGCGCCCTTTGTAAGCTCTCTTGGGGTTACAATACAAGTACACTAGAAAGGTACCCACTACGCCATAAATCACAATTTTTGTGAAGTTGGGAAGCACCTATTAAGCCATTATTCGTCATTCCGCGAAGAAACGAGGCACCAGCTACACGTCTGTAAGGCGTTTTGTCCACTTTGTTGACGCCACGACTGATGACGATGAAGAATTATGGCTCAGCCCTTTGTAATGGGTTGGAAGCTTTAAACAGCCACCAATTATGCAATTTGCATTGGGTGACGCCCGGTCGCTATTTCCCTCTCTCGTCATGCTGTATAACATACGTTGACGTGGGGGAGAGACGGGGGGGGGGCGAAGAAATTTACTGAGACCCCGAGGAAATGGATCATGCGCTTATGGGCTTCCTTGGCAACCAATACAAGTGCACATGCGTGGAACCCAGTACGCTATAAATCATTGTAATTTTTTAGAAGTAGGGCAGCAGGCACTGTGCCATTTTTCGTCATTCTACGGAGAGCCGTGGTACCTCCTAAAGGCCCCAACCGCATGCACGCGATTTTCGAGCGACGGCGACGAGCGACAGCGACAAACGGGCTGCGTCGCGATGTCGCGTCGCGACGGGAGCACCCACATGTTCGCGACAAAGTGTCATGGTTGCTAGATTTAAAACTATTGCGTGCACGCAGGTAAATTGCAAAAAAATAATTACAGAGTAGATGAATGGCAGCATGTCAAATTTATTATTGACTTGTGTAAGATAATGAAGTCACGGCAGCATTACGGGATTTTCTTTTTTTTTGCAATGTTTTGTTTAACTGCGACAGTAGTATCTGCTGTGACCTCGAGTGGGCGCACGGAAGCGCACGCTATCTATCTACTACGCATCTACGACGTCTACGACGCTACGACGCACATTAAACTGACATTGCAGCAAGCTACCATCATTGCAGCAAGCTACCACCGAAACATCAAAACGAGCCGTCGATCAAAATTAACGACAAAATACGGCCGCTGCCTCGCTCTCCACGTGAGATGGGGTTGCAAAGAAGGTAGGCTATAACTTGCAATCATTGAAGTACGCGCCGATTGGAAGCATCAAGAGCAAATTGCAACCGAAGCGAGGATCGGTGATGCTGCCATGTTGCCGGAAATCGTCACGCTCACTTCCGGGCGACAAGCGATTTTTTCTAGTTTTCCAGAAAGCTGCGACGCGACAAGCGACGGCGATGGATGGCCCTCCGCGACAGCAAATCATGTCGCTCGTCGCTGTCGCTCGTCGCTGTCGCCCGAAAATCGCGTGCATGCGGTTGGGGCTTAACGCATGTAAGGCATTATGCGCACTTTGTTGATGCTGTGCTTGATGACGACGAAGATTTATGGCAGAGCCCTTTGTAATGGGTTGGAAGCATTCAACAACCTACTCGTTCCGCAATTCGCATTGTGTGACGCCTGGATACAGAATTCGCGTTGTGCGACGCTTGGTGCTTATTTTACTCTTCTACCACGCTATATTGCATATGCTAATGTGGTTCCTTCCCGACATGAAGCCTGTATAGGACCTTTTTGCAAAGCAGTTTCAAGCACCGGCATGGCTCAGAGGTTGAATACTGGGCTCACACGCAGAGGGCCCAGGTTCGAACCTCATTCCATCCTGGAATTTTTTTCTTATTCCGTTTTTTTTTTTTCTTATTTCGAGCGATACTGGTTACGGACACCGGCGGCGGCGGCGGCGGCGGACAACTACGGCGCCAAAAACGGCCGGTGAAATGATCCCATAACAGCTTTCGCTGTAAAAAATTAGCGCAGATTGAACTAAGTCGCACAAGGCTGGGTCAAAGCAGGGCTGGCGCGCACCTAGCTAGAAGCAACGTGAAAGTGACAAAATGAGGCGTTATTGCCTGCTCCTACCGCAGTTTTCTGCTTCCAGCTATCACCAAGCCTGCTGTCGTACTCGTCTGAGGGCGCTAGAGGCCGTCGTACTCTGGTATAAAACTGATATACAGTGAACTCTCACTTGAATGAACTTCAAGAGACCCAATGAAATAGTTCACATAACTGAAAGTTCACTCAATTGAATATTCAGTACAATATGTAACAGCTTTGGCCGCAGCAGAAATCGGGTCAAACGTGTGAAATGCCATTTATTTTGAAAAAAAACCCTGTAATTTTTGTTTGGACTGGAGCCATTGAAGCGCCAAAAGAGGCAACGCTCTCTAGAGAGTCTACGTTTCTGTACATTGCTTGTTGCTATGGCGAAGTCTCGCAACTTTCTAACATAACCTAGAGCCTCGGCTATAGATACAGGATTTGAACCTGCCTCAGCCATTATAACTTCTTCGTCGCACGCTTCTTCTTTCGGTTCGGGACGAACACTGAAAACAATTTCCAAATTTGATAGCTGTGCGCAGGTACTGAAGCGCACGTGGCTCGTTTTTGCCTCCTGCGGGGCCGCTTTGCCTCGGCGGCGCTGCATGCACAAGCGGTGTTGCACCGCCGCCGATGTATGGGTGATTTCGGAGTGGTACGCATCGGCTACGCCAGCGCTGCCGAGCCTAAAGCTTCAGCGAATTTATATAAAAAATTAGCACGGGTTCGCAGATGAACTCGTTGAACTGAAATATTCGTTATTCAGAAGTTCGTTTAACTGAAATATTCTTGCATAACATTGATAGGAAAACCGCCGGGGAATTTCTGAAAGTTCGTTCTTCTGAAATATTCATTACACCGACGATCGTACAAGTGAGAGTTCACTGTAGAGCTTTCAGCGCCAATTAACAACGCAGGACGAAGTAGGGAAACACACACCACGAACGCTCACTGAGGCTCCTAACGTGCGCTCTCATGGTCTTTGGCACTTCCAAATATTACTGCTTCGCAATGCACAAGCGTGTGATACAACATGACATCGGACAAAAATTCGTGGCGCAGCAACATTTGTATGGAGACGAATTACGAGCTTAGCGGTATTCCCGTTTCGCCTGTATACGCCACTCCTCTCGTTAGTCTAGTCATGAGCGGCTGCAGAGGCCACTCCTCCTATGAATCACTCTCTATCTCCGCATCTTCCACTTTTCCACGGTACCGCTTTCGCCGGTTGTAGTAGCGCTCACTGCTGGCGAAGCCTGTCTGCTTGCTCATCCAGCCCGAGCGCGCTGCGCCGTATATCCATCTGCGATTTTCTTTAGTGGTCTGCGCTGCAGCAGTGCCACCACACAGCGCCGAAACACGCGCCACAGCCACTCTCTTTCCCCTTCTCCCCTACCTCCCTTTATTTCTGTAATCTCGTCATTTCCCCCTCACAGCCGGCATATGCGTAAGCCACCCAGAGTCCCCCTTCAGGGAACGCATGCAGAAGGTGCATGCTGAAACAAGAGCACTTTAAAAGAGCGCACTTGCCTCAACACAGCATTGATGTCATGCGGAGCAGTCAGCGAGTAGCAGCCTATGCCGGATGGTTACGAGGTGGATTGACTTCTTTCTGTAAATTTAGTAGTTATGCGCTTGTCGTGGCCGTGCAAGGCATGTTGACCACACTGGCGTGTAATGGGTTGTCCGATGTAACGGTGACACTCAAATTACAGCAGAGATGTCAGTTGTACCGTAACGATGTGCACGCTACGGTGCGATGATAAGCATATCATAAGTAGCGGTAGTCGGCGTATACGAGCAGCGCTTACGGCATATTGACTGTACCTTGCGTATTCAGTGTTTATTACATTGTTATAAATGCCGATAGTAAATACTACCACCACTATTAGCGTTGCCGCGACATGACGCTTGCATAGGGCCTTTTACACGAAAGTGTTTTATGCCGGGGTCCACCACGGCTTCACTGACGTATTTTCGTCACGGATTTGACGTTATAAAATATACACTAACCGATGGCAAAGAAAAGAACTAGAAGAACAAGTTCCGGGGCCGGGAGTCGAACCTGAGACCCCACGCTCCGCAGCGCGCGGCGCGAACCGACTCGGCCACAGACGGCACGTTCTTCAGCATATTCACGGCGAGCTATTTATATACGCCATTTGGCGTTGGTGCTACTCGGAGGTCGATAGCATTTCAGATTGTTTTCGTTATCACTAGCGAGATGGCGCGAATGGCTCGAAGGGCGCACTTTAGAGCTCGTCGCCACGGGCGCGCCTCCACAGGGCGTTGTCGCTCGTGCGCGCTCGCCCATTTCATGATGGGAGGAGGGGGGGGAGTGTTTGTACGTCTTCTGCTCTCACCGCAAGTTTGCGCTGAAGTTGCAGAGAGCACGAATGTCACTTCGCTCACCGTAGCGGCCGCTTTCGTGAAATGCGCGTGCTGCTCACACACAAATGAGTTACAACTTTGACGGTTAATTCGCGCTTATCCTGTGTATACTTGTGCTTTCATTTCGTGCGTCCTCCTTTGTGTGTGAGCAGCGCGCTTTAACTATCGAGCTGTGAAAGTTGTTCGTTCGCGCTCATGCTGTGCGTGTTCTTTCCTTGCGTTCTTTCTGCTCGAGCCGCGCGCTGCGAGTTTCGAGCTGCTTGCCGTTCTTCGCGTGACATTACAATTTGTTGCTATAGCACTCAATCGTTCGCCCTTGTGCTGAAACAATGCACAACAAAAGCTCACGTCTGAGAAGGCACGTTTCACTTTCCTGTTATACCTATTTATTCCTATGACGGAAGGATGAGCCATATTATTTCCTAAGCATTTTAAAGCACTGGCGTAGCTCTATGATAGAATATTTGACTGTCACGCAGAATGCCTGGGTTTGATTCCTGCTGAAACTGTAATTTTTATTTATCTTGTCGAGATTTTTCGCTCACTGACAACATCGCCAATGCCGGCATCGCAATTTCTCTTACACAGGCTCCTTAACGCTATCGCGTTGGGATTTCCAAAGTGTATTCTCGCAGACCCACGGTTGATTGATATAGACTGTCAACCACTTGTTGTGCACGCCCGTATGCCACGGGCCGTGTTATGCTAGTATGTGCCACACGTGATTCGTGGAAAGGGTTTCATGACGTCCTCGACAAGCGAGTCACCCTATTCAAGACATCAACTGTGTATCGCGTTCGTAATGCACTCATATCCTCGTTTGCCAATTTTGGTATACACAAAGCTAAAGAGACTACCTCGAGAGCGCCCAGTTGTAGGTGGCTACATAGATAGATAGACAGATAGAAAGAAAGAAACGGTCAAAATGACTTTCGTTCACTAAGAAATGCTTCGCATTTAATAACGAAAGAGCGGGTCATAATCGCGACAGCTTAGGCATCACTACGACAACTTCGAGGGGAGATTTCGCCTGCAGATTTATATTGACCCTGAAAAGCACACATATGTGTTCTTCGAGATTATCTGTGGTCCGTCGGCAAAATAGCAAGTTACGCAACCGTCAAACAAACATGCATATGGGGACTTTTATTTCCTGCAATGAATGAAAACTTCTTGTACAGGGAATGTAGCTGGATCTCCTTTGCACACCTGCTTTCTCTTCTCCTCCTCCACGTTCAAGGTTGCGGAAGTGTGAGCAATGTGCACATACACACGGTGCTAAGGACGACAGTTGGCCCTCACACAGACAAGAGCCTTTGCTGAAACATTAGCTCGAGCGACATTCCCTGTTCAACTATTTATCATCAGTAGTAAGGAAAGCCGAGCTAGTTGGTGCGAATGCATTGTGTGGTTTCGTGTGGACGTAGAAGATCTCTACTATTTGCTGCCACAGGACCAGTTGATGCAGTACGTTAAGGAAACTGTCACTCAAGACAATGATGAGGTCGCCTTCAGAAAGGTTTCCGGGATGCCTATCGAATCGTTTTCGCAACACATTTGTTGGTTTTAGCGGTCAAATGTTCATTCAGAAGTCAGGAGATTCCACTGGGTCGAAGGTTGCTCCGGTTTTAAGCTGCAATTTCTTAGCTAAGTTGCACCAGAAAATTGAAGGGAAGTTACCTGGTAGCGTAAAAAGAATGTTCCGTTTAGTTGACGATTATATGGTTCTTGGCAGCTGTTCACAGTTGGACACCCTTAAATGTAAAGCGTTATCTTGCTTCAAGAAGCATGGTGATGGTTTGAATTTCAAATGTGAGCTGCCTACGGGTTACAGTTACATATGTAACACGTGTTACATATATGCACCAAGTTCTGAAAAACCTATTTTCAATTTCAAATCTTCCCAACCAAAATTAGTTAACAGCCGCATTGATGTTTCCTCTTTTAAGTCGGCACTGTCGAAAACGTGCCATTAATTGATAAGGCAGAGTCTTAAAGGCCAGGTTTGCTTGATTGGCGCAAGCAAGTTTCGCGGCCTCGCCATTGGATAATTGATCCAACGATGACGCCAACCGCTCATACTCTTATGATATCAATATATTGCTACATGTAGGCTACATGAAAGGCTCAATCGTCTATCCTTGATGTTTGCTGTCCATAAATGCGACAGTACCATCATGTCTTTAAAACTATTTGAGCAGTCGGATTCACACCAAGGGGCAGGCAGTCAGACAAGATCTTTCTTGGGTAGCTAAGTTTATTGACGCACCATTGAGTCTGCCGAATGAATGTCTTACGACAGGATAACCGTATCTGTCACAGAATGTGTAAGTCGCATTGTACAAATCTGAACCTGTGTGGCACTCTAGGTCCTCTTTCGTCTGCGCAATTCTAATGTGTGCTTCTATGTCGTCCGTACTTTATCTTGCGTTGTACAAGTCAAATGAAAGGTGAATTACTGAATCACAATTCTTGATTGACGTGGGAAAAAACCATGTCAACACCACATTGAGTGGTTCTTCTTTATGTTATGTGCAATGCTTTATGAGCAAATTGGGCTCTAGAAAGAACAAAACTTTAAGAGTCACGTTCTTGCACAGGCAAGCTAGAAAATGCGCAGATTTCTACAAAACGAACGTCAACGCAAAAAAAAGGAAGGAGCCCTTCCTGCGAAACATTAAAAAAATTTGCTGCATTCTGTACTGACACGACCTTTCGATATGCAATAAGAATAGTCTTTGTTACTATACATGCGAAATAATATTGCACAGAGTAGAGGAGAGAGAACTAAATAACAGGCTTACAGAAACTTGAAATCGCTGGTTCTTCGCTTTATGTCGAAAAAGCTCCACTATTTTTCGATATATAACGCACGCGTAGCCATTTCTTATTAGGAGCAAAACAAGTGACTGTTATTGTAAGCACTGCGCCGCGACGTAATAAAACAAATTTTAGACATGCGACCTTTTAAAGATCATGGACGGGTTCAATGTAACCATAATCGATAACCTATTCTCGTAGCTATAAATTTTATGTTATTAAACAGACCCCGATTAGAGGCCTTGTATCCATCAAGCAATGTCTTAGAGTGAAAAGAAAATGCAGCGTAATTGTTTGTCCCAAATTTGTTCAAGTTTGACTTGCCCACGTTAGTACGAATGAGAAAGCTTCGGGCTGTCGGTCTGTATTTCTTCTTTGATGTGAATCTGTCAGGAATTTTGAAGTTCGCATATTATGCTTATTAGGGACTGTATAATAATACTGTAACAGCAGTGATTTACAGTAAGTACTCCCATTCGCGCCTTAGAGAGGATTGTCTTTAAATGCACACTACTTCGCTAACACAAACCAGCATTTCTGCGCATTACGTATCTGTTTGCTCGTAATACTTAAGGACCTAATAAAAGCAAGCCGGAGTCCTTAGCTCTTTCCTTAGAGATATTGCGAAAGCCTTTCACCTTCATTGTCCCTTCATTGAACCGTTATTTTAGTGTTCTCCTTGCCCATGACTGAATCATCAATAGCAACTTATTGTTCTTCTTCTCAGTTGATCGTATTGATCCCCCTCCCCTCAAGTTTTCTGCATCGCACGAGGTGTCGCACTGTCTGCGGTGAAAACACGCGATGACGTCGTTATGCATCACTATGAAGTCACAAGATCACGTCACATCTTGATGTCCGCTCTCACTTCTCGCCCGAAAGAGCGCAGGTGCGCTCTCTGTACCGCGCGCGCCATTTTCAGGGTCAGCATCTGATGTGGCACTTGAGGCTGTTAGATCAATATTTAAACTGTCTAAGTCATCGTGGAGGCGCAAAAACAATAATGACTGTTCAACCTTCTGTTGCATAACACTTTAACATGTGTTACTACGCTTCCAAGAATTGCTGGTGCATAAAAATACTCTCGCATATCTTGCTACTCTGTTTTCCAGGTCTAACGTGGGAGGAGGCCACAAAACGGTGTCCAGACGGCGTGCAGCCCGCTTGTCACAACGCAGAGGATTCTGTCACGGTGTCCGGGGCAGTGGATGCAGTAGCCAAGTGGGTCGAAGAGCTAACAGCTGAAGGCGTGATTGTGCGTGAGGTGAACAGCGCAGGTGTCGCCTTTCACAGCAAATACATGGAGAGCATCAGACCAGCCTTCGTTGAGGCCATGCAAAAGGTGCTGCTTTTCTCTGCTTTTCCATTCAGACTCATTCAGACTTTATTCAAGACAATTTACAATTGTATTAGGAGACGCAGAAAAAGGCCCGAAAGGTGCCTGATTAGGCTACGTGGCCCAGGCAGCTGCAGCAGTGCGATATCTGTCATTCACATCTAGATAACTGCAAAAACACATGTATGGTACAATACAAGAACAATAAAGAAAGCTACTCTTTTCGCTTTGCGAGGAAAAAAGAACAGAAAAATGACAAGCAACAAACAGAAGTACACATGTGGCAGTATCTGTTTAAAAATATTGTACGATATACATTATAGAGGATTTAACAACACATCAAATACATAACTTAGCAGAAAAACCTACAACTCATGAAATAATAATTCTTTTACTGCTTTTTTAAATTGTGTTTGGGAGATTCTATTTTGCAGTAGGCTTATTATCCCTGGGTATTTGTTTAACATGGCTGTTATAATGTTGCCAATTTTTGGAAACCGTACTTTGTTCGTGGTCGCGTTTTGACTATTTTGTTTTTACGTAGTTTTATAGGAGGTTTACTTGATCTGATATTTTCCCTCGAAAGCGTTCTACTACTTTTATATTGGCGCATTATCTCCAGCGACAACTTTACTTTAAGCAGCTGCTTTATCGGCAATATGTTATAGCAGCTGAAATAAGGAGTTGCACTCACAGCGTATGGGATGTTTCCAACTGCTTGTATTGCCCGCTTTTGCAACGATAAAAGTGAACTTAAGTTCGTCTCAGTGGTTGTAGACCACATCAGAGAGGCGTATGTGAGACGTGAATGTATAAGGGCATAGTAAACCGGTCGTTTAGCGTCAGGTGGTAGAAAGGGCCCTAATTTATTTAATAACCCGATTGCTTTAGAGACATTATTCCTTAGTGAGTCCACGGGCGGTGTCCACGAAAGGTTCTCGTGAAATACAACCCGTAGGAATCTGATGGTTGATGTCTGTTGTAGTAGTGTTCCCTGAAATGTCAGCTGCGGGGTTTGTAGATACGCCGTTCCCTTAGCTTTGAATAAGACGTATTGGGTTTTCTTTGTATTAAGTTGAAGTTTGTTAGCGTCCAACCACAATCTAAGTTTTTCGAACCATGTATTCGCCGCCATAAAAATGTCATCTAAATGAATCCCAGGAAAAAAAATGTTCGTGTCATCCGCATATAGTACTACATGTGTACGTCCTTCAATATTAAAAATATCATTTATATAAAGCGAAAACATTACCGAGTCAAGATTGGACCCCTGCGGTACTCCATATATTATGGGGTTAGTTTCCGATTCAAAGTTGTTGATGATTGTGTACTGTCACCATATGGAGTCATATGGCTGTTGCCATCTTGCGTAGGTGATTTTGCCTGCACGTTTTATGCCACATAGAAAAAATATCATAATATGAAAGAGCATAAATCATGCGTAAAAATGTATGCGGTGCTTATACTTACATGACATCCCTTACTTGCTAATCCTCTCCTGTCTTGCGCCTGCACTAATGCTTACTGACTTTATATCATAGCTTAGCACACATGCAGATAATGCAAAATTAACGTACACATGTCAATGGTCATCTGACAGTGTAAATTGATTGAGGACTGTGGCATGCTTTAGTGTTTTTGTGTGTGTTTTTAGCTTACTTTTCCATTTACACTTCTATGGAAATTTTCATGTGTTTTTAGTTAAAAGTCGGCGCGTCGCCTTTATGCCGCAGACATTGAGCTACATAATATGTGTCAGGACGTGTATGCAATAGCAAAACAGCCATTTGGGCTAGTTGGTAACGGTTCATATCTTAAAGCAAATAGGCGCACTATGGGAACAAGGACAAAAGGAAGGAACAGACGACACAAAGCGCACACTCGCAACTGAAGGTTTATTGAAAGAGTACACATAAATACGTTACAAAAAAAGAAGCACGTGGTGCAAATTTCCTCGCCTAAACAAAACAAAACGAGATGAGTATCCCCTTAACAGATCATGAAGGCGCATGCGTCTGTACACAAAGGAAGTTCGAAGAACACCGGACTAAAGAAAATTCAAACTGCGTGGGGAGGGGGGGTGGCGGAGGAGAGGGGAAGGCAGACAAGTTTAATGCAGTGTGTTGATCAAATATGAATATTCTATCTCTGTTATGGCGATAGAAGGGTGGCTGACGCATCTATCCCCGCATCTCTTTATGTGAAAAGCTTCAATTAGTTCGCGCGTGGTTTTATCTCGATACCTAGATAGAACCATCGCGTCAACGAGAAAAGGTGAGCATCCGCACGTGGTGCAGTGCTGGGACAAGTGGGCACCCTCCCCTGACGCCACGGCTCTGTTGTGCTCCTGGAGGCGGATATTTAAGCAACGGCCAGTTTGGCCAACGTATACACGGCCACATGACAGTGGTATGAGGTACACGACACATGTTGCGCATTGAACAAAAGGCGAGGTGTGTTTAACCTGGCACTTCTTATTTTCTATGCACTTCGCTTTTGCTGCTATCCTTCTGTCTATTCTACCGCATACTTTATTGAGTTTATTTGGAGCCGAAAAAACAACTTGTACATCGAAACGAGTACAAGTTACTACTCAATGCCTTTCGACGACCTGTTAAAAAGTGTCCGGTTATGCATTACTAATGAAAATGACGAGATCAAGTTCCGTAACTCCTGTGGTCTGTCGGTGAGCACCTTTTTGGAAATATTGTCCGTTTACTTACAATCCACCTTTGTGGAATGGAAAGGCAAATTCTACCGACAAAAAACAGGTGTTTGCATCGGATCTAAAGTTGCCCCTGTCCTCAGTAGCATTTATCTGGGCGGAATCGACAAAAAAATTAATGAAAATTTGGGAGAGGCAGCAACAAAGGTTGTTAGATATGTAGATGATTTTCTCGTGTTCGTCAATCCTGGGTGTTTGGAACAGAAGGTTTCTGATGTTTTGAAACTGTTTAAAGAATACGGTCGCGGGTTACATTTCACTGTAGAACTACCGAAAGACAAACAATTACAGTTTTTAGATTTAAGGCTGACGGCTGGGGGTAACCATGTATGCTGGTCGTACTTTCCCCGTTCAAAGAAGCCGATACTGAACTTTAATTCAGGACATTCGAAAATTGTGAAAATGGGAATTGCAGCGTCCTGCTTCCGAGCAGCGCTAACCAAAACGTGTCCCGACAAGATAACGACAAGTTTCGGCCACCAACTACAAAGGCTAAAAGAAGCTGGTTTCCCGCAGACAGTCACACGCAAAGTGACCCAGAAGCTATTAAAATGCGTTAAATCAGGTTGGGAGGCACGAGAAAAAGCAAATGAAAAGCTGCGCACGTCGAAATCCGCAGTGATCCCGTACATACATAAAATGTCTCATGGTTTAAAAAACGTGGCTAATCGTTTCGATGTACAAGTTGTTTTTTCGGCTCCAAATAAACTCAATAAAGTATGCGGTAGAATAGACAGAAGGATAGCAGCAAAAGCGAAGTGCATAGAAAATAAGAAGTGCCAGGTTAAACACACCTCGCCTTTTGTTCAATGCGCAACATGTGTCGTGTACCTCATACCACTGTCATGTGGCCGTGTATACGTTGGCCAAACTGGCCGTTGCTTAAATATCCGCCTCCAGGAGCACAACAGAGCCGTGGCGTCAGGGGAGGGTGCCCACTTGTCCCAGCACTGCACCACGTGCGGATGCTCACCTTTTCTCGTTGACGCGATGGTTCTATCTAGGTATCGAGATAAAACCACGCGCGAACTAATTGAAGCTTTTCACATAAAGAGATGCGGGGATAGATGCGTCAGCCACCCTTCTATCGCCATAACAGAGATAGAATATTCATATTTGATCAACACACTGCATTAAACTTGTCTGCCTTCCCCTCTCCTCCGCCCCCCCCCCCTCCGCACGCAGTTTGAATTTTCTTTAGTCCGGTGTTCTTCGAACTTCCTTTGTGTACAGACGCATGCGCCTTCATGATCTGTTAAGGGGATACTCATCTCGTTTTGTTTTGTTTAGGCGAGGAAAATTGCACCACGTGCCCCTTTTTTTGTAACGTATTTATGTGTACTCCTTCAATAAACCTTCAGTTGCGAGTGTGCGCTTTGTGTCGTCGGTTCCTTCCTTTTGTCCTTGTTCCCATAGTGCGCCTATTTGCTTTAAGATGTGTATGCAATACTAATTACTCCTTAACTTTTTTGAAATTAATTTCAGGCTACTGCACTAACTTTATCCTCTTAGCAAGTCAGTAGTACTTTCCCTCTTGTTCTCAAGCCGACTTCTCTTATCCTTGTCATTAAAGCCCATTTTAAGTGTTTGGGGCCGAGACACTTTGTGTGTAATTTTGTTGGGTTGCCCGAAAACGCCACGGTGACCACCCGTAGTGGCTCCAATGAAAATGCCACTGGAAACAAAGAAGTGGAAAAAAACAGATTCGTTTGTTGTTCGGAACTGACGTTCTTTTGCTGACGTGTAACACTTCGAAACATGTACATGCAATATTTTATGGTGACCTCTCTACATATGACTCAACCCCATCAAGGCTTGACAAATCGCATTGTAGAATACGGGTTTTTGTTAAGGCCTGAGTTAACGAAAGAAAACTGTTGCCCTTTCTAGGAGCCAGGCATCTGGAGGCTAGCGTGCAAGTGCAAAGTTAGCCGCATCTGCGGGATGATAACCTAACGAACAAGACCATTTGAAATGCAGGGACCACCATGTAAATTGTCTCATGGAGTACATGTAACAGTGCCAGGACAAGGGTGCTCTTCGAAGTTTGTGGAAACATGCAAAAGTAGCATGCCGAAACCAGGGAAGACCCCATTATTAGAAAATAAACTCGCCGTTTCCTTTACGCACTCTCAACAAAATCGTGAAGTATGTTTAGTGTAAAGGCTTCGCAAGCTTGCTGACGACAAGAACTTACTTCTCGTCACTCCCATAAGCTTCCGGCACCAGGTAGGTAGGTAAACAACTTTATTAATTCATGAGAGAATCATGTGAGGGGCGAGGGGAGAAAGGAATGAGGCTGTTGCAAGCATCAGCGGGCCGTTTCACACTAACTGAAACGGGCATCAGATACACGCCCCAAAGGACTCTCAAAATAGACATTGGCTTGGAACAGTGCTAAAACCTTAAGACGACGCCCATATCTCGCAACATGCACCCTATACACCACACACACGGACGAGCAGATGGGCCACACGAGGTTTCAAGCAAATAAGGCTGGTAAGTGGACAAGGCGGAAATACCAAACCAACCGGCCTTTCCATTAGCCGTTGTAAATCACGAAGGACGGCACATGTCGGGAGCGTCGATAAATCCGGCTAATTCAGAGGTGGCGGAAGAAGCGGCCATAGCCTTGGCTGTCGCTACCACCAGTACCATAATTATAAGCGACTCCATATCTGCCGTTCGAAATTTCGCACGGGTTCGAATATACCCTAGCATTAACTCCATTCGAAATCACAATGGTAACAACTGCATTATCCCAATCATCTGAGCTCCGGCCCACAACTCTAATCGCGGTAATGAGGCCATCATAACCAGGCTCGTTCATCGTCCCAGCTGGAGTCTATTCACCTACTGGAAACGAGGGTACCGGAGCCGGAAGCGCGGGGCGGTCGGCGCCATGGTAACATACAAGAGATAGTATCGTCTAGCCAGACTAGTCTATCTCCCAGTGCACAAAACGCTTACAAAGTCAACGGAAATTCTTTGGAGGCAACTCTAAACGAACACCTTGGAACCGAATTTCTTCTACCAAGCAGTAACCTCTCAGTATACTCCACCCATTGTTAACTCTGCCAAAAAGACAACACAGATCTCTACCAAATTCTCTGGGGCGGCCCCCAAACGCAGGAAGTCAGTTACCGCCACCGTTCGCATACCGACGCCACTCAGCAGTCGGAGCGCACGCTGTTTAGCTCTGACTCGGAAGCACACGTCTGGGTCACGAAACGGGCATACGCAACCGCCCGCGCACAATACCTCCTGGCCAGCTGACCAAGGTGGACTCTCGTACGCTGAACTTAAGCTCCATATATATGTTTCTAAATAATTATTTTTCCTACTCCTGACCATTGTTATCTAACTCATAGAAAGTGACTTTAGGTTACTGCATTAGTTCAGCACGGTACCTTAACCAGCGCGCTAGTACTCTAAAAAATTATGAAGTTTGGCACTAGAAAAAGGTTAAGCTTCAAGGAAACGTTTTGCATGAGAAAACTTGCTGTGAATGCAGGGTAACTGCAGCTTAGTGTAATTAATGTATCCGATGCCCGTATCGCGCGGGTATAAAGATGAAGTGTTTTCACAAAGTCGACCACAAAATATCCGCAGCAACATGACTAAAGGCAGGGCTCTGGCGCCATATTTAAATATATATGGCGTGTGGTGGTAAAACAAACATAACTAAAATACCGCGCACCATGCTTATCATTTTTTTTTGCTTCTCTATATTACAGCTATCGGGTTCGTTTCTTAGCCACCCGTGTCATTTCCACCGTGATGAGGTGCAGAAATGATCCAGTATTCATATTTATACGCACGTTATGAACCCCAGATGGTCAAACTATAGTCAAGCATAGATGGTCAAGCATAGATGGTCAAGCATAATTGCCGTATATGGGACTACGCCGACGCACACGAGGCTCAGCAGGTGGCAGCGCACCACAAAAAGTTACTCTTTGGTGCTGATTTAGGGCCGGTGGAGTCATTGTTCCGTATTTTTTGAAAACGACGTTGCTGAGGTCATCGCCGTAAACAGCCAGCGGTACCGAACAACCATAACCGATTTCTTCTGGCACAATTTGAACGAAATGGACGGAGACGATGTGTGAGTCCAGCATGACGGCGCTACGTGCAAGAAACCGGACGCTGCGGTGGATATTCTGCATCAAGGTGTTTTAGGGCGTGGTTACCACTAGACTTTTTCTAGGGGGGTTCCTGAAGGCGTAGGTGTGTGCCAATAAGCCACAAACGACCGATGCAAGTCAACATAATCCATGCCATCTCTCAAATTCAGCCGGATCTATGCGACAGAGTCATTGATTATTACTATTTAAAGTTAATATTTACTCGTCTCCCGAAGACCTGCATGATAAATAAGAATAGTTCAGCGCTCCTTTTTTTTGCTATTATGCAGATATTTCAGAAATAACGCTGTTCTTGCAGAAAATAATTGTTTTGCTGTCATAAGCAGCAGCTGCTTCGCATTAACCATTGATATTCGTCGTTAACCATTGACATTCGCCGTAACGTATTAAAGAAGTCATTGTAGATTCCTTCCGGCTTAATGAACAAGGCAATACATTTTACACGTTAGACAGTCGCTGGCAAATACCCAAATGGACAGCTAAACCAAAGCTACTTGTAGGGCAGACCTGTGCTTTTCAACTCAAGTGAAACGCAAACACATCAGTAGTGGAAAGCGCAGCCTCCATTTGTCGAAAACTGATCTATGGGTGAAAGGTGTCCACTCTTTGCACAGAGGCTTAATAGTGGGTGCCCGCGTACTTTCTAGGATATACACGACTAAGGGCCATAGTTAAAACGTGATTACAGTCAGCGAAGACACTTTACGACACATTGACGTGCGTCTTTTATCGACCGATATCTTCAGCACAATTGTTACCCAGTAATCGCCGTTGTTGGAAACCAGACAATCCAATATGCTTCTCGATGTTAACGATACTCTCATAAAAACATACTAAGTGAATGCTCGATCTGACACCTCCTTCAAGTGATTTCACCGAATTTAATCCTTTACGAGTCTGCCAGCACGGACTTATTGTAGTTTTACTGAAGTTATAAAAATTGGCGCGGTTAGGTAGCATCAATACTTTTTAAAAAGGCATAGGACATATCAGGATATGTGAGAGGACACATCAGGACATATCAGGACATGTGAAAATTCACTGTGTACCATGTAGTGTGGTTGGAGTACTTCAGTGTAGCATGAATTGGGCAAACTGCACGAAATTGACAAAGTCCAGACAGTTTGCCGCCGAAAGTGTAATACTCAAATTTCCATCACCTAATCCGCAGACCGGTAATGCAAAGAATAAGTGCGCCGGCCTACCGCTTCCTTGTGACAGAATGCCGCTAAAGAGCAGCTTCGTATCTGTCGAGGGCAACATTTTCTTTTGTCCTCTAACAGATAATTACGGAACCAAAGCGACGCAGCAAACGTTGGTTGAGCTCTTCACTACCACCACACCGCTGGCAAGATCCTCTGGCCGAGAGGTTCACACCAGAGTATCACGTAAACAATATTGCATCGCCAGTGCTTTTCTTCGAAGCTCTGCAACACGTTCCCGAGGACGCCATCTTGATTGAGGTTGCACCGCACTGCCTTTTGCAGGTGAGTCAGCACGTTTCTTTTATTCCGTCAACCATCTACTCGACTATGACATAACTGCTCATGGATTAAGAAGTCGTGCTTCAGTGTGCTGGCATGTACGTGGCAATCGGAGTACAGGGGGATGGAAAGAAACGCGAACAGCGCGGCGCGCTGTTTTCATCACGCTCTGACCTTGGTCGCAATAAAAAGAAGCTATAGTCGGGTACAACTTTAGAAAAAAGGAGAGGCCCCGCCCATATGACCGAAGCGCGGCAGCCGATTGCCTCCGCGGCAAAGAAATAGTCCCGCTTCTTCTCCTTGAGCGGAGGCACCGGCCGTCCGGCTCGTGACGTCAGTATAGAGCGCGCGCCCATTGGTGGAAGCGCGTGTGCATCCGCCTTTGAGGTGCAAATGCCGCTTTTTTCTAAAGTTGTACCCGACTATAGATGGTTTTTCATTGTATCATGGATGACGCTAGTAACATTTTATCACCATCCCGGCTACAACCGAATGAAAAAAAAATTGGCCGTGTATCTGCGTGCTGCGCTGCAAATGCCGTGTAAAGACGATAGAGGAGGCGCTGCGTCGACGCTGCGTGAGATATGGACGCCATCTGGCAATACATCGGGAAACATGAGCTTGTTCAGACGGTTTCCTTCTTCCGTGGCAGAGTGCATTCGTCGGCGCGCATAGCATGGTATTTTCAGCCCAGCCGCAGCTTCAGAAACTTGGGTCTTTAGAAATATGTATCTATGTATTTTCTATTAAAGGAACACACCACCTAATACTTACCTAGTGATGTTGCGCCTCAGATATGCGTAATATTTACTTTTTGGTCGGCAACGTTCACAAGTATGGGCAGCCGTACCAGTTCAAGATGGGTGGGCGGTAAGCAAGTGGCTCAACTTTGGCCGGGTGGCTGAATCGGGTGACAGACAGACAAACAGAAAGATAGACAGACAGGCAGGCCAACATTTCTGCGTTTAAGTTCCCCAAGAAAGACTATCGTCTTTAATAAATGCGGAACATCAATTATTGTAGATGCTGCATGTTCGCGTTTCCATCCATCCCCACTGTACAGCCGTCAGCACGCTTAACTCGAACGCTCCGCCGCGTGGCCTCGACCTGCTTCGACTGACGCTAGCGCCGCCAGGCGTTGGACATGGTGTGTTTGGTGCAGGTAACGATAGTTGGAGCGCGGGTTGATTTCACTACGGAATTTCTGTCTCACTTCTACCTGACCGGCGGGTCGAATACGCTCATTCGGCATGTCCGTTTTCGGCACGTTTTGCTAGTGGCTACTTTCCCACCCGCGCCCATAAAATTCGTCACCGTATTCTTATTACGGAAATGAACCATTGCGTGCGGTAGTCCACGCACTTTTCAAGTTTCAAATAGGAGATGCCGCTCCAAAGAAATGATATATTGGAAAAGTAGAGCAAACGCACGTTAATGACGTTTGCGAAGTTGCACAATAAATAAATCTGACATGCGGTGGTGTAGTTTACGCACGCAATGATTCATTGCCGAGATAAGCATACGCCAACGAATTTCATGGGCGCGCGTAAAAACGCAGCCACGACCGAAACGTGCCGAAAACGGACCTGCCAAGTGAGTGTATTCGACCCGCCGGTCAGGCAGAAGTGAAACAAAAATTTACTTGTGAAATCGACCCGCAGCTCCATCTCTCGTTAGCTGCAGCAAACATACCGTGTCCAAAGCTTGACGGCGCTGGCGTCAGTCGAAACGGGTTGAGGCCACGCGGCGGAGCGTTCGAGTTAAGCGTGCCGACTGCTGTACATTCGATCGAAAAACTTGTAGTGCCTTCAGACAAAATCTACATTGACGTCCTAAAATCTACCTAATATCTTTCTTACGAAGATGAGGAGGTCATTCTTTCCACATTTCCGTTTATTTCACATAGATTGCTCGACGCCGCGGCATTCTTTCGACCTGACTGCTTGTCTGACGCTGTTTTATGTCCAATATATACGCGCGTTCAGCATTTTCTAGAAAACGCCCTTCTGTTAAATTTTGCTCCTACATGTCGTTCCTGATTGGTGAAGCTGAGCACGAACTTACTTTGCATTTCCACATATGTAGAGAAGTGTTACGGTCCTTAGAGCAAACAATCTCCGTATACAGCATTTCTGAGAATCACTGAAAAGCCACAACACACCACTCAGCGCCGCCGTTGCTCATGTTTTTTATCAGTGTGACGCCCATTGCAGGGCCATGCCCGTTAAAGAGATATTCGCATCAAGTATTCAAACACTGAATAAAGTCATTGTTTTTGTGTTCAAATTATTCTCGAGTGGTGGTTATGCGTCTGAGCACTGTAGTATTATTACAGCGGATTGCGAAAAATGTAAGGCAGATGTTTACCGATTATTTTGTTGCGTCACTGTAGTGCACTGCCAAGAGAGCCGCGCGCTTGTTGAAGAATCTGGAACTATGGCCGTGCATGCGCTTAACTGAAGGATAATATTTCTGCCAAGTTACCGAGCTCAAATACCCCGAAACGTCGATCAGCGGATTTGTAGCGAACTGTGTATTGCATATTCATGAGCACATTTCACACTCGATTTAATGACTTGATGACCACGCTTGAATTATTTAGTTAAATCGGGAAGTTGATCAAATGGAGAAAGAGATTGTCAGGTGTCTAGAAATTTAAAATTTTAAGGTAGGGACACCGAAATGTCACCGCCGCACTGCATTTTCCGCTAACCCACGCCAGACGTGTGAGAAGTGCGCAAGGGCCGACCATAGACGCCGCGGATGTGGAGCCTGATAGTATGAATGCGAAACACCTAAGAGCACACAAAGCTGGCCAAGCGAAACATGAAATTAAATTCCTCTGGATAGCTGGACATTCCAACATTCTTGGTAACACAGCAACAGAGGACCCAGCATGAAAAGCACATCCTCAAATTGTTATGGCTTCTCTACAAATATCGAAAAACGAATGGCGCGCTTTATAAAGGTAATTTTTTCCAAATCTGTAAAAATATGTGGTTTTACCACCACATATTTTTACGACTAGTGCTTATCACTGGCAAATCAAAATGAAGTAAACGAAGGTTGCCGAGGCATCCCTCCATGAAGTGGCCAGAGGAGTCGACGTGGTGTGTCTGTGCTATTGTCTCGCCTGATTCGGTAGAAGACTCGGGGGGACGAAGGTGCAGACGAATGTACTTGCTGCTTCTTGCGCAAATGACTCGGAGGACCCATGTGGCAGATGACCGTCGCTACTTCACTTCGTTCTCCCCAATCATACGCGAGAAGCACGACACCGTATTAAACTGCTTGCGCAAACGTAAACTGTCGAGGCACCCAATTGCTCCATGCCCCGTCCGTACTTTCGTGTCTACCTTCAACACACGCTTTGTTCCCCACGGGGCTTCCTGGCGTCTCAGCCCACAGGCTCCGAGCTAAACGGCACGTTGAGGAGCCAACCACGAAACAGCCGTAAACCCGCGCTCTGCTTCCGGAGACGATACGGCCATTCCAAGAAATGGGCATCCGCAGGATTTTTCCACCGCTGCCCCTCCTTGGCAGTCGAAGAAAGGGCGCGCGATAAGCCCCGTCCTTTGTGACACAGCACTGTCATGGAAGGTTTTCTGGGGCTGGTCCGCTCGTTCCGCTGCTTGTATGCCTAGGCAAAACTGACCTCAAGGACAAGGGCAGCAGTGGCACTAAGAAACACATCCAACGAGAGCCTTCGACGCACTGCGTCTCGCGCGCGCGAAAACGAAATCGGCTGAACGAAGCCCGCACGCGGGTGCGTGTTTTCACGAGAAGTATCGAGCGCAATGAAACAAATGAGACTCCAGGCATCGCTGCCGCGTCGCGTAAAACGCGAATGTGAACACGAATGTTCCTGCCTGCCGCGAACGTGCTTGCCGCGCTAGGCATTTCGCGCGCATTTTTGCCGCTACTGAGTACGTACCCATACGCATCATGAGACTAACGTGCGCCGAATGTGAGCATTTTGGTAGACTCAGTGCGGTGGAGGCTTTGGATGCAGCATTGTAGCAAACTCTATGGTAGGTGAAATGCAGCGTCCACGGTGATTCGATTCGGTGACGACGCAGTTACGTGATTTGCCTTTCACGTCCAGGTACATGTTAACAACTTCAGATACCGCAAGGGTTAAGTCATGATGATGGCCGTTTTTCGTCAGAATGAAGATGTGTCAGTAGGCGTCAACGTGGGTGCATCCACGTCCAACGATGCTATAGCTGCCAAACGCCATTAGATATTGTGCAAGCTCTTATACATCAATGTACAATAAACGATCAACTACCTTTGTGAAGACGCGGTTCACTTTCGTGTTACACCGATTCCTATGACAAAGGGATCAACCATGTTTTTTTGTTTTTCAAATTATTTCTGAGGTTACACGCGCTATTTTACTGACGCCAGTTTCATGACAGAAGTGACTTGAGTGTGTTCTTGGCACACCACGACAGAGAGCACTTTCGTGTTAAAAATACCTAAATGCACGTTTATTTTCAACACTCAGAGCAGCGTAACTGTTTCAGCGGGCTTTTGACATTAACCTTAGACATTGCTTAGACATGTAACTTAGACACTGCATCAAAATGTACTCTTTCAGTACATTTTCGACGTTGCCATTTAGTAATCTCCAACGAGCTTTCAACACTCGCATTCAAAACGCCTTTCCGAAATGTACCAGTTGCATCCCAAATTTATGTCGGTCAACGGTGGTTCACTGGAATGTAACCAGCCATTTCCAAGATTATTTCCAATGATGCCTCAACGATGCGTCGTAACTGTTGTGTCAGAAGAATTTACTGACAGTAGACAATTGCGTTTCAGTTTCTTTTGAAAGTTACTATAAGGGTCAACGCCCACATGGCGTCACGAACATTGAGAACCGGCAAAATTTTCGCCTATGTGGAGCTATGCGAAAGAATATATTAGCCAACTCAGCCTTGGGTTGCGACCTTTGATTTGTGAAACTGTTGGTTAGCGGAAGTGCACAGCCTTGAAATTTTCTAGTAAGCAAAATGAAGCGCGATAAATAACGAACCTTTCAAAAATGGAAGGGTGTTTATTAAAGTAGGCGTGGTAACAAAGCCTGAATCACTCATGCAAAGTGTTTGGTTAACGTTCTCGCATTACTCATTCCTATGAGCAATCGAAAACTTATCTGTACAAACTCAGCTTTTGATTGCGTAATTGACGTCCTAAGGAAGCATTCTTCATAGCTTGACACTACAGAAATATGAGTGCGTCAGGAAGTGTGCTGAGGTAGAATTAATCGGTTCTGGATCAATGTAGAGGGCTTGATTCCGGCAACGGTTACTGCATTTCTAGAAACAAATGCATGACCATTTGTGTCTATAAGTTCTGCTTTAAGTAGCACCTGGTTACCAGTATTGATTCGTATTCCTTGTTTTGACCATGGCTTATATTCATATTGTGAAGTTGTCATGAAATTGACGAAGGCAGGACGCTGTCTGTGAAGATGAAACGATTCATTGGGCGAACTTATGCCCAGTACAAGAAAGACTCAAAGTACAGGCAGCGCTCCCTGTACAATGACAACGGCGTGCGCGGACGTCGGGCGTCGGCTAATGTGCTCGTCTGTGAATTGCGTCGGTGTTTATGGATGCCTGATGTAACCTTGGAGGGGTATCGCTGTTGGAGGGGTATCGCTGTGTCCTGCGCGTAATCTTAACAGAACAGTCTGAAACAACAGTGAAGTTTCGAAACATTGCGGCGCTGCCTGCAACAAGCAGGGCTAACAGGTATCGGTGGGTGAAGCGCGATCACATTAAAATAATAATAATAATAATAATAATAATAATAATAATAATAATAATAATAATAATAATAATAAGCGCACGTGGCAATGGCCCCCTCTGAAAAAGCATAATTCCGATGCTTGAAACATAACATGGGAGCGAAATAAGAAGTGCATGCAAAAAGGAAGAACAATAAGAAATAAAAAACTGGGTTCCTCAGGCTCACTAATTTGTACAGCAGGCTCAAGGCACACGACATGGATGACTTCAGATTGTGCGCGTCGCCGCTAAGAGTTCGCAATTGCGTCCGAGATGACATCGTAGTTGAGAGTGCCGAGTCCTTGAAGCATTTTGTATGGCTCTAAGTATGACACTTAGTATGATACTAAGTATGATACTAAGTAGCTCTAAGTATGATACTTAATGGAGGGTATCTCAGTAACCTACGATTCGCTGATGACATTGCATTGATGAGTAACGCGGGAGACGAATTACAGCTCATGATTACTGAACTTGATACGGAAAGTAGAAGAGAGGTCTGAAAATTAATATGCATAAAACTAAAGTAATGTGGAACAATCTTGGCAGATAACAGCGCTTTGCGATAGGTGGCGAGACACTGGAAGTTGTAAAGGAGTACATCTACTTAGGACAGGTAGTAACCGCGGAGCCGAACCATGAGAGTGAAATAACTAGAAGAATAAGGATGGGTTGGGGCTGATTCGGCAAGTATTATCAAATCATGAATGGTAATCTACCACTATTCCTCAAGAGGTAGGTATATAAGAGCTGCATCTTACCGGTACTTACCTACGGAGCAGAAACCTGGAGACTTACAAAGAGGGTTCAACTTAAATTGAGGACGACGCAGCGAGCGATGGAAAGGCAAATGATAGGTGTAACCTTAAGAGACAGCAAGAGAGCAGAGTGGGTCAGGGAACAACTGGGGGCTAAGGACATCATAGCTGAAATCAAGAAGAAGAAATGGATATGGGCGGGCACGTAGCACGTCGGCAGGATAACCGGTGGTCATTAAGGGTAACTGACTGGATTCCAAGAGATGGCAAACACGTGAGGGGGAGACGGAAAATTAGGTGGGTAGATGAGATTAAGAAGTTTGTATCTAAACGTGGCAACATAGAGCACAGGACCGGGTTGATTGGCGGAACATGGGAGGGGCCTTTGCCCTGCAGTGGGCGTAGACAGGCTGATGATGATGATGATGATGAAGTATGACACTTTAGCTATAGACTTCTATTACTCCTATGGTTTGCAGTCGGTGTTGAGACGCTCCGTTGGCACTGAAGCGGCTTGCCTTGGCTTGATGAAGCGTGACGCGGACAACGTGGATTTCTTCCTCAACTCCTTGGGCCAGCTGCATTTGCTGGGCGTGAAGTTTGACCCATCTCTGCTGTACCCACCGCTGCCCCTGCCTGTGCCACGTGGCACCCCGAACATCGGGCATCTCGTCAGCTGGGATCATTCCCAGCAGTGGGCGGTCGTCAAATGGAACGATTTCCCTACCTCCGACAAGGTGATGCCTCTATTCGCTTATGATGAAGTAGCACTGCCAACAGCAACAGTGCCAGAATGTTTTCAGCTTACAATTATCATGAAACCATTTGTTATTATCACGTGAATGTGGCGGTTAGGAACGCAATATACACGCCGGGGAATATTTAACTCTTGATTTGGAGAACTCATTCCCAGCAAGAACACGCCAAGCACAAGCCAGCAACAGTCGCTGTATGTTGACAGCTGTCGTAGGTCGGCAATAAAACAAGTTTTTGTGTTTTGTGTTGTTTTCGGAACGATACCCGGGTGCCAAAGTCACTTTAGGGCCGCCGACAACGGCAGCCAAAAGAATTTCAAGCCTAAACGCATCGTCCCGATGGTCGAAACTGACCATGCTGGCAATGCATGGAAACAAATATAATAAAGGAAGTTAAAGTCCCGCCATTTGTCAGCGCGCATAATGAGGTCTATGGCACACTACGTAGACGATTTTGGGCAGTTCGCGGCGCAGCTGTGATTGCGTCATGCCATCAGGCACTACATCTTAAAAGTACCTTACGCTCGAAATATGGTCGCAAAAGTTGCTTGCTAAGATCACGTAAGCTTATTGGCGTTGACATTTCATATGACATCGTCGAATACTTCAGTCACGTTCGTAGATCCTTTGCTGCTTCTTGATAGGCAGGCGTGCGAGGTTTCGAGCTGCTTCGGCGCGTTGCGGATAAGCGTAGACGCGCAGATTTTCATCGTCAAAGCAAGCGCTAGCTTAGCATCAAGACTCTTCTTGGGGTTCCTTCCATAAAGCACTTCGAGCAGTGTCACCCGTTTCCTTCTTGCAGCGCAGTGTTCTAGGCGAAAGTTAGACACTAGAATAACGTCCCAATTCTTGTTCTCAAGTGTCAATGTACAGTCAGCATCAAAATTTAAGGACCATGAGACACAAGAAAACGCAAAATACTCCCGCTGCTTCGGCAGGAAGCCTTCAAATTTGGACTTCCGGCCTGTTCTAAAGCGCGCTAACAACATGTACTTTGCAGTTCTACCGAATACAGTAAAAATTGCTGGCAAATTCAAAGTTTTCTCAGACCTAGTGGTCTCTAAACTTTTGACGCTGACTGTACGTTTTCCATCTATCAGTGATAATTTTAATCCGGCTTTCTGTCAGGTTATTCACCTGCAGGTGGTAGGCGGTTGTCTTGCGATGAAATATTTAGGTGTATTGCATGATGGCTTGACCTCGATCCGCCGTTAATCTCGCCCTTTGGTCGGTAATGAGCACTCCTGGAGCACCGCGTCACAGCAGGATGTTCTCTGCAAGGAGTCTTGCTACCCGGCGGCCCTGCCATTGAGTAGGGCTTCCATTTCGGATTAATGGAGACAGTAGCCTGTACAACAATCCATTTATAAGCGGTTCTTAACGTCTGAAAAGGCTCCAGTAACACCACGCCAATATGCTGGGTAAGCTGGTTCGATCTTAAGAAACCCCGCTGATCTTGTCGGCGGTGCATCGCGTCGCTGATGGTCCCGGTAGGTTTTGACAGTTCAGGCGACATCAGCGTTAAGGTGCAGCCATTAGTAGAGCTAAATGCTCGGGAGTGTGTACGCCACAAGCCTATGTGACCAGCAGTGTTATCGTCATTCCGGGCCTGCAGAACTTATGAGTGCAGTGCGGAGTGCATGGCAGAATGGCGATTGGAGTGTTTTAGCATGTCCGGCATTCCGCTATAGACTGTTGTACGGGTGGGTGTCGGTGCCACCGTATTGGGTTGTGAACTTTTCCGTTTCGTACCTTGAGCGAAGAAACATGCAGTGCTATGGTTGGCGTATACACATGCTACCGGTTGGGTTGGTGCATACGACGTGTCCCGACTTTATATTTCACAGAGCGAAATAAAAGTAAGAAAATATTCGTTTAACAGCCCAAGGTGACGGCGCCCATATGTCTTACGTAAAACAGTCTAGGCGCAAAACGCTTTGCATATACCGGAGTACTGGGTGTCAGCTGATCATGCGCGCGACCGAAGAACATGGCCGGACCGCTGAAAGCGGTTGCCGTCCACCTCAAATCTGTCAAGTGACCGTCATGCACTCTGGTGCTCCTTAGCGGCGAAGCGATGCTTTGATTGAATGAGAAGCGTTTCTTAGCGAATCCAAGGCGCTTTGAGCGTTTCTATCTACGTATCTATCTATCTTGCCGCCTACATCTGGGTTCTCTCGGGATCGCCTCCTTAACATGGTGTAGACCGAAATTGGCATAGGAGGGTAAAATGATTTGACGAATATGACTGTCTGATTATGACATGCATAACGTGCAAATCATGTCACGTACGTCGTCAAACTCTTTCCTGCAGACTTGTGTAGAACATAGCCGTTTACCACGGGCCACGGTGTATGGGTATTCGCCACAGGGGACTGACAGCTTATATCGTAGTAGCAACTTTGAACTTTGAATCTAAGGGCGCGGTCGCGATCGTTTTTTGAATCTAAGGGCGCGGTCGCGATCGTTGGCACGCGTGCTATTCCGACAGCCATCACAGCGCGCGGCTCGTATACCATTTATTTGCTGCGCTCTCAACGCGAAATGACTATGCACTCACAGCGGCAAGAGAGTGTCAGCAACTCTCTTTGCGAGAGTAAACGCTTGTCCGATATTTCACTCCCTTTTCAGGAGTGCTGGAAACTCTCTGCTGCACAGAGTAGGCACACTCTGTCGACAGAGTTCTGGTACTCTGGCTGAACGAGAGTGAACAAGCTCCCTCGCCAGAGTAAAGTCACGCTTTTGAAATGAGGTACATACACTCTCGGCTGGAATTGCGCTACTCCCTCGCAGAGTTTTACAATGCTGGTTGGGCTAGAGTGCATGAACTCCCTCCAAGGGTAGAATCAATCTTGCTGCTAGGACTAACGTTTAAAAACAGGAAAAAAAGTTCGTACGTTTTCTACAATGTAACACTGAACCTGGCTGAAATGCCTCAAGCTTACCTCACACATACACAGAACTCACATCCGCACACTCATTCATACACAACACAGCAACACTGAACATATGCACTACTGGCGCTGCACACAACCACACACCCGGTAACCGGTATATATATCCATGATGTTTTGCCCCCCTTCCAGTCCGAGTGGCAACAGCTCTGCTGTGCGTATTTACACAGCAGATATACATGGAACACGTGTAAATATCTAATGATCTATTGCGATACTGTTGGCACATCGACCTTTTACTATAAACAGCATACTATTCAACACTATTTTCATTCGTAAATTCAAAATATCAGCTGGGGCTCTATGATATCGGCTCAATGCCGTACAGGCGCTCATGCCCAAGTCTGAGAGTTGTAGCCAAGCACTTACAAATAAACTTGCGACGATCTTTTACCAGGGGCTGGCTGGTCAATACTTTACGACGTTACGATCTGGCGTCCGATCGGACATGCGGTGCCGCGGCAGGCGCGGCACGTACGCCAGAAAAGCAACGCCGGTCAACCTAACCACAGTGCAAGCGCATCTCTGGCGATTCTCGCACTTTCGCTCAACCTCGGTTGCATTTTAATGTAACATTGAAAAGCTTTCGACGATAAAATGCGCATTCGTCAACCTTCGTCAGCCACTTGCGCCGAGACCGGTCGCACTCAATATGACCCGTACGACTCCCAGCGAAGGTAGGCCTAGCGCACCTACCGAGTCCGTGTGTACATGCTATCGGCGCTTCTGGGTTGAAGGATACGCAATTCCGACGTGTAAAAATGAGTGTATAGTAGAGTTTTAGTATCGGTTAACCTGAATGAACCATTTTTTCTTGCGTACGGTGTTCGTGCAAGAAGCGATGAGCATCGTTACGACGCCGCTTTCAGCAAACGCACCCCAGCAGCCATCGAAAGCCGCCGGGCGCACTCGCCGGCACTTCGCAGACACAGACTTGTCAATTACTACGCCTTGTTGAACTAACATGATGACATACTTTCTTGCACGTTCAACTTGGTGTTTGGAAATCGGTTATATATGTAGTTGCACCTATCGATTCAGATGCAAATCAGTACACTGACACGGGCGCTGTGCGGGTGTATCGTCGATAGCGCGAGAAAATACACGTTATTGAATGTCATTCGTGGTCGTCAGCTGTTTTGTGTGTTATGAAGACGCGAATTTTATTTGAAAAGGAATATCGCGTCTATCTTCAGTATGCGACCCGTAAAGATGAAGTCGAGCGGTGAGCTCTGTCTTGACTAGCCTTTTTACCGATAGAGTGCTGCGTTGGGGCGTGGCGTAGTGGTGGAGACCTCGGCTGAGAATGTGATCGGTGGCAGGTTCGATTCCTCCTGCCGGACGTTTTTTTTTTTTTTTTCACGGCTCTTTTTTTATTGCAATATTGCTTTAGTGTCTACCTTATTCCAGTGGCAATTACTTTGTGTCGTAAACTAAGTTGGCAATGCGTTAGAAGTTGCCGATGTTCGAAGCTTCGAAGCATGCCTCTGTTGGCGTTTCAGAAACTAAAGGTTTACGATCACAAACACTTTCTTTTGTTATTACAGAAAGCTATCTTACTAACTTGCACAATAAAGTGACATCTGTGGCGTCTACGCTCGGAGGATTATGGTTAAGAGACAGTTATATATCGCTGTGCGGCGTCGGCCAGAAGCTCGCGCTAGTTTGCACATCCACCTGCTTAGGAGGGAGTTCCCGACCCTGTTCACGCTACGTCGGGGCGGGAGTTCCGTGGATTGGGAACTCTGAGTAGCAGAGAGTTCGCGGTCTCTTTTACTCTACCTTCAAGGAAAGAGTAAGTTCCGCGGCTAACTCTCCACTACTCCCCCATGGCGTTAAAGAACTCTAGGCGAGAGTAATAGAGTCGCTCTACCCTCGCAGTACTCCCTCTACATCTGTGAGTGTGCGGAGCGCATCAGTCCCATGAGCTGCCCGCATTCTTTTACACCAACGTTTTGTAGTTAAGCGAGACCGAATACAAAACAGTTAGCTGCCAGCTTCACTTCGTATAACACTACCATTGGTTGCTATCGCATTCATTGCTTCGCCCTTACGATGAAACTGTGACTTTTTTGTAAGTGTAGTAGCTATGTGCACAACGTGGGTTTACCAGACACGGCGACAACACTGGTGTTTAAAAGGTAACTTATGGTGCGACGTAACGTCATCCCTCACGTTAGAGTACATACGTCAGTACTATCGAAACTAAGTGCACTTTACGGCGCAACCTTGTGAATATCTTACATAACCTTCGTTATTGTATTCCACCGGGGTCAAGCAATGCTTTAATATAGTTGGCTGAATCATAGGAATATAAATGTAATGTTTATTAGACTGCTATAAAAGTGGAGCCACAGACGTTAATCATATGACGCCTGTGTAGTAGGAGTACATATATAGTGTTTAGTTGCTTTCTTGTAAAAGTAGGTAGCCAGCACCACAAACACAATAGACGTTGCACCGATATTACGCGTGCATAGGCTGTTTTTCCAAACCTGTTTAGAGACCTGGCGTGGCTCTGTGGTAGAATACTTGATTGCCACGCAGAATGCTTGGGTTCGATTCCTGCTGGGATCATATTTTTTATTGTTTCCATTCGTTGGATCAACGCTGTCGATGTCGATGTCTGAAAAAGACTGTCAACGTGTTACCTTTACTTTCCTTTATTATTTAGCTAGTTTTTCGAGATTTAAACTTTTGCATAGTTTCGCTACGCTAACCTTTGGGTTTGTTGTGTTACCGCATGGAGCGTACAATGAAAAAGCCATTCAGACATTAAACAAAAACTTCACTCCCATCAAGACGAGTGTGTCAAAAGCAAAGGCTAGCGTAGCGATACTCTGCAAAAGTTTAAATCTCTAAAAACTAGCTAAAGAAATAAAGGAAAGTAAAGGTAACACGTTGACAGTCTTTTTCAATGCAAAAACGCACAAACCGGAAGTGCCGTTCAGGACGATATTAAGTGAGCGAGGCACCTGGCAACAAAATGTTAGTCAATTCCTTTTACGTACACTTACCAGCCTCCAGATAAAGGATCCCTTCTATACCCGAAATTCTGATGAGGTTGTAATGTTTCTTCAGGATAAAGAGTGCTCTGGCAAAGCCTTTTCTATTGATGCTGAAGACTTATTCTATTCCGTCCCCTATGCCCACCTCTTTAATACCGTGAGAGCGTGCATAGAAGAGAATGGTGTAATTCCCTATGAAAACAGCGCAGGTCTCACTGTAGAGAATTTTTAACCCTTTTAGACGTTTACCTCAAGAACACTTTTATCTCTTTTAATGAGCAACAATTTTTGCAAGACAAGGAAATTGACATCGGGTCGTACGTGGCGCCAATTTTATGCAACGTTTAACGTTTTTCTCGCTAACATTGACCGATGCCTTGAGCGGGTTCTACGCCATGAGGTTAAAAATGTTTTTAGATACATGGACGATTTTTTTATTATTTTAAGCGACAGTAGCACAGTGCCGTACCGAGACCAGGTGGACCTAGTGATCAACCTTTTTAAACAGCATGGAAAGGGCTTATCGTTCACGCGAGAGCTGCTCCAAAGTAACACGTTGCAGTTTTTAGATCTTAATTTGCGGTTTAATAAGAGTCACACATGTTGGATGTATTCCCCTGAGGCACGGAAGAATCTCTTACCCTATGACTCTGCCCACTCAAAGCTTATTAAGAGGGGCATCGCTATATCCTGCCTGGAATCGGCCTTTCGAAAGTCGTGTTCACATGTAGTAGAAGCGGCCTTTGTGAAACAATTGGAAAGACAATTGTCCGCGGGTTTCCCTGGACCGGTCTTGGTGGCGGTGGCTGAGGCCCTACTCCGAAAACTGAAGGGCAGCGCCAAGCGAAAAACAGCGGATGAGGGAGCACCGGGGAAGAAACCTGAAGTTGTGCCGTATGTGCAAAAGGTTTCGCACAACCTGATGAAGGTTGCCAATAGGCATGGGGTCCCGCTTGTTTTTTCGACACCTAACAAGCTTGCACAGCTGTGTCCTCGCACAACAAAGGTGGGCTGCAAGAAGAAAGGGTGCTCAATGAAGCATGCCTCGACCTTTGTGAAATGCGTGCAAGGAGTGGTCTATGACATACCGCTGTCTTGCGGTAAGTCGTACATAGGGCAAACAGGCCGATGCCTTACTGACCGGTTGAGGGAGTATGCGCAAAATGTAAAGAAAGTAGATGGGGCCCATCCCTCGTCCCACTGCCGAAAATGCATGTGTGAGCCGATATTTCGAGAGGCTAAGATTCTAGGAAGAAGCTGGAACAAATCAGCCCGCGAGCTCTGGGAGGCGTATCATATAAAGAAAAAAGGTACTGACTGTGTTAGCAACACATATATCTGCTTGTATAGAAATGAGATTATGCTTTTTGACGCCACATGTCTGTAGACTGATAAGTGGTGACGTCTTGTTACGCGTTCGTCACGTCTGCGCACCATGTGTGGTATTTATTCCATTGCAACCCTTGCAATAAACCAGTTGTTAGTAGCGCCTGTCCTGTCTATCACATGTGTCTGTATTTTTTAGCGCTAAACCAGCGATGTTAAGTACTCACCAACTCGGCCAACAACAAGTTCCTATTAAATGCACTGTTGTTCATATTATATCGTGCTCACCTAGTGTTTTTGCTCTGCTGAATTTGTCAGTTCCTATTACAGCAAATAATCAACTTGTTTGTGTTCAAATGGTCATATACAAAATGCGCCTACTTTTGACCTTTGCAAATACTCTCATCATCGTGAGGCACACCGGCTGTAGTGCGCTCTGTCTAAACTTCAACAATTTCTGACTCTGTGTTCGTTAGAACTGCGGCATCTTGAGTTACAGTCAGATGTGCATATGTAGCCGAAGAGCGCGATCAAGCTTCCAAAAATTCACTACAACGATTATTCACGGGCTCAATGTGGAAAAACAATTGTATGATATGTCAGCTTTACGTGCGAACAATAATCACTTAGAGACATTAAACTCCACCTTAGGAAAATAAATTCACAAAGTAAAACAGCCGCATATTTTGTTCAAATCTAAGCGCATATAATTGTGCCAATTCCTAAATATCGTTAGGAAACACGTTTAGGCATTTTGTGTACAGCTCTCGGAGGAAGTCGTCGAGATTGATCTCGATGATCTCGAAGGAGATGCGTACTTGGCTGGACATCAACTTCATGGACGCGTTGTGCTTCCGGCGACCGGCTGCATAGTGATGGCCTGGAAGTCCTTGGCAAAGCGCTTGGGGAAGCCATTTGAAGAACTTTCGGTAGTACTAGAGGATCTGGAATTTCACCGTGTAGTCATCCTGCCTAAGACGGGTGAGTCCTGAATGACTTCTGTTTGAGGGCAACGGCGAGTCGCGAGAAGTGTAAGTTATACGAAAGGAAACGAGTGATAAGTCATCGTGGGGCCGGTAATTGTCAAGGAAATAAAAACCAGAATTCTTCCATTAGCAATTACGGCAAAAATTTCCAGACTCGCACTCACAGTTCCTTACAGTTCTATGTTTTCTAGTAACAGTTGACTGTCTGGTTGGTGCATTATTAACAGCGAGCACGCCACACATGTCTGTCAGAAGGAAAGATAACTGAAGAAAACACAGTTGTGTTGGCATGCGTAGCAACGACGACAATGGTAAAACTTTGAGAGCAAAGCTGATATTGCAAGAATACTAAACGTGTATATTACCACGCCCGCTTCTTGTTTTATTTTTTATGTAATCGGGTTTGACCCGCAAGGACGGTTAGCCACGCTTGACGCTGGCGGAGCCGCAGTGCTCGAGAAGCTTCGTGATTGTAGTAGATCATTTGGTAACATTGCGCGCAGGGCGCGTATAGTCAAAATTATTCCAGAGCTTTCGCGACCACAAGTGATGAGGCTGGAAATTTCGATGCGTGATGTATAAAAGACGGCGCGTCCCAGCCATGATCATGTTTTATTGAAGGCCGACGCTACCGTTCGCCGCTATCAGTGTACAGTGTCTTTGCTGTAGTTTGACTTTCCTTTTCCCGGCCACAAGTTCGGCCAAATAAAGAGTTTCATCTTGGACACGTCGACTGCTACCTTCGTCGACGTCAGGACCACGTGATAATATCGTTTAACCAGTTAACTGAGCGGCCTTCCTATGGCGTCTCACAGTGTGGCCTCAAAATGTTCAGTAGAGCTGTGCTGGTTCTGTTTTTCACGCAGTATGACCATTGGGCCTTTAGTTCTAAGAGTTTACAATATCTGCTATCTGATATTGGCATTACCGTTGTAACAAGGTTCCTCAAGAAGTAGCACTTCAAGCAGTGCCGTTGAAGAATGCATCATTTTTTTCGTGGCAGTGAATCTCCAAATCTATCGGGGGCAAAGTGTTGATTTCTTTTTGAACTTTAATGTTATACCTTGAGTCACGGTCACTCATGTTCAACGGACACGCGTATTTACAGTGAGAAGGGGCCCTGTATAGGCTTAGGTTTAGCTCCATACCTGTAGGACATTTTTCCTGCTAGACAAGACACAATCTTCTAGATAGATCTGAAACGCTTTGGGGATGTTAGCTGTAACCATTATGGAGGTAGTTTTGAAAAATTTGTTTTCCGTTATACATGCTCACAGAAGTGAATGAAACAGAATGTGTGTAAACTTTGACATGTGCACACCAAGGTCAGGATGATACGGCTGAAACGCCATATCATGGCAGCCGGCAATTTTTAGGCATAAAGTGTTTCTTCAGTGCATGTCACACTTCTTGGGAATACAAAAGGAGCAACAGCTTGCTGTAATACGAATCAGGACATTATAAGCCACTGAAAAGAGCAATTGCCAGCTCAGTCAAGAACCAAGCTATCAGGATGTCGGTCATCATGGAATCAAAGGTAGTTTGCAGCGGCAAATCAGAAAACTTACGAACAGTGGTTATCATAACACACTTGTAAAGGCAATCACCAAAAAAAGTTTCTGATGCTTAAGGAGCAAAGCTAAACCAGCTACAAAGGACGGTGGACACATTATGAATGTATTAAGACACATTTTATGCATGGAATCACACATGACCTCAGTAATGTTGATGAACGGCGTGCAAGAAAAGGGCTTTTTTCCAGCTAATCTGAAAGTTATAGATGATGTGCGAAAAGTAAATAGCCACAGAGAAAACTCTGCCCAAGACAGATGAAAACTATATCACGCCAATATATATCTACGTTGTCGACAAAGAAGCTTGTCGGCAACATTGGTTACAAGATCCCGTTACGTGTGGAAATTGCGCGTAGGGCAGGAAAGCCGATGTATTATTGTTAAGACAACATATGCATGCGACAGAGATGTTCCCGTCACCAAGAAATTTGGCATTGCAAGGTGCGCGGTGCGGCTGCCAGCCTATTTTCCACGAAATTGAGGCTTCCGATGGAGGCGGGCCTACGGAAGCACAAGAAACTTTGGAGGCCCACTCCCGTAAAAGTGGTCTTGGAAACCATATCAGCATTATTTATGTGGCGCTGACAGATCAATCTTTATATTCATAGCCAAGTCCTTCGTGAAGTCATAACTGCACACGCAAAAGTCAGCTTTTGATATATTACATTATTTTGTGTCTTAAATCTCGTGGTCTGTATCTATTGCCAGTCACACTATCGTGCATATATGTGGTGTGTGCCAGCGAATAATGAACCGTTGAAAGTTTGCGCAGGCATTTCTTGTACTGTCGTTTGTGTTAAAGTATGACGCAGTGAACAAACGAATACAATCCAGCTCATTGGTGTTTATGCACTAGCTTGTACATCAATATTGTCCAAGGGGGTTTAGGCAAGCCTAATACAGACCGCCAGGCCAGCACCTAGTGGAAGAAGGGGTTCCACCCCCCCCCCTTTCGTTTAGTGGTTTCTCAACTAGGTGCTTGCTTTAACTAGTCAAGGCCTTCAGCAAGTGCCGCCCCCCACCCACCACCCACAGAAAAAACTTCCTGGCTACGGACCTGCTGATCGCTCTCGATACGAAAGTGTTTGTTGCGAATGAGAACCTTGCAGCTAGCGAGGGCCTATTGTGATTTTCGTCTCCTACTGCGTGACGCCACCCGCGTGCTGTGCCAAAAATTATTGCGACACTTCGCAGTCGTTAATTTCCCCGGGTGCATTTTCTTTTTTACTCACTTATTCACCTACTCTTGTTTTTTGTTCTAAATCGATGAATGTTCAGCCAAATCAACGATTAACAAAAGGCAGCGATATTTTTAAAAGTAACTTGCTACTTTCATTCATTTGCACGTGGCAAAATTTTATCTGCTCTCGTAAATCTACGCCGTTTTCTTTTTTTTGTGACACTGTTGGCACGCAAACAAAAATATCCTCATTAGCCTTGAAACTTGAAAAACAATAACGTGCGCGAAGATATTCGCAGCTACAACGACCCCAAAAAGAAAATTGCAGAAATTTTCTATCGCTATTAATACAAATGTTCTTATGGATGCTGTCAACATCATACATCCTCTTTTCTGGCTCAACGAAGGTTCCGTGCGGTTTCTTGTGAATGTTATGCGGGCGTCGGGAGAGTTTGAGATCTCCGAGGGAGGCATGGTGGTTGCAAGTGGCACCATTCGTCCGGGTGAAGAGAACGAGACCATCCTTGACCAGGAGCCATTGAGTTCACCAACCGAGACGCTGACCTATGAAGTCGATGCCGAGGACATCTACAAGGAGCTCCGACTACGTGGCTACGAGTACGATGGTCCTTTCCTGGGCATACTGAAGGCTGACATACAGAGTAAATATCACATCGATTCCAATTACTAGTATGATCTGTTTCTACTATGCTGCTATGTGTTTTATTCGTTATGGTGCACGTGCTCTAGTGAGTGACCGTCTATTAAATTTGTTGATGTTACGACTTATTACCTCATAATAGAGCGGCTGCGTTTTCATTACGTCGACTCATGCCCAGAGGTAGCATTTCTTAACGGTATATTTCTTTCGCGTCGCCAGCGCAGCTACACCGTCCCATCTATTCTGATCTATGCGCAAAGAGTCAGTCTGTGCGCTGCAAACGCGTGGAGAAATTTCCATGCTTGAACAAGAAGCCCCATAACACTTATCTTAATGCGCTGCTTGTTCAAGTATGAATATCTGCAATGTTGCTCAAATTTCAGTTCTTTTAAGACATTTTTGGTAAGGTAATTGACCACACCTCCTATCAGACTATCATTGCCTCGTTTTGCATTTCCGTTTACTGTATCGATCATAAAAGTAAAATCCGTTACATAAACGAGTGGAAACCGTCTTTTTCTACTGAAAGAACCAACAGCAGAGCTCAAGTCGCTACTTGCGCCAGCAGTTGTGGCAACAGCCGTGTTCTAAAGAACACGAATGGTGGCTTTTTAAAGTACGAGAAAAGAAACTTTTTGAAATAATTCATTTTTAGTACCACATACCACGCTCAATAATTTACCAGTTCTGAACAAAATTAAAAATAGAAAGAGTTTCATTCCTGTGTAAAAAAAAGCCGGCAGATCCCACGCATTGTGGGAATCGACGTAATGCGAAGCAGCCAGCAAAGAGCTGCATACATCGTCTTGTATGTCATTGAGGAAAATGCGTGTCATAGTTTTCATGTTAACTCCTATTATTTATGTTCGTCACACAGTGACGTCGCGGAAGACCAATTCCGGGGTAGATCAAGCTAGCGAAACGGCCACCAGCGCGCCACGAGCGTGGCACGTAAGTCATGCTGTACATGACATGCGTGTCATGATTTTCATGATAACTCGTGTTATTTATGTTCGTCACACGGTCACGTCGTAAGAGACCAATATTGGTGTATATCAAGCTAGCGAAACGGCCGCCAGCGCACCATGAGCGTGGCACGTAAGTCATGCTGTACATGACATGCGTGTCATGATTTTCATGATAACTCGTGTTATTTATGTTCTTCACACGGTCACGTCACAGGATACCAATTTCGGTGCATATCAATCTAGCGAAACGGCCGCCAGCGCCCCATGAGCGTGGCACGTAAGTCATGCTGTACATGACATGCGTGTCATGATTTTCATGATAACTCGTGTTATTTATGTTCTTCACACGGTCACGTCGCAAGATACAAATTTCGGTGCATATCAATCTAGCGAAACGGCCGCCAGCGCCCCATGAGCGTGGCACGTAAGTCATGCTGTACATGACAATCGTGTCATGATTTTCATGATAACTCGTGTTATTTATGTTCGTCACACGGTCACGTCGCAAGATACCAATTTCGGTGCATATCAATCTAGCGAAATGGCCGCCAGCGCCCCATGAGCGTGGCACGTAAGTCATGCTGTACATGACATGCGTGTCATGATTTTCATGACAACTCGTGTTATTTATGTTCTTCACACGGTCACGTCACAAGATGCCATTTTCGGTGCATATCAATCTAGCGAAACGGCCGCCAGCGCCCCATGAGCGTGGCACGTAAGTCATGCTGTACATGACATGCGTGTCATGATTTTCATGATAACTCGTGTTATTTATGTTCGTCACACGGTCACGTCGCAAGATACCAATTTCGGTGCATATCAATCTAGCGAAACGGCCGCCAGCGCCCCATGAGCTTGGCACGTAAGTCATGCTGTACATGACATGCGTGTCATGATTTTCATGATAACTCGTGTTATTTATGTTCTTCACACGGTCACGTCACAAGATACCAATTTCGGTGCATATCAATCTAGCGAAACGGCCGCCAGCGCCCCATGAGCGTGGCACGTAAGTCATGCTGTACATGACATGCGTGTCATGATTTTCATGATAACTCGTGTTATTTATGTTCGTCACACGGTCACGTCGTAAGATACCAATTTCGGTGCATATCAATCTAGCGAAACGGCCGCCAGCGCCCCATGAGCGTGGCACGTAAGTCATGCTGTACATGACATGCGTGTCATGATTTTCATGATAACTCGTGTTATTTATGTTCGTCACACGGTCACGTCGCAAGATACCAATTTTGGTGTATATAAAGCTAGCGAAACGGCCGCCAGCGCCCCATGAGCGTGGCACGTAAGTCATGCTGTACATGACATGCGTGTCATGATTTTCATGATAACTCGTGTTATTTATGTTCTTCACACGGTCACGTCGCGAGATACCAATTTCGGTGCATATCAATCTAGCGAAACGGCCGCCAGCGCCCCATGAGCGTGGCACGTAAGTCATGCTGTACATGACATGCGTGTCATGATTTTCATGATAACTCGTGTTATTTATGTTCGTCACACAGTCACGTCACAAGATACCAATTTTGGTGTATATCAAGCTAGCGAAACGGCCGCCAGCGCACCATGAGCGTAGCATGTAAATCATGCTGTACATGACATTCGTGTCATGATTTTCATGTTATGACTTGTCATTTATGTTCGTCATACAGTCATGTTACGCCATACCAATTTTGGTGCACATTCGATTAACCAAGCGACCAGGAGAGCACAAAGTCGTAGGCGGCTAGATAGATAGATAGATAGATAGATAGATAGATAGATAGATAGATAGATAGATAGATAGATAGATAGATAGATAGATAGATAGATAGATAGATAGATAGATACGGTCAAAGTCGCAGAAGTTCGCTAAGAAATGCTTCGCATTTAAAAGAAAGCCTTGTTTATGTCATTTGTTATATGGCTATGCGTAGCTTGCTGTCTCTTGAATAGCAAAAAAAAATGTCGAAGCTTGCACTAAGTCGCCCAAGGCTTGCAACAGCAAAACTGGACGATTGGGGTCTGGTTGCTTGTAGGTTGTTGCTAGACTTAAGGTAGGTGATGCTAGGTTGTTTCTAGTTCTAGCGCAGAGAGGTTCTAGTCAGACCACAGACAGTCGCAGACACGACACGGGTGTCCAAACTACGGGCACGTCGTCGTTGGCGCGGGGCTTCCATCGCTTCGCGGTCTCCCAGGTGCCGTTGCCTTTCCCGTTCCCTAGTATTCTTTAGCTGTACGTACTTTGGATCTTCGGCTCACCGCCGTCGCTTCGCCGCCATTTCTTGGGCTCATTTGTTTTGTTTGTTTCTTCGTTCGTTCAACACTATGGCACATACTCACTCTGCGTAATTGGCGATGAATCGCATACTGTTGCCTTCTTCAATTTTAGTGGACCAATAGTAAGCAGTGGAATTTGCCCAATTTTATGGCACATACCCATTTATGATGATGACAGTTTTCTGCGGTAATACGTTTTACCTCCAAATTGAACAGCTTCCCTACTAATTTCCTCTAACTTCTTTGATGCTCCCAAAACAGCGTTACATATAGCCCCTACATATACACCCTACATATAGCCCCTACATAGCCCGCCTTCATAGATTACGAGAAGGAATTTTTTTTTGGTCAAGATATCGGCAGTACTGCAGGCACTGCGGAATCAGGGCGTGAACGAACCATATATAGACATACTGGAAGAAATCTACAGCGGTTCCACAGCCACCACAGTCCTCCATAAAGAAAGCTACAAAATCCCAATAAATATGGGTGTAACGCAGCGAGACACGATCCCCCCAATGCTATTAAAGGCATGCTCGCAGGAGGTTTTCAGGGCTAGATTTGAAAGAGTTAGGGATGCAAGTTAAAGGAGAGTACCTTAGTAACCTGCGATTCACTGATGCCATTGCATAGATGAGTAACTCAGGGGACGGGCTGCAACTCATGATTACTGAATTGGACAAGGAAAGCAGAACGGTAGGTCTGAAAATGAATATGCAGAAAAGTACAGTAATGTATCACAGTCTCGGTAGAGAACAAAGCTTTGCGATAGGTAGCGAGGCACTGGAATTTGTAAAGGAATACGTCTACTTGGTACACGTAGTAACCGTGGAGCCGAACCATGAGACTGAAGTAACTAGGAGAATAAGAATGGGATGGAGCACACTCGGCAAGTACTCTCGAATCATGATGGTAATTTACCACTATCACTCGAAAGAAACGTATATAAGAGCTGCATGTTATCGGTACTCAACTACGGAGTGAAACCTGGCGGCTTACAAAGAGGGTTCCAATTAAACTGAGGACGACGCAGCGAGAAATGGAAATGAAAATGATAAGTGTAACCTTAAGGGACAAGAAGAGAGAAGAGTGCGTCAGGGAACGAACAGGGGCTAAGGACATCTGAGTCGAAATGAAGAAGAAGAAATGGACATGGGCAGGGCATGTAGTGCGTAGGCAAGATAACCGCTTCTCGTTAAGAGTAACTGACTGGATTCCAAGAGAAGGCAAACGTGCGAGGGAGAGACAGCAAGTTCAGTGGGCAGATGAGACTGAGAAGTTTGCGGGTATAACGTGGCAGCAGAAAGCAGAGGACCGGGTTGATTGGCGGAACATGGGAGAGGCTTTTGCCCTGCAGTGGGCGTAGTCAGGCTGATGATGATGAACATGGCGCCACATGACGACGTCATCACAAGGCATCGTCGCTTGGTCAAAGCTGGGCCGATCACAAAGGCAGTGTCAAATAAGGTGAGGTGCAGATAGCTTGCAATGCGTCAGTTCCAGTAGGCAATGTAAAACCAAAACCACGTAGGTGCAGAAAGCTTGTGTAGAGGGGCGCGGAGGAATCAATACATCGACTGAGAATAAAACGAAAATGGCATTTGCCTTCGAGTCGTCTTAGGCGAATGCGTAATGGGCCCTGTGAGTTTTGCTTTGCAGGCACTTACATTACGCAGGATCTGGCGCATTTGACATCGGTAGTGTTCTTTGATGCCCCTCGTCGAGAGACCTGTGGTCGCAAGTGTATTATCCGTGGAATTTTCGAATCAGTGCCATAGGACGCACCGACAGCTCTTTCAGTATGGCGGGACGTTGCGCGCCGAACTGTCACTACCCCACCGAAAATGGTATTTAAAGCATTTTCCACTGCCCCATGGGCGAAATTGGCTTTACGCCGCTGACTCGAACGGCTGATGTGTATGAGACGTGAGAGCCTCCTCTGAAGATGTTGCGAGTAGAGTATGGTTTTTGCACGTAAAAAGTAATACTATAGTTTTTTTTTGCCCTAAGGTGTATATCACTCACGTCGCATGCCATGAAAAAGCAGAGTTTTGGTAGCAGCCCCTTCATTCAACTGAAAGCGCTAGCTTGTGTATGTAGCAATCGAAAGGAACAAAAGTGATGTGGTGTCGTGGCAGTAATAAAATGAATGATTTTAATTCATCTATCTTTGCCATTATTACGCCGTACCTTCTAATTGAAAGCGTTCTTATTGCTCCTATGCACGTGCAACAAACTTTGATACTTGCTTAAATTTATTTCTGTAACACGTGGTGAGTGCAATAAAACCAACAGATGAATAAAATGCTCTTGTCCATGTGCAGTATAAGCTATGCAATATTAACCACCAGCTGCACATTTTCACACCCAGGTAGCACACATGGTCCAGAAAACGTTTTTTTAGGGATAAAGGGGATAAAACGGATTCTAAACCAATTTTGACGTTTTAAAAACGTCACAGAAAATCCGTATTATATCCGTTTTTTATAACGTCTAGAAAACGCATTTTTTAAGACCATTTTGGTCTGAAACCTATATTCCATGACGTTTTTTCAATTCTAAACCAATTTCGACGTTTTAAAAACGTCACAGAAAATCCGTATTATATCCGTTTTTGATAACGTCTTCAAAACGCATTTTTTAAGACCATTTTGGTCTGCAATGTATATTTCAAGACGTTTGTTCGATTCTAAACCAATTTCGACGTTTTAAAAACGTCACAGAAAATTCGTAATATATCCGTTTTTGATAACGTCTAGAAAACGTATTTTTTAAGACCATTTTGGTCTGGAACGTATATTTCAAGACGTTTGTTCGATTCTAAACCAATTTCGATGTTATAAAAACGTCACAGAAAATCTGTAATATATCCGTTTTGGATAACGTCTAGAAAAGGCATTTTTTGAGACCATTTTGGTATGGAACGTATATTTGAAGACGTTTCTTCGATCCTAAACCAATTTCGACGTTTTAAAAACGTCTTGTTCGTGACGTCTAGAAGACGCACTTTATAAGACGTTTTGTCGCCCAGCAGCGGACTGCGCGCCACTTGGCCCATGCATGCATGGGCATGCATGAACCACCGCGAATTGAAATTTAAACTCGAGCCTGCGCACGCCATCTCTCATTGCGATAAAGAAAGTAACGCGCAAAAGGATAAAGGCGTATGGTGTCTACATTGCATCAGCAATAATGAAGACTTCAAAGTTCGTTAACCAGTAAACTTTACGTAATTTACTGTAATTTACTCGCAGCGATAACCGTCTAACTTCCGCACGAAGGCCTTAGCGCTGACTGCATCCATCCGCGCGGCCGTTCCTTCTGCAATGTCAGTTAAACTCGCCGATTTCGCATGGGCGGTCGAGCTCACCGGTCATGCACTCTTTTGCTATATTTCGTGCTTGTGTCGTGCTTCGTGGAGGCTATAAACACAGCTGTGAAGAAACTATACTTCGCTGCGTGTTAGACTTGTGGACCCGAATGCAAGTATGTCTGTGTGGAGCGACTGTTACGCTGACTGACGGTTAGAGTCCCGTAAGGTTCTCTGTGGAAAACTTCACTCATCAGCTTGCGCGCTGGACGCGCTCGCAACTTCCTTTCTTCTATGCTCGAGGGACGAGCGTGGTTACTTTGATGTGCGATTAGTTTTCTGTGGATTTGCGGATACTGTAAATCACGGGCTCCTGTCATTTTTGAAGGTAAGTTCATTTTTACTGCATTTGCGCTCAGTATTTGAGAACTATGACAAATGAAAAAGCGTGTTCCGTTGCATCACGGGCTGCATGTGTGACATGTTTCAGCAGTACGTGATTGCGGAATTTATTCAGCATACATGATAAGGCTGTCGAAACGTAAATGCACGTCATGGTTTCCGTCCATGTTCGAACGAACATGAGCGAAAACCGTATGTATATTTGTTAACCCAATTTCAGCACAATGACTATGTTTTTTTCTTGGCCGCTTGATGAGGTAGTTTCAATATATACGTTAGCTTAAGCTACGTGTGCCGCGTAAGAAGCAGTTTTAGAATGGGGTACGCAAAGATAGCGTCGTTGGGCGCATATGCTATTTCCGCCACTTAACGTGAGTGCGCAAGAGGAGGGCGTGCGACGCATGCGGAGTAGCCAGTTTTACAATGGGATACGCAGATAGCGTTTGTTATGTACGTAGCGTATAATGCATGCGCAATGGCGATGAACGAGCGCAAAGCTTTGCGCACCCAATTTTAAAACTGCATTGTTGGAAGTTACGGCATGTGTCATCTGTTTTATTGTGTCACTGAAGTTTGTGGATGCGAGAATCTTTGCAGCGACAGCGTACTGGTTCATGGTTTCTTCCACAGTACTAGCTGCATGTACCGAGAGGCTGGTCACGCTTCTCCGTTAGTTGCGAATTTCTGAGGGCATGAGTGTCAAAGACGCGTTTCACGGGAGGAGTTCGGCATTTTTTTCTCAGGGCTGCCTTCACTATCTCGATGCGCTTTCGGACTTGTGATTTATGTTAGCCCCCTCTGTTATAGTAATATCCGTATTTCCGTCACGGATATGAAGGGTGTAAAATATAAAGGCTAACAGTTGGCAAAAAAAAAACAGAAGATAAATGGTGCAGTGGCTTAGCTCGGCTATGCCAGGACAACGTAGCGTTAGCAAATGTTCAGCTGATTATTCTTAGCTTTCCAGATTGTCTAGGATTAGCTTGATTATCATGCTTACTGCTGCTCCAATAACACGCACGGTATCTACCTATTATGTGGCGCATGTATATTTTTGTTTTGCCAGGCAACTACTTCGGGATCCGTTGAGTTAAGCTTCTCCGCCCTTCTGCGCGGTTGAGCAGCATTTGCGCTCTCCCTCTCCATGGCTATACCACGATGGCAAACGCCATTCAGAGGCGATATCAAGCGGCTCTAGCGCAGTGCCAGACGGCGACTGCACAGCGAACACAAATAGCTGCGCGCGCGCCGGCGCCAGTACGTCTTGCACGGCTACGACGTCACTCTGTACGAAAAAAAAGGCCAAAAAAAAGGTCAAACAGGACCCTCGGTTCGACGCGAGGTCAGGAGATTACAATGAGAGAGACTTCAGGGAAAGTTGCTCATTTGTAAATAATATACAATCAAAAAGAGGCAAGAGCTGGTCAAGATGGTTGAACAAGAAAAAGACCCCCAAAAGCGTATGACGTTAAAAGGACTTCTACATAAGATCGTTTGTATTCTGTGTCCAGCTAATAGTAGCATGTCATAAAATGGTGCTTTACTATTTTTATTTTTATTAATTTTTTTTTGTGAGCCCCATGTTTAGGCCTTTCTATTCGTGTCGAAGTTTTATGAGGTGGCCAGATAACTAGAAATCCCTTATTGGAAGAGGTGGACCAACTACTAGTGTAACCATCGCAAAATGCAAAACATTTTGCAGTGGTAGCGTGCTATCTAGCCATGTCTGGGGCTCCGCATAGTTTTTACAAAATGGTGCAAGAATAATGACCAGGCAACAGCATGATGGTTAGGATGGTGATGGTATGACTGATTTATTGTGCTTCATTGATGAAATGCTACAACCATTACAACTTGGGTAGATACCAAAGGCACTTGTGTGATGTCACCTAGTTTCTCCAAATTCTAGCTGTTACAGGAAGAACATGAGGGAAATTTACACGTTTTAAAGAAGCAAGTCATTGCTGTGTGATGCACCACATGCACCAATTATCTGAAAGTGGTGGCTTGTACATTACTGTTCTTTTGCGCCATATGTGTCTGTGGCCTAATGGCTGAAGCATTGGGTGCTAAAGAATGCTGGTTGAAATTGATCCTGGTACGCATACTGCAATGGTGTTATGTGCATCAGGGCAAAATGTTTGTATTGAAGACACCCCACATGAGGCAAGAAAACGAACTATGCAGAATGCTTGGTAAGAGGTAAAGAATGCTTCGCGTTAGCATTGCACCTATGGATATTATGCAGGACCACTTTTGTCAGTTGTCATTTTCAGTACACAACACAAAACATCGTGTGTGCTTGGTTAAACTGAACAGGTAGCAATAGGGAACAAAATGCCATTCTTTCTTATTTAGGTAAACGTTGTAGATCCTCTAAGTATTAGAAATCTATCGATGCCACTACCAGGGTACCAAAACCAGGGCTGATAACTTGTCTGTGTGATATGTTAAAAGACGATGCATCAGAAATGACAGATAGCTAGGCATGTTTCACCCTATTTTCCATCCAGCAGTGATGGAAGTGATGTGTCACTTACACCAAATCTTCGAGCTATGTCTACCTGTGTCAAAGAAGAAATTTTGTATTAAGTCACTAAATTTCAGGGGATATATTTGCAGTATTAAGTGTCAACAGAAAAGCATAGTTTGTTTATTAGCTCTGGTAACCAAGCCTCGGCAATTCCGTTGCAATGCTGGTATTGGAGTATGGTTGTTTGGTGGTGCATTGTAATGTGGCTGCAAGGGAATGGGCTGTGGTACTTGGGATCATGGATTCGAACCCGGCCTGTGGGCTACAAGGAAACATGTGCTTAAAATCTCCAGGTGACCGAAATTACTTTGGAATTGCCCGCTACAGTGTGGCTTATAATATTGTGGTCTTGGTATATAACATCCTGGATTTTAAATTTTTAATTTAACAAATGTCTTAATGGGGTATGGTAGGGTAAATGTGTCTGGGTGTCTGGGTCTGGGTAAATGTGTCTGGGTAAATTGTCTAGGTGTCAGCTTTTTATCTCAACAACTGTTCCATATGTTATAGTGAAATTTCATGTGTAGAATAAGAATCATTTTGGGCTTAATGTGGTTAATCTTTTTCTCTGCAGTCTTTCTTACTTTTTTTTGTATTTGTGAACCAAATTGTAGGCTGGGGTGTAAAATTTAATGTACCTTTTCTCAGAAATGAAAAACATTGTGACCGTGAAATTTTGCACACTAATTCCAAATGACAGTCGCTGTAATCCCTAGCTAAAATAATAGGTTGCTACATTAATCGTACAAGAAAAAAATATTGCCCTAACTTGTCACTTACTGCTAGAGAGACTTTCCCATTAATCTTTTTTTTCTGTATTATAACTCAAATATTTTTTTCAAATCCTTAGGTTCAGACTATTTCAAAGGGATTTCAATATAATCTGAGAAAATTTCAGCATAATCGGTTGGATGGCTACATCAAGGCTCAATATTTTTCAAAATGCGATCCTGAGAAAAATGCAACCTTATGTTTAAAAACACGTGCGGACCGTACTCACAATATAAACTAATGATTACGCTGCAAAAGCCTTCCTAGTGGGAAAATTCAGTCGCCAGTTATCAAAACGGCAGAAATTGAATATATATTTAGCCAAATTTATTTTTAAAAATATATGCAGCGATTGCGTAAAGGGTCAGTTTCGCATCAGCTTCGCATGCAAAGAGGTCCGTGGTTCGATCCCGGTGCCGGACAATTCCGAACCGGATTTAAAAAAAAATCCGCGTGATGATGGAATTGTGTATAAAGGCCTGGGGTGCAGCCTCACTGGCGACCACAGCCAGTAATGCACTCCCTCACCAGAGCAGGATTGGCCACCATGGTGTAGTACTTGGCCACTACCTCCCACATGAATACACCAAATAACCCTCGGCCCTCAGTCCCCAGCGGCTGCGCAGCAACTGACCAAGGCGGCGGTCAGACCTGCGACGCAGCAGAGGGTGCTAGGAATCTCTGGGTCCGGACAGGCCGCCATTGGAATCTGAACTTGGCTACGTATAACGCTAGAACATTATCTAGTGAGGGGAGTCTTGCTGCACTATTCGAGGAATTGGAGGGTGTTAAGTGGGATGTAATAGGGCTCAGTGAGGTTAGGAGGCCACATGAGGCTTATACAGTGCTGAAGAACGGACACGTTCTATGCTATCGTGACTTAGCTGACAGAAGAGAACTAGGGGTGGGGTTCCTTGTTCATAAAAGTATAGCTGGCAATATAGAGGATCACAATAGCATTAATGAGAGGGTGATATGTATCGTAATTAAATTTAATAAGAGGTACAAGATGAAGGTGGTACAGGCCTACGCACCTACATCCAGCCATGATGATCAACTGGTTGAACGCTTCTACGAAGACAGAATCAGCAATGAGTAAGGTAAAGACACAGTATACTGTACTGATGGGTGACTTTAATGCAAAGGTAGGCAAGAAGCAGGCTGGAGGTCATGCAGTTGGGGAGTATGGCATCGGCTCTAGAAATGCCAGAGGGGAGTTACTAGTAGAATGCAATTATTTACGGATCTTGACTACCATTCTACAGAAAACGGACTACTCGTAAGAGGACGTGGAGGAGTCCTAATGGCGAAACTAAAAATGAAATAGACTTCATAATGTGCGACCACCCGGGCATTGTACAGGTTGTGGAAGTAGTTAACAAGATCCGATGCAGTGACCATAGAATGGTAAGACCTAGAATTCAACTAGACGTGAGGAAGGAACGGCAGAAACTGATACGCAAGAAGCCAATTAATGAACTAGCTCGGCGAGGGAAAGTACAGGAATTCAGTTTCACTTCAGAATAGGTACGCGGCTTTAACCTAGGAAACCGACCTTAGCGTTGACGCAATGAATGATAATCTTACTAGTATCATTAAGGAGTGTGCAGTGGAAGTTGGGGGTACAGTCGTTAGACAGGACACTGGTAAGCTATCCCAAGAGACGAAAAACCTCATTAAGAAACGTCAAGCCATGAAAGCCTCAAATGCAACAGACAAAATAGAGCTGGCGGAGCTTTCGACGTTAATCAATAGGCGTAAATTAGCCGACATAAGAAAGTATAATATGGATAAAATTGAGCATGCTGCAAAGAACGGAAGAAGCCACAAAGCTACGAAGACAAAACTGTGCATAGGCAAAAATCATATGTATGCATTATGGGACAAGGGAGGCAAGGTCACAACCAATATGGATAGAATAGTTGAGCTGGCGGAAGAGTTCTGCAGAGATCTGTACAGCAGCCGAGACAGTCAGGATGATAACGTAAGCAGCAGTAATATCCCAGAGGAATCTGACATTCCTCCAGTATTGACAGAAGAAGTAAAGAAAGCCCTAAAGGGAATGCAAAGAGGCAAAGCCGCTGGTGAGGATCAGGTAACATCAGACCTGTTGAAAGACGGTGGAGAGATTATGTTAGAAAAACTGGCCACCTTGTATACGAAGTGCCTTTCGATGGGGCGGATACCAGAATTTTGGAAGAATGCCAACATCATCTTGATCCATAAGAAAGGGGACGTCAAGGACCTGAAAAATTACAGGCCCATCAGCTTACTGTCCGTTGTCTACAAGCTATTTACAAAAGTAATTGCTAACAGAATTAATGCGACATCAGAGTTCAATCAACCAATGGACCAGGCAGGATTTCGTACAGGCTTCTCAACAATAGACCATATTCATACTATCAATCAGGTGATAGAGAAATGCGCGGAATACAACCAACCCCTATACATAGCCTTCATAGATTACGAGAAGGCATTTGATTAGGTGGAGACATCAGCAGTCATGCAGGCACTGCGGAATCAGGGCATCGACGAAGCCTATATAAACATAATGGAAAAAATCTAGAGCGCATCCACAGCCACTATAGTCCTCCACAAAGAAAGCGACAGAATCCCAATAAAGAAGGGCGTACGGCAGGGAGACACGATCTCTCCAATGCTATTCACCGCGTGTTTACAGGAGGTTTTCGGGGCCCTAGATAGGGAAGAACTAGGGATAAGAGTTATGAAGAGTATCTCAGCAACCTGCGATTCGCTGATGACATTGCATTGATGAGTAACGCGGGAGACGAATTACAGCTCATGATTACTGAACTGGATGCGGAAAGTAGAAGAGTAGGTCTGAAAATTAATATGCATAAAACTAAAGTAATGTGGAGCAATCTTGGCAGAGAACAGCGCTTTCCGATAGGTGGCGAGACACTGGAAGTTGTAAAGGAGTACGTGTACTTAGGACAGGTAGTAGCCGCGGAGCCGAACCATGAGAGTGAAATAACTAGAAGAATAAGGATGGGATGGGCCTCATTCGGCAAGCATTATCAAATCATGCATGGTAGTCTACCACTATCTCTCAAGAGGAAGGTATATAACAGCTGCATCTTACCGGTACTTACCTACGGAGCAGAAACCTGGAGACTTACAAAGAGGGTTCAACTTAAATTGAGGACGACGCAGCGAGCGATGGAAAGGAAAATGATAGGTGTAACCTTAAGAGACAGGAAGAGAGCAGAGTGGGTCAGGGAACAAACGGGGGTTAAGGATATCATAGTTGAAATCAAGAAGAAATGGATAAGGGCCGGGCACGTAGCCCGTCGGCAGGATAAGGGTGGTCATTAAGGGTAACTGATTGGATTCCAAGAGATGGCAAACGCGTGAGGGGGAGACAGAAAATTAGATGGGTAGATGAGATTAAGAAGTTTGTAGGTATAACGTGGCAGCAGAAAGCACAGGACCGGGTTGATTGGCGGAACATGGGAGAGGCCTTTGCCCTGCAGTGGGCGTAGACAGGCTATGGTGATGATGATGATACTTCGGGATCCGATGAGTTAAGCTTCTACGCCCTTCTGCGCGGTTGAGCAGCATTTGCGCTCTCCTTCTCCATGGCTATACCACAATGGCAAACGCCATTCAGAGGCGATATCAAGCGGCTCCAGAGCAGTGTCAGACGGCGACTGCGCAGCGAAGGCAAATAGCTGCGCGCGCGCCGGCGCCAGCACGTCTGCCACGGCTAGACGTCACTCTGGAAAGCGCAGACCGGCGGCGGAGTGCGCGGGAGGTGCCGGCTCCGGTGCGCCAGCTGTGTGACATCACTGCTTCTCGCGCGTGAGCAGCACGGCTCTTGAGGAGGCGCGCAACTGGCTCGGCTAGGCCAGTGCAGCTAACGCTGCAAAATTTCCGTCACCGGGAGTCGAACTTACGACCCCTCGCCCCGCTGCGCGGGGCGCGAAACGATTCGGCCACAGACGACACGTTCCTTGCCATGCTTACGGCGTTCTATGTTTATACACCATTTACCAATGGCGGTACTCAGAGATCGGTGGCACTTCAGCCTGCTTTCGTTATAACTAGCAAGATGGAGCGAAGGGCTCGAAGAGCGCGCTTTAAAGGTGGTCGCCCCACACGGATGAGCGCGCGCCTCTACACGGTGTGGTCGCTCGTTCTCGGGTTTATCTCGTGATGGCGGTGATGTATACGTCTTCAGCTCTCACCGCAAGTTTGCGTTGAGAGCACGAAGGTCACTTCGCTAATTGCAGCGGCCGTTTTTGCGAAACGAACGCGCTGCTCACAAAGAAATAGGTTACACATGTGATAGTTCGCGCTCATCCAGTGTATGTTCGTTCCGTGAGCCCTTTCTCCTTGAGCGGCGCGTTGCAAGTTTCGAGCTGCTTGCCGTTCTTCGCGTGACATTACAATTTGTTGCTGTAGCATTCATTCCTTTGCGCTTGGGGCCAAAGAATACACAACAAACGTCCGTGAAGACGTTTCACTTTCGTGTTCTACCGATTCCTATGACAGAGGGATCTTCCATGTTTTAGGGGCGAAGCTCCTTAAGGCGGCACCCGTTCGTCCCTCGTAGTCGTCGTGTTCGTAGTAGTGAGTAACAAGTCTTACGCTTTGACCTCCAAGGTGGTGCCGGTGGGAGATTTCTCCTGTGCGTTGTTGAACAATAAAAAATTCGCAGCGTGCGCGTTAACTAAAAGCCCAATTCTTCTGTCTCTCTATCCCCATTAACAGCCATTGGCATGTTCCAGTAGGAAACGTTAGTAGAAGTAGAAGTGTAAGTGTTAGCTAAAAGCCGACTTCTTCTGTCTCTCATTGCCATTAGCAGCCATTGTTTACCTCCAAGGTAGTGCCTGGTGAGATTTCTCCTGTGCGTGATTAAACAATAAAAATTTTATTCAAAACGCCGTTGATTGATGAAATAAACCAACGAAAGACGCCAGATGTTTTGTAAAAGCAGAACGAAAGAACGCCAGATGTTTTTCTTAAAGTGTAGTAGTAGTAGTTGCATGTAGCCACCTCGCCCGATCGTCAACGGGCGAGGTGGACCGGCAACGGCACGAGGACCCTGCCGTACGAGAGTTAAATCACACTAAAAGACATACTTTGCGGGCGATACACTCTAGTGAGCTTTCAACTTTTCGTCTTAATGTACATGATAAAGAAATTATTTCTACGAAAAACGCAAGGCACACCTTGAGCAATATGTTTGGTTTTGGGACGCTAAATGGAACCATGAGGCGATGCGAAGCCGGAGCACTTGCACGATCGCGTTCCGTTGACTTTCGTTGGGCATGCTACCGACCTCGCGTCGTGGAACGCGCGTCCTGTCTTCCCTCTAGCCTTGCCTTTAATTCGCACAGGGCGAGCGGGGAATGCGGTCGCTCTTGGCGCTCTTTCGCTCGAGAGCGGACTTCTTCCTTGCATTTCACCGATCACAAGTGATAATGAAGGGACCACGTAAACCAACAGTACAATAAAAGTTTGATGTTTAATATATACACGATGTTTCACACTCTTTATATAATGTACTGGGCGCATTTCACGGAAGAGTTTCACGGTTTACAGATGATTCCCTCCGTAGCTTCGCCCCACTCATCATCATTCACCCCGTGGATATGCTGTGATTTTTTTTCTTTTTTTCTTCTCTTTTTTTTACTTTCTTTACCTTTTTACTTTTTTTTTCTCTCTCTCTCGGCTCGGAGGATGGAACCCATCGCTAGGTTCGGAACCCATCGAAGCCTGATAAATTTCATCTTGATTAAGATCGGTCGCCGATCTAAACGTCGAGAAATCGTTTTTTTGAAGCGTATACCTTTTTCCTATTTGTTTTACGGCAAAGACAGACTCTTCATAAACTACGTGTATATATATATATATATATATATACCCAATATATATATATATATATATATATATATATATATATATATATATATATATATATATATATATATATATATATATATATATATATATATATATATATATATATATATATATATATATTGGGTATATATATATATATATATAGAAGGTCTTTCTGGATTCGGTAGAATTATAGATGCTGAAGTGAAGTGGTGTGTGCCCTGACGAAGGCCGGTCCCCGGCCGCAACGTTGGCAATAAAGCATCGTGTTTCGTTCGTTCGTCCACTATATATATATATATATATATATATATATATATATATATATATATATATATATATATATATACATATATATATATATATATATATATTCTAGCGGCCATCGTCGTCTTCATCGTGAACTTAAAGCCGCCTTGATGGCTTGCCAGGCTCGTTCGTCTTGGGCTGAAGATCTTCCTCTCGTCTTGTTTGGCATGCGCTCGTCTTTCAAGGAAGACCTCGTCTGCACAACGGCGGAGTTGGTCTACGGTACAACGTTTCGTATGCGTGGTGAATTTTTCGCGTCAGCTAGTGTAGCCACTCCCGATCCAGACTGTTACGGTCAACAGCTTCGCTTCCTATTTTCACGCCTGCGTCCTTGCCCTAGTCGGGATGCATCATCGACTGACGTTTTTGTCAGCAAGGACATGGCTGCAGCGAGCCACGTTTTCGTCCGGCGTGAAGGAATTCGACCATCCCTTACGCCTCCCTACGACGGCCCGTTCAAGGTGCTCAGCCGAACGGAAAAAACTGTTACCATCGAGCTCAACGGGCGGGAAGAATTCGTCCCTCTGGACTGAGTCAAACCCGCCTACTTAGCAATCGCCCCGTCATTATGCGCTTTCGACCACTAAGCCGCCCCTGCAACCAAGGATTCGCCTGGTCCTCTGACATCAAATACATTTTCTTTGACGCCAGCGCTCAAACCCCTTTCTCTTAAAGGGAGGGGGAGCCCTCTAGCGGCCATCGTCGTCTCCATCGGTTAACTATTAATTATGGCGTGCACAGGCGCATGTGCATACGCACGCTCCTCGTTCCTCGTGCTGCGGGGCTGCGAGAAAAAGAAAACGAAAATAAAGAATAGTCTTCTTCTGCTGCTGCCATTGAACTGAACGGTTCCCTGGTTTTTACGCTCGCCGCCACACGCATTGTTATAGTGGACCTAACCTCAGTCCCTATAATATACCATAACTCGCAGGGTGACTCAGCGCGGTTTTCACGTGGACGGAGAGGGGCTTTCCTGCATAATAGCGAAACAAAATGGCGTACCTTGGCGCAACCCTGGCTCTATAGTAACTGTAACATTGTTGAGTTCACCTTGCAGGTTTCCGGCGTGATTTGCTAATTTATCTTTCTCCTATTCTTGAAAGTCCAGTAGCTCACATTCTACAGATAATGTACCCCCGCTCCCTGGCTCATGCACCCATGCAAACGTTGTTGGCAGGTTAACTTCGGAAGGAAGCACAAGTGATAAGAATAGACGTACTACGCTCTCTTTTTTAGATGGGTGCAGCCGAAAGTGTCGGAAAAAAGTCGGTGCATACGTACTATGGACACCATCTCTAGTCACAACAGGAAAGCGTACTTACTGTACAGGTTGTGTAGCCGCACTCTTACGTCGTGCAATGTACTCACCATGACTTTACATGAGTGTGTTTTCAAATACGCGATATTGAGGAAGTTCATCTCATACTATTACTGTATTGCCGGGTACTTATAGGTAGTGCGTGACTGTTTCTCAGATATTCTTAGCCCTTTCCAATAGCACAAGAGGAGCACACGCAGCAAAAGGCTCTCAAAAATGTTCTCACATTATGTTGCCAGTCGCATGTGAGGGACGTGTTTCGCGTTATATTCGGACAGTGCCTGACACGCCTTATTGTATTTTTCAGGACCGTGCGGCAAAATGCGGTGGAGCGGCAACTGGGTGGCATTCATTGATTCCATGCTCCAAATAACCGTTCCTTTCAGTGCAAAGCGAGTCTTCAAGCTACCGGCGAGGATTCAGTCATGCTGCATTGACCCCAATGTCCATGCAAAGTTCTTTGAGAAAGCCAATGAAAGCGGCGAGTATTTAAATGGGCATTTTTCTTTGTTTTAGATATTATGGGTAGTATGTTTCCGCACCTATAACGTGACAGCATTTCCATCGGCTGTAGTGACCATCTCATGCTATGAATTTACTTGGTACTCGACTTCCTGAAAATACACTGAGATACACAAATTGGCTGAGATTTCTTTCTTCGAAATCTGCTTGTCATGAACAAAATGTGCATTTCGCTTGGTTTTTCAAAGACTGTACACAGGCGGCAGCTGCAGTAGCTTCGATCTTGGCACGCTTCCGCGTGCGGCGACGGAAGGTGTCGCATTTTCTTGGAAGTTCGGTTTCATAGAGTCGAATATAAGCTGCGGGCTGTATAGTTGCGAGCTTGCAAGCGGTCGAGGTCCCCAATTTGTGGGGATAGAAGGCTCAAAACAAACAATCATTTATTAGCCGGGTGACTAAGCTGATGTCTTAGCCAAGATGTAGAGTAGAGCAGGGTAGAGTAGATCCTTTAAACCGTGGCACACACCTACGCTAGAGGATCCCGAGCTTGTCGGTCTCTTCGTCTTTTTGCGGACGCCAAGCATACTGTCCACTACAAAGGGATCGATGATTTGACTGCGTGAGCAAATTTTATCGACCACCGACGTGACGCGTAGCAATTCGGAGCACATTTCGACGAACCAATGAAACTAAAGGCGTACCAACGGACGAAGCTCGCCTTGACACCATTAGTTCTGTCATTTTTAGGCGTCGCCATGGCTCGTGCGAATAGTTTCGCTAAACTCGGCACATCCTGGATAGCGGCCCAGTTGTAGCCCTACGTTGCCAGTTGCATGCTTGCCCAGGACTCGCCCCTCGCACCCGGATTCAATTTTCTCGAAGCGACTTTCTTCAAGACACCCTTCCGATGAACGCAGTTTGGTTTGGAACCTAGCCATTCAGAGCTTCGCAATAAAAACACTCGTCTATTGGTTGCAGGCCGGGTATCCGATCCAGCGCTCCGCCACAACACAACGCCATGCATCCGGTTATTTTTCTGCCTCTCGTCTTGCTGAAGCGCAGTGTGGTAGTGTATGCATGAGCACAGGCGTAGGTTACCCTATTACTCGGGAGCACATACCTTGCAGTGTCTCTCCTCGATTAGCGACGCCTTGAAGAAGTGTGCATAGAGTACCAGTGTTTACTATGTGCTTGTTGATGCCATCTTTGCGCGGGATTCACGACATGCTGTGTCCAGGTGTATGCTAACAACTTCAGCAGCCACAACGTTTAAATCATGATCATGGATGATAAATGGCGCGATGGAGATGTCCCACTAGGCACCAATATGGGTGCATCCACGACGAACGGTGCTATAGCTGCCAGACATCAACAGGCAATGTACAAGCTCTCATAGATCAATGCACAATAAACAATCAACTACTTCTATGAAGACACGTTTCCACTTTCGTGTCATACCGATTCCTATGACGGAGGGATCAGCCATGTTATTTTTCCGAAGCACTTTCAAGCAATGGCATCGCTATGTGGTAGAACGCCTACTAGACATGCAGAGGGCCTCGGTTCGATTCCCACTCAAACCGAAGATTTTTATTATTTGTCTTATTTGCATATTTCTCAATTTTTGGGTCACGGTCAACGCTGATTTTTCGCTCGCAAGCAACGACGCCTACACCGGAATTTCAGCGAAGCGAGCTCTTTAACGCTGTCGCGTTAAAATGTATTGACGCCTAACTGCAAAGTAACGGTGATGAACATTTAACCCGATCATTGTATTAGCCAGTGAACTCCAAGTTAAAACATGAAATTTGAAACAAAGTTTTCAAGCGGTGCCACTTTGAGATAAGAGCTATGAAACAAGTACACTCTCCTCCGAATTGGTTTTCCAGCAAAAAATTGTTATGTACTAAACCTCCAAACATAGGCCAATCCGTTTTGCTGCTTGTTCGAGCAGGCTATATTTCGAAAGCACCATCGTTATCGAAGTTCGTCTGAAGCTCGCATTACTGATGTAGTCACCAGCAATCGCTTTCAAATTAGATATGAGCACGAACGAGCGAAAATAATGTATAACGCTAAAGAGTATCCTGTGTATTTCAATCTGGCGGAAGAAAATTTTAAGGAGTAACACGGTCGGCTCAATTTGCTAGTGCGCTGCATCTCTGGTGCGTCCCGCACTTTGCATAATCTCCAGGCAACCATCAGTCCTTGATACTTGCCTTACAGTGCACTGAATGACCCTCGACTAAGTACGACAAGCTCGTTATTTTTCACACTACTCTTTTGAATCACATGAAACACTAATTTAAGGTGTCTGGGTATACCGTAATATCGCGTGCGATCCCATATTGCCACCATTTCGTATGTGGCTTAGAGCCAATCATCAACCAGAAGGAGTAATGTTGGTGCTATTGACAGTAAACTCATCGTAATTTACCTTTTTCCTTTGGGAATTATACTGCTGACATAAATGTATGCCAAGTTATAAAGCTGGAATTGCAACAACCGTGACAATCGGACACTTCTTTCTGCAGGTATTGACGTTGTCTACGATGACTACTTCAACATGATTCAAGCTGGAGGCATAGCCGTGAAAGGCCTGAAGACAAGCACTCTAACAACGCGCACCATAGATCATACACCGATTGTAAACGAGTACCATTTTGTGCCCTACGTGGACAGCGATTCGGCTAAGCAGGGGAGACAAGCTCTCATTCAAGATTACGTGGATCTCTGCACTGATATGGCTCGACGTTTACTGAAGAAGCTCAGCAATGTGCTCGGACGTCCAGTACAATGTGACCATCTACCCAGAGAGACTTTCCAAAGCATCCTCGATAATAACGTCGGAAACCATGGCCTTCTTAAGGTCCTTACCGTCGTAGAAGAGCAAGCAGAAAAATCCGCTTCGTCACTGGAAGATCTACTGGAATCAGTTGTGAGCACGTACAAAAAAGAACTTGAAACCGACATCATTACGACGGCACTCTTTGAAGAGGAACCTTTGAGGCACCTTCTTGACGTGGTCGTGGAGAACACTAGCCTGAAGTCTCTACAAGTCCTTGAAATTGCAGCGCCAGGAACTCACTACATTTTGGCACCCCGAATTTTTTCATTATCAGTCATGAGCAATATGCTCCTCAAGTTAGACTACACTATTACTCAACATCCTACGGATAACCTGCTGCTAGAGAACTTCACTGAATTCTCAAAAATTGTAAAGTGGGATCCAATGTCCGATACCAACGAGAAACTGCATGAAGCTGACTTGACCGTGGCCTGCTTCGGTCCCTGGAGTACACACAGCCCATATATTCTAGCTGACAAGCTCTCAAAGCTGTGCAAGGAACAAGGGTTCGCGCTTATATCACACCGTACTGCTGTGACTCCAGCTGAGAGAGTGATATCAGCAATCGCAAAGCATGAATTTGCAGTCCACACCATCGAGGGCATGGAAAGGTTGTTGCAGTCTCATGGTTTCCAGCTGGTGGGCCGTAAGTCAAACACTGTTTCTGCACTGCTCCTGCTTAGAAAGACGGCCGTGACCGTTGAAGCAGCTAAGCCGCTACTTGTCAGGGTGAACAATGCAAAATATGACTGGGTCGAGGTGCTTAAGGCGAAGGCTTTAGAAGTGGAACAAAAGCCCCCCGGCCATAACCTGTGGCTGCTCGCCGAAGACTGCGGCATCAGTGGTGTGGTTGGCTTAACAAACTGCCTTCGGTTGGAGACTGGCGGAAGCCACATTAGGTAGGTTTTGAAAGCACGCTTCTTGGCGCCTTACATTTCTTGTTTATTATGTGTGACTCCTAGTTAACAACGCGCAGAGAACACTCACTAAGCCTAAGATGGCTCGAAGGCGAAATGCAAGCGGTGAGGCTATTTCACCGCGCATTTTGTGATTACATCAAACATTCACTAATTATTAATCACTACTTAGCTGCCGCTAATGTAGCTTTCATTGATGAACTCAGTACTCACCTAATTTGCGTTCTCCATTATCATACTCTTTATATTAACTGAGTAACTTCGTTTTTCTTGCCCTGCAAGTGGCTGTCACCGGTTCCCGAAAGTGTTTCATGACGTCTGCTGCGCCTGTGGGGTGCGTACTTTATGCTTTAAGGTCTTTTTTTGTCGCCTCGGCGTCACGCCTTCGCAGAGACATAGTGAGAGTCACGCAAACGCTGCGTCTTTTTCTTTTTTTTTATTAGTGACGCGAACGCCGGAAAGACGAAGTGACCGCACAGCTCGTTCGCCTGGAGCGACGACGCCCGCAGTAGTTTTTGCGATTCGTGTGCATATTTAGGGCGCAGTTACGCTAGCTACAAAAACGCGCGCGGCATGCGGGGTTCAATATAAGCGACAGAAATCCAAAGTTTCACAGAGTGCCACGTGCAACCGGTCAAAACCCAATTGTGCTGCAATTAGGATCACGCGTGTCACGAGGAGAATGTTGGTTTTTGTTGCAAACGCAGCGCTACCGAACTCATAAAAACGCTGATTGAGTGGATTTCTCCGCTCAAGATCACGGACGCGACACAACGCTGACAAGCGCCACTTCTTTATTACGTCAGAGAGAGATAAAACAAATAAAGAACGGCAGCGGCGAACTTCTGGGCACGTAGTACCACCTGGTGACAATCCATTACACCCTTAACACTCCCCCTTAATGGACTGTCATTTTGTCGACATTTTTGACGCCCAAGTTCTCGCAGTGCTTCAAAGTCATTTTTCCACTCAAGGGCTTGGTGAAGAGGTCGGCGGAGTTGCTTGACGACTCAACATACCGAAGTTGCAGCTTTTCCTCTTCAACTTTCTCTCGAAGGAAATGATATTTCAGATCAATGTGCTTGCTTCTGTCAGATGTGATCTGATTTTTCGCTAGCGCAACGGCACCCTGGTTGTCCACTAGCAAGACCTGTGGCTCGTGCATAAATTCCAGCGCGTGCAGCTCTTTCATAAACTTTTGGAGCCACAGCGCTTCTTTAGCAGCGTGGCACATGGCTATATACTCTGCTTCGACAGTCGACAATGCGGTACTTTGCTGCTTCTTGCTGCTCCAAGAGATCGCCGCACCAGCCAGTGTGAATACGTACCCGCTGAATGACTTTCTGTCATTTTTGTCACTGGCCCAGTCTGCGTCGCAATATGCCTGCACGCACTTCCCGGTTCTTTTGTAAGTGAGTGCGTAACTCTTCGTCTGCTTTACATAGCGGAAAATGTGCTTCACGCCACTCCAATGTTCTTCCGTGGGGTGCTCATTGAACTGGCTCATGTAGGTGGTGGCAAAGACCAAGTCGGGCCTTGTACCTCCGACGAGGTAAAGCAATGCACCGATTGCCTTCCTGTAATTCCTTGGGAGGTCCTCTCTTGTTGGATTATCATTGTTGCCTCTCTGGTACTTGTGTCCAGGATCTGAAGGAGATGACGCTGTTTTTGCGTCTGCCATGCCAAACGTTTCCAGTATATCCTCAGCATAGCCCGTCTGGTCAAGCGTCAGCCTTCCGTCTCTTTCCTTTTTCAGTCGTATGGAAGGGATGTGTCTGGCTTCACCTAAGTCATTTGCATCAAACTTTTCACCCAAGCGGCTCTTGAAATTGGCAATCTCCTTTTCATCTTCTGCGATGATCAGCAAGTCATCCACGTAGATGCCTACAATGAGCTTCTTCTTACTGATATAAACGCAGGGGTCTGCTTTTGATCTTGTCATCCCCTCCGACTTCAGCACTTTGTCCAAAGTGAAGTTCCACTCTCTTCCAGACTGCCGTAGCCCATAGAGGCTCCTCTTCAGAAGGCAAACTTCATTCTTCTCATAGTCACCGAAGGGTGACGGTTGTTCCATGTATATAGTCTCTTTAAGCGTACCGTTTAAGTACGCTGCCGTGATGTCAACCTGGTGAATCTTCCAATTTCTCTCAACCGCTATGGATAACAGTGTTCTGATAGATTTTAACTTCACCACAGGAGAGAAGGTTTCTTTGTAGTCGGTACCTTCCACTTGAGAGTACCCGCATGCAACCAGCCGAGCCTTGTAACGCTGTAGGTGACCATTTTCTTCGTACTTCTTGCGGAACACCCACTTGCATTTAATGACTTTTCTGTCTTTTGGTCGTGGCACCAATTCGCACGTGTTAGACGTTTCGAGGCTATCCAGTTCACTCTGTATAGCTGCCTTCCATTCCTCCTTGTCTGGTGCAGATAAAGCTTCATGTAGCGTCTCTGGGTCAGCCTGGTTGGTTTGCTTAGCTATACAGCAGCCTAGGCAGTCACCTTGAGGTCGTCTCTTATTTGCCAGTCTTTCTGACCGCCTTAATGCCTGTGCGCCTTGATCTGGAGCACTGGACAGGTGTTGTACAGCTCTTTCATCCTGTGTCGCTGTCTCGTCTTCATCAGCAGATGAGCCAACCTCTTCAGGATTGTTGTTTTCAGTGTCATCATGATTTGAATCGCAAACATCATGTGGCCCGCTCAAGCTGTCTTCCACTTGAAACAAGATTGTGCCACTAATGTTGTTATCTGCTTCAATGTTTCCACTTGCAGATTTTGCATGTTTGCATGGAAAGGAGTCTTCTTCAAAAACGACATTCCGACTCGCAAAAAAACGATCTTCTTTACGGTTCCACAACTTGTACCCCTTTACTCCATCTGGGTAGCCGACCAGTATGCATTCCTCCGCTTTCGGGTCTAGCTTGTCTCCCTTGCGCAGTCTGTTTCGCACGCTCCATGCTTTGCACCCGAACACTCTTAAGTGGTCCAGTTTCACTTCTCCCCCTGTCCACAGAGCTTCTGGCGACACTCCTCCTACTGCCTTTGACGGGCACTTGTTTCTAATGTAGCTTGCATTGACAATGGCATCAGCCTAAAGTTCCTTGGTGACACCAGATTCGATGAGGAGGCACCTCGTCATGTCAAGCAGTGTTTGGTTCATTCTTTCAGCAACTCCATTTTGCTCAGGTGTACCAGCAATGGTCAGCTGGTGTTTTATGCCGTGGTTAGCCAGGTACATGTTGAACTCCTTGCTTGTGTACTCGCCTCCATTGTCACTACGCAACGTCTTCACCTTCGTGTTGTGGATGTTTTCCACCTTGCGTCTGTACTTGTCAAAGTTCTGAAGCACTTCATTTTTAGCCTTCATGGGATACACCACAGTGTATCTTGAGTAGTCATCTATGAAGGTTACAAAGTAACAGGAGCCCCCTCTGGATGTTGGTGTGATTTTTCCAACCGCATCTGAATGGACAATCTCCAGTGGAACCTTGGCCCGTGTTGCCTCACCCTTCGGGAAACTGTTTCGTCTTAACTTTCCCAGACAACATGTGTCACACTTGTCCTTCACAGGATTTTCACTGGCTCCACAGAGGCGACGAACAGCATCATAGTGAAGGTGTCCTAGTCGTCTGTGCCATAAGGCAGTGTTTTTGGTCTGTGCCAGCATCGTCGACTTTGTTGCTTCTTTGACAGAATACAGTCGTCCTTCTCGAGTTGCGTTAAGGATCAGCTCACCAGTGTCCTTTGTGACTTCGGCTTTGCCCTCAGCGAACGTCACATGGAACCCCCGCTCTTCAATTCTTCCAACTGACAGTAGGTTTCCATTCAAATCGGGCACATAAAGGACATCTTCAAGTGTGACGTATGTTCCACCGCACTCCTCAGACAACTGAATTTCAACTTTTCCTCTCCCCATCACACTCATCGATTCTCTGTTTGCAGTCTCCACTGCTGACTCACATGGCTTGAAGTCTTTGACCTTTGTCCTGTGCGACGTCATGTGGTCTGTTGCATCGCTATCCAGATGCCACACGTAAGGATGTGCTGTTGCCAAATTTTTGGCACACAAAGCTACCTGAGTAGCAATTCTTGCCTGTGGCGGGTTTCTCTTCAGTCGATCATCTCCTTCGTCTGAAAATTGTTCACAATCTTTCGCTATATGACCAATTTTGCCGCAGGCAAAACATCGTACTTTCTTCTTCTGTGTACTTGAAGTACACTGACGATTTTTCTTCTCATCCTTTTTGACGTTGGGTGGATGCACTTTCTCGTTGTGTTGCTTACTCTCAATCTTCGACCGAGCTTTTGAGATCAGGGCCATTGTCCGACTCTCTTCATCGCTCGTACACTCTTCGCTACGACGCAGCTTTCTCTTCTCCTCGATCAGCAATCTTGTCTTCACTGTTCTGGTCGTGAGCGTTTCTTCATCTTGCTCTAAATTCAGAATGAGTTGCTCGTACGTCTCAGGAAGTCCCATCAACATCACTAAAGCAACTTCTCTGTCTGTAAATGCATAGCCTGCACTTGACAACTTCCTGTGTAGATCCATCAATCTTCCGAGGTAATCTTGCATTGACTCGTCTCTCTTCATTTTCACGTTGAAAAAATCACGCATCAGCTGGAGTATATGCAAGAGTCCAAACTTGGTGTGCATGTCCTGTAGCGTATTCCAAGCGTCTCTGGCAGTCGTACACGTCCCAATGTCGTCCAAGTAGTTGTCTTCCACGACAAGGAAAAGAAAAGTCAGTGCCTTGTTTTCGATCGCCTTTCTAGCGGCCATCGTCGTCTGCATCGGCTGACTATTAATTATGGCGCGCACAGGCGCATGTGCATGCGCACGCTCCTCGTTCCTCGTGCTAGGGGCTGCGAGGAAAAGAAAACGAAAATAAAGAATAATTTTCTTCTGCTCCTGCCATCGGTCTGAACGGTTCCCTGGTTTTTACGCTCGCCGCCACACGCATTGTTATAGTGGACCTAACCTCAGTCCCTATAGCCTTCTCTCGCTCGTTCACAGCTCCCACCGAGAAACCAGGGTCGATCGCCTCCCAGCATCCTTTCTGTACGAGAGCTGCTCTTGTCCTTATCGACCATGTGTGGTAATTGTCGGACGACAACTTGGGCAGTCTGAACTCGTCTGACGCCGACATGCTCGAACGCACTCCCAGCTGCTTTTCAACTAGCGCGCACACACAAAAATTTGTCGGTCACTTCTCACCTGACAAGTTCGTCGCTAACGTCCACCGAGACCGGTAGGTCAGTTGCACTTCTTCAAAACACTTCTGTCACTAGAACGCACGAGCAGCGTTGACACAAGAAACGATTTGCCAGTCACTTCTTTCCGACAATCGCAGATGTACTACGTCTCGTGCTTCGAACGGCAAACACACCACTTCTAGCACAGATTTCAGTCACTTCTTCCCGAAAGTTTTGCCGCACACACGCCCGACGCGTCCTTGGCCCATCTTCTTGACGAGGAAAAAGACGAAACGCACCTCTCACTTTCGTCGTAGTCGCGTCTCTTCCACGCAATCAACTCACGTTTCTTCAAAATAACGGTCGATGCGTCGTCCTGGGCCCATAACCTGTTGGTTTTTGTTGCAAACGCAGGGCGACCGAACTCATAAAAACGCTGATTGAGTGGATTTCTCCGCTCAAGATCACGGACGCGACACAACGCTGAGAAGCGCCATTTTGTTATTACGTCAGAGAGAGATAAAACAAAAAAAAAGAACGGCAGCGGCGAACTTCCGGGCACGTAGTACCATCTGGTGACAATCCATTACACCCTTCACAGAGAATGACCAATCAGGAGCGACTAAGGTGACGTCACGGAGCCAGACGACCGGGCTGCCACTGCTCCGCGCCGAGTTTTCAATATAGACATTTCGCAGCGCAAGAAAAAAAATGCTTCTTCTCGGTGTTGCTCGCGCGTTCAGAGAGGGTGCGAGATCCTAACACAATGCCTGGCGGCGACGCGCGTTACAAGGTGGCATACGCTATACATATGCGGAAAGGTGCTGACGCGCGGCATGACGGACGCGTTTCTTGCCTCTAGCATGGCCGTGCCCTTATATGTCTCGTCAGCGTGTTTCCATACCCTAAGAAGTGCGGCGCAAAATTTCTGATTGCCGCTAGACGCTCAAGGGTCAAGAAAGCGGAGCAGAAGGTCACGTATATAGGTACGGCATGCCGCCGCCTCCAAATAGAAGGAAAGAGAAGATTCTACATAGGCTTTGCATAGGTATCACTACTTTCCCGGTATCAGTGGATGGCCCGTGTCATTGCGGCGCCAGTAACCTACATCATACCGTGTCGCGGTTCTCACCTTTTGCCACACTTACTACAATCAGAATAAGAGTCGACAGTGACCTGCCGCTCTCGCAACGATGCCATTCGTGACATTTCTGCCGAAGTCACGTGCATGTGAGGGCCACCGCGAGCTTTGTTGCTGCGCTTTTTAGGCTGTGTAAACGCCATTTTTTCGCCGCTTACCCCTCTTGCGAAGAAAGGCTCGCCTCAATAATGGTGTATTGGAACATTGGGCATAAGCAGTAACAGGTAGACGTTACTGCGTCGCAAGGCTGCAATACTGACGTTGCATACTGCTTAACATAAGGTTTTTAATGAAAGCAGCGAGATGGGCAGAACCCGAATCCCGGCTGTGATATATAGATTCAAAATTCTAGAATAAAGCCTTTATTTATGACATCAATTGTTGGTTTTCTTTATTTATATTTATAGCGTTGACACATTGCTTTATTAAATTATTAGTATATATGGTAATCTGCTAAGCCCATATATATTATGGCGCACGTATAAAATAAGGCATTGCCTCGCGGCCTCGACTAGAGTACCTCGACTGATATCGGTCCTAATTGCGACCACTGGATACAACAGCGCCGCCGTCGCTGGGATTACATCACGTGGCTTGTCTATACCACCGCCAGAGTTGCGTGCTTGCTTTAGTTCTCAAGGTAGTTTATTTTCCTGCTATTACAGCATTGTTTACTCCTTGGTACGGCATTGACGGATGTAAATGGGCGAGCGCAGCGTGAATGAGTCACTCCAAAACGTCGCGACGGTGAGATGTTTGAATAATAAAGCTGAACACGCAGAAACAAGCCAGCGTGCATTATCGTCGCCGCACACGCTTCCGTGAAAATGTTGTGTACGGTGTTGCAGATGGAATATTCGACGACTGCGAACTTCGCGGTTCTGCGTGCATAGCTATTCGCGACCTTTATTTGCACCATCCTTTAAGAGACGGTGTCTTGCTGCCGAAGCTGTGTCATCGAAGAACTTTTCTGTTCGGCTCTTGAATCGGTAAAACACACACGCACACACACACATACGACACGACCGCAACCTCATGGAAGCAAAGATTTTCACAGTTGCTTTCGGTACAATGGCGGCGAAAATGGTTTTGAGTTGATGTTTCTCTACGCTGTGCATTCAAACTTGGCCAGCACCGTACATTGTCTCTCCTGTTAGCCCTCGTGGCATGCTAAAGTGCTGTTCAGTGGTTTGGTTGATGCTGGACACATGCAGAGTCACTGCAGAAGAAACAAAGTGTGCTAACGCGCTGTTCAACAGCTTGGTTGATGCTGGGGCCATGCAGAGTCACTGAAAAAGAAGCAAAGGGGCGATGATGGACAAACGAGTCGACCAGGTGATGCAAAGCGGTCAAAAATCTATGGTCGTGCCGCGATGGTTCCCTGAAAAATGGAAGCTGCACTCGCCGTGAAGAGTGCTGCGAACAGGGATAGTGGGCATGGCTGCTTTTATGGAAGGTCATGCGAAATATATGCAGCACCAGTTTATTACGAGCTCAAAACCAGACGAAGCGCTGTTGCTAATCAGGAACAGCCGTCGACGTGAATCGATATTATATCTCTTACTCGCGCAACATGCGTGCAAATGCCAGCTATAGGTGCGTGCATTCGCACTTGTCTTATTAAATATAAATCTATACGAGATGTGTGAGTACTTTGGGCTATAATTTATATGGCAAACCCAATGATGGCTCACATATCACGTGAGTGCCCTCTTCACGACAGTCGTCCACAGCGTCGCGCGCACGCGCTTCTACGTGCATTAACGACGCGTCAGTGCCGACCTCTGCTCACTAAAAAACTCAGCTGACGTGGACATCCCACACACGTACAACGCTCGCAACGCAACTACAACCGGGAATGGACGGGCTGGTGTCCAACACATCGCAATAGATGTCACGTGACATTGCTTTTTACCTCACGGAGAGACACGGGAAGATGGAGCGATGGTATGTCCTCGGAAGCTATTAGCAAGACAACTGCTTGCCATTGCCTCTTGTTCGAAATTCAGAAGTTCGCATGACCATTTTGGTTGCCCCATGGAAGTTATAGGATACTGTCTAGGGAGTGCTCTACCATACCAATTTTCCAATCACTTCCTCACACGAGCAGTAAAACTAAAGATAACTGGCCCGTTCACATGTCGAAAGGAGAAGAAAATCATTATAAGGTTCTTTCCTTCCGAAAACGTCCTCAAGCTACGTGCTATGCGTTCTCCACAAGTGCCAAATCCGAGGGAGCGCGCCATGATTGCGTTATTAGCAGCACCTATTATTTTAATCGCAGCTCTCAAGTGTCCGCTCTCAAGGTGCAGAGCAAGATGGAAGAGCTCGAAAGCAAAACGCATTGAAGAATGAATGATAGTGATAGCGAAGGTGTTGAGAGAAGTGAAGTAGCGGAACGTACACCGAAAGGATGAGGATGAAAGTAGTGACTCAGGAAACCATATAAGGCGCATCCCACGCTTTGTGGGAATAGATACTACGCGAAGCAGTCAGCGGAAGCAACATACAACGCTTTGTTTGGCTTTTAAACAAATCAAGACATTCGTTCCATACGATGTCGTTTACTATTGCACATTAGTCATGCATGCATGCGTGTACATTCCGATATGTAAAATGCTAATGAAAGATATATTGGGGCGGCGATAGAGCACTAAGATCGTTTCGTGTAAATTATGGCGTACATGACACGCAGATCGTGATTTTCATGTTACGGCCTGTCATTTATGTTCATCCTACGCTTATGTCATGACGTACCGATTCAATCAAGCGACCGTGAGTGTGCCAAACCATACATGTAAGTCATGATATACATGACATGTATTTCGGGGTTTTCATGTTTGCGGCCTGTCCGTTCTGCTCGTCAAATGCTTATGTCATGCCATATATACTAATTTTGGTATATGTGAACTCAGTTTCGTAGCCAGAAATTTTTTTTTGGGGGGGGGGAGGGTTCATCTATACTTTATGTATGTCGTTCGTGCGTTTGTATGTGTGCGTGTATATATACGCAAGCAAAATAAGAAAAATTTCGGGGGGGGGGGGTTGAACCCCCCTCCCTTGGCTACGCCCCTGTGTGAACTTGAAGTGTCGCGAGTGTGCCAAGACCACTTTCACATAATTCATGATCTGCATGATATGCGCGACATGGTTTTCAAATTGCGACCTGTCATTTACGTTTGTCATATACTTGTAATGCCACCGACATCCACAGGATTGGACGTCTCGAAAAATACGTTTTGTGTATCTAACCTGGTCTTTCTATGACATCAACTCACTAACAGTGGCATGCGCCCACTTTCATCAAAAATTGAAGCAGATAAGAGCTTCTTTAGGCCCACAGCGATCACGAAGCTGCGGCAGTTCCTCGGCACGGTTAACATTTATTGCCGTTTCATCAAGAATTGTGCGGACATAGTGGCGCCTCTGGACTGTCTGGTTACCAGCAAGAACAAGACGTGCTTGTTGCATTGGGAGGCCATTGCTGAAGACGCCTTATCAAGATCAAGGACGCACTTGCCAATGCTGCCTGTCTTGCTCATCTTTCTCACGTCATCTCCAGCCCTCATGACTGACGCGTCACAGCCGTGGGAGGGAACTGAGAGGCATAACGAATAAATATAGCAAAAACCACAAAAACCGCGAAAAGACATCAGTAAAAGCAACCGGAGTATCTCTAGGTTATCTGACCGGATGAACTTAGGTAATCTATGTCTTTGTCAGTAAGAGCGATTGAAGGTTTGCTGAGGCAATTGCCTTCAGCGATAGCTGCAGCTTGAATGATGATGCGCGTGGTATCCTGTCCTGACGATGCCTAGCTAAAATCTCTGTGTTATCAAATGCTCGAGCACGCCCGCTTTGTGAACGCTGAATTGTCAGAAAACCTTCTGCCCCTCTGCGTACAGTCTGGTTTTGCTACTGCAAACGTACATTAAGGCACCTGCCCTTCTGGCCGATATAAGTCTGTCCGCATGAAAGTGGCATGCTATAAACAACGCTCCTATAGAGCAGTCACCGAATTTATTTTTGAGGTTAATTTTGCATGAGCTTTCACCCCGTTTTATAGGGTTGGTCCTGACAATCAGCTCAGACAGCTTGCGCGATGCCGAAAATACGACTGAGATGCCCACCTTTTCACCAATCTTTTGAGCTTGTGAGAAATGACATGTTTATACGACATAACCGCCACCTTATTTCTCGCTCATGCCTGAGGATCAGAACTACACAATGGCTTCAACTTTTCCCGCTGCTTGTCAGCACCTGTGACGAGAAGGTGACCGGAATAGCCGGCTGCCTACAATCTACCTGTCTGCGAGAAGCTATCGTGAATAGAGTGATGGCAGGGCTTACCAAGGGCGTTGTGCAAGCATGCTTGAATGATTCCCCGCTTGACTAGTTTACTATGCGCCGAATTGTCAGGCAGGAGATGTTTTTTGGCACGGGTATCGTAGCTCCAACACACATGCCAGTTAAAAAAGGACAGTTTTAAGTCGAGATATCTGAGCACTGCATCTTCAGCGAACTCATGTGTGATGACGAACGGGTCAAGGCAATCCTCACAAAGTGACAAAGTGCCCTGAGACAAGGACCCTAAAGTGACATCGTTACATTCAATGAAAACAAAATATTCGCCCACAAACTGGAGGAATTCACCTACATTGGTTCCTTCCAATCTCTTTTCAATCCTCTTATCCACATGGGCTAGAAACAAGTCACTAAGTATGCGAGCGATGCACGAACCTATACATACACGGCTTTTCTGCAAATAAACGCTCCCATTCCATTCAGCGAAGGTAAAGGTGAGGTGCACCTTGAGTATATCAAGAAAGCCTGCTATCGTAACACCACACTCATTTTGGAAAGCAACGGCGCCAAAATCAAGGATTGCTTCTTCAATGACACTCATCGGAGCGCGACGCGGAATAGAATAAAGATCCTTAACGTCGATAGACATACGCTTATACGATACAGTGGTATGCTTACTAAGGTATTGGATGACGTCAAACAAGTCATTAACTACGAAAGGATCATTGACATGTATTATTTTTGGTGATACTGTAACCAACATGCAATAGACTTTCGCCACGTTCCCTTTTCAGAAATAATTACTCGGAAAGGCCCACCACTCATGAGTTTTTGCACTGAAGAACATATGTAGGGCCAATTTTTCTTGCTTTTGTACGGACTGGGCTAGTGCACCCAGATTAAGCTTATTAACTGGAAAATAGCTGTTTTCCTGGCATGTTTCAGTTTTTCCTCTGACTCGGCATTAAACACAGCGTCAATGGCAGCTTCAGCGTTGCAAATGAACGATGCGTTGCCAGCAAAAGGAAACCCAACTTTTTGTCTGAGGCCAAGAGGCAAAGGTTGTTTCTGGTGAGGTAAGACACAACTTTTACGACAGGAACACTTGCGTCACGCCGGGAATACCGATGAAGCCCGTCAACACCTTCTGACACGCAGCGTCCATTTTCACCATGCGGAGCTCGCTTAGACACCTCATGCATCATTGAAAGAAGTGTTACCGGAGACACCATTTGACCCAGACTATTTGTCCTTAGCACGTTACACAAGCCGCTTTTCGACACACAGCACCATCTCGTTCACCCCGGCGTTCGTGCCTCGCAACGCCTTGTTTCATCGCGCTACGTATAGCCCAGGATGAACGGAGATGTACGCGACTGGGTACGCACACCCTGCCAACGTGCAAAAAAGTCCACAAGTACCCTGTTGCCCAACCCGCCAGTTCTTCAGTCTGACCATCGTTTCGACATTGTTCACATAGACGTCGTTGGACCACTACCACCGTGTGACGGATTTCGCTGCCTGCTCACAGCTGTCGACAGGTTTACTCGTTGACCAGAAGCGAGTCCAGTTCAAGACAGCTCTGCTGCAATGGCCGCGGCAGCATTTATCACAACAAGCGTTGCCCGCTTCGGATGCCCTACCAAGATTTTCACTGACAGAGGACAGCAATTCGAGTCTGCTCTCTTTCAAGAGCTCTTGCGCTTGCTTGGCACGAATCGTCTGCGCACGGCCGCCTACCATCCCCAGATCTATGGCATCGTGGAACGCTTTCATCGATAGCTCAAGGCAGCACTGATTGCCCATCGCACGCGATTGAAATGGGTTCAACGTTTACCACTGGTACTTCTGGGTATCCGATGCGCCTTGAAATCGGACATCGGGCTCTCGAGCATGGAGCTCGTCTACGCTACTCCGCTCCGTCTGCCCAGCAATTTCTTCTCATGACAGCCACCATCGGCCGCTCTGTCTCCTCACGAGTACGCGCACCTTCTTCGGGACCTCTTCCTGGATCTTAGACACAGCACGCACACCTTACATTACAACTGACCTGACTAGTGCAACCCACGGTTTCGTGCGTTTTGGACCTATTCAGCCTGCTCAACACCCACACTACCTCAGGCCCTTTCCGGTACTGGAAAAACGCGAGTCGACATATATCGTGGATATTCACGGTACACCTGACGGCATTACATTCGAGCGGCTGAAGACAGCCTACAGAGAGACGACTCCCGCAATTGGGTGGCTCAATTTAGTCCCCCACGTCTACGTTCGCGTCGATGCGGACGCTACTTCAATGAGCCGAGTTTCAAGTAGTGGTTATGTCGTTCGGAGACCATGCTCCTCTCTGAAAGGAGGAACTATGTAGCGCCATCGGCATCGATGGTATTGCACGGTGAAGGAATATGAGGGCAGGCGAGACCTCGAGCAGCAAGGCTGACGCGAGGGGCGCGGAAATAAATAAAAAGTTAGTTGTGTATAGGCTCCGGCACTGGAAGGACGTGTCGAGTCTCTTTCTCATATGTGCTCCACATGCTCATGTCATACAATACCAATTTTGATATATATCAAGTGAACGCAACGGCCACGAGTGTAGAAAGTCGTAGACGAGCACTAATACGGTTTCATGTTAATCACGGCATAGATACATGACATGCATGGAGCAACCGGCGGCAAAGGCTTCTTGTAACGTGACATGTTTCCGGTTATATTCTGTAGTGCAACTGCGGTTTCCTTGTACTTTCACCACTCTCTTTCTTCGAAGATGCAGTTACGCGTTGGCTCAGTTTTGATGAGTGTTCACCAGGCAAACGTTCGCAGAATGATTTGTACATTGTAGAAGTTTTGCGCCTCAGCCGCATTCTATTCCCAAATTTGCGTATACACGTGACCTTACGGTGTCACATCTTAGTGCAAACAGCCAACAATGTGCAAATACTGGTCGAAACGTCTCTACACTCTGGTAGATAAGCGCCGAAAAGTAGACAATCGCAGGAATTCCCGGAAACAGTTACGGAGGTGGCACACATTTCATGGCAGCATGAACTGCTTGCGTTGCAAACGTAAATATATGTTGCTGCCGCGCGTCAATTTTTTCGTGCTGATTGTCGCTCTTGGAAAAGCTGCATCGACCTATGTGCAAGCGGCGCTGTGCAAATGAAGCGCACGATACGTGAATGTGGACACCGAAGCCACCAAACACACCTCAGGTCGCTACATGCTCGCGTTAGTGTACCCGAAAGCAGTCGCTCTAAGTTGCCTTAAGTTAAGCTCCGAGGATGTCCTGTCCAAGCGTAATCAAGCATGCTGTTCGGGTATCTGGAGAACGGTGACGACGCGCCAAATCGGTGGAACGCAAGCCACGGGTTCCCCTGTACTCACTTTTTTTGCACAACAATGAGCGATGCAAACAGTGGAGGTGCTCCGCATTCCACTGATGTCAATTGAACTTCCCGAGCTGAAGCTCAGCGCCACCGAGAACAGAATTAATCTGCTCTCTAACTTCGCATTAGGAGTATCGTAGTCATCATTGGTTTTTTTTATTCGTGACGCATTTGTATTGGGTGCATACCACGCTGTGTATTGGCTAATGAGTGGATGTTACAGGCCATCGTCCGTCACGTACGAAGCTGTGGTTCTGCTTGAAACGGAGTATTGTGTAACGCCCAGCTCGCTCAATGTGAAGGGCACAAGCTCTTTAAGAACTGAAACCATTTCGTACGTTATAGACACAATCTCCACCTCATCGTCTAGCTGCCGCGCTTGTCTGTTCGCAACGCGCAAACATGTGAACCACCCTATCAGTGTCGCTTAGCGTAAGTAGGAAAATCGGCTTGCCATACATGAAACTCAATTGCTAAGTTTGGTATTCTCCTACAGGTGCCTCTTTAACGCAAGCTTGAATGAGTCAGAAGAAATTGAATTCAGTGCGAGGAACCCTACGTACAAAGACATCCTAGCAAAAGACCTGGTCATGAACATTTACCGTGACGGCCAGTGGGGATCCTTCAGACACACGAGCCCAGCGAAACGTAAGCTAATTGTTTTCCTTTTTTCTCGTGTGAAGGCGCATGATCTGCTTTCTTGTCGCCAACTTTGGCGGTGTTATCAATATGTTGGCAAAAGAAAACTATTGTAGCATAAGTCGGCAAGGTTTGGACTACAGACTCGGATGGCCCTAATTACTTCAAAGGCACATTTTGTCCTACCTTCTGGTGTATAATAATACAAGTCCGCTAAACACGGTCACATAACAGCACACATAAGAGTAAAACAACGTTGAGCTATGACTGCTCGTCACAAATGCCTAAATAACCGATACTGAAGTGGAAATCGAAATACGTTAAGAATTTCAGTAATTCTGTAAGTTATGGCGATGTTCCAGGCATACAAGCCCGTCCAGAGGTAAGCAGCAGCAACCGGCCCATTTATTAGTTTTTTGAAATGTAGGGCTTAGGTAATAACGGTTATTTTTTGCTCCTACTCCTGGCACAAGATGTGTAACGATGTAAGCCACCTTATGTCCCCTCTCTACTGACCTGAAAATATCTGGAAACAAAATATGAGTGGCGCAGTGTGCCACTCCTCATCGGCGCGTATTCATTAGGTCAATAAAGGTAACCGTATTGTCTACAATTATTGCTGTACTTCGTGTAGGTGGTTCTCCGAAAATTCGAACGGAGTTTGCGTGCCTCGACATAGAGACCACTGGCGACTTGTCAAGCCTGCAGTGGTACGTGTCACCCCTGAGCTATGCACTTCCTTCCATTTCCGCTAACAAGAACATCTGTACGGTCTACTACGCTGCGCTCAACTTCCGCGACGTCATGCTCACCACTGGGAAGCTTTCGTCTGATACTTTGCCAGGTAAGTGCCTTTTGCTTTACCGTGTTACAGTTTAATATACCCCTTAGATACACCCCTTAATATACCCGTTAGATATATCTTTAGATAAAACTAAAGTAATGGGGAACAATCTTGGCAGAGAACAGCGCTTTGCGATAGGTGGCGAGACACTGGAAGTTGTAAAGGAGTATGTCTACTTGGGACAGGTAGTAACCGCGGAGCCGAACCATGAGAGTGACATAACTAGAAGAATAAGGATGGGTTGGGGCTCATTCGGCAAGTATTATCAAATCATGAATGGTAATCTATCACTATCCCTCAAAAGGAAGGTATATAATACCTGCATCTTACCGGTACTTACCTACGGAGCAGAAACCTGGAGACTTACAAAGAGGGTTCAACTTAAATTGAGGGCGATGCAGCGAGCGACGGAAAGGAAAATTATAGGTGTAACCTTAAGAGATAGGAAGAGAGCAGAGTGTGTCAGGGAACAAACGGGGGTTAATGACATCACAGTTGAAATCAAGAAGAAGAAACTGATATGGGCCGGGCAGGTAGCACGTCGGCAGGATAGCCGGTGGTCATTAAGGGTAACTGACTGGAATCCAAGAGATGGCAAACGCGTGAGGGGGAGACAGAAAATTAGGTGGGTAGATGAGATTAAGAAGTTTGTAGGTATAACGTGGCAGCAGAAAGCACAGGACTGGGTTGACTGGCGAAGCATGGGAGAGGCCTTTGCCCTGCAGTGGGCGTAGACAGGCTGATGATGATACCCACCCCCCCGTTTACAAAACAGCAGTTAGTTTGACCCGCAAGACGGTGAACACGTAGCCTTATCAACCTGTCCGACAACTATACACAAAAGAAGGATCTCAATTTTTATCCTCTTATGTTTTTCAGTAAATATTCGATCATCATAGTGCTTCAGTCACTCTTGGACACACTTCGCGTGTTTGTGAGCAAGCTGAAATCGCCCTGCGCTCAGTCCGTACATCAAGAACTGGGTGTTCTATGTCCAGTACTTGCAAGCCTTCAGTAGGCACCATGACACTACTCTCTACAACGGAACGTATATGCCTGAGATCCTTAGTCCAGTACTATAGAACGCAGCAGTGTTCTTTAAGCTCGCGTGTATTTCTTTTTTGTGTGCTCCCTTCTTTCTATCTCCCTTCTTTCTCTCCCTTAATTCTCTTCCCCCCAGCGTAGGATAGCAAACCGGACGCGCGTCTGGTTAATCTTCCTGCCTTTCCTTCTTTTTTCTCCTCACCGATTGCTATTTAGGATATTCCTAAGGTCGTCTGCTTCTGTTCTCTTGTGTCCGTGTGTGCACGCGCATGTATGTTGACGCCCACTATCTTAATGGATAGAGCGTCCCGCAAGCATGAACACGTCTCCGCTGATGACAGCGAGCACTCACTGTCACAACGTTGGGTCGATTCACCACGCATGCAGCTAGAAATGAGCAAATGGCCAGCTGTGCTTCTCGTGTCAATGTGCCCCGCAGCATCGAGGCAACATGCTCGCTAATATGAGGCGCGCCAGAAGACAACATATATAGTATCACCAGCCATGTCTACCCGCACGTTATTTAGACTTGTACTGTTGCTCCCGTTAAAAAAACTTCACGATTGATCGACCTTCTTTGACAAAATTTGGCAGATACCACTCCTTGTGGGAATCGGTTTAATGCGAAGCAGTCAGCGAGTGTAGTTCTATGTTCCATTTCTAGGATTTGAGCCAAATATTACGCGGTGGATCGACGTATTTTGTAAGTATAGTAGTTTCGTGCACATCGTAAGCTTACCAGGCACATTGACAACACGTGCGTTGAAAGGGTGTAACGTCAGCACTCACTAGAGCCCATACGTCAGTATTATCGAAACGAAGTGCACTTCACGGTGCGGTGATTTGAATATCAAAGGTAACTTTCGTTAGCCTAATTCTCCGGGCTCGAGCAAAGATTGAATATAGCATGCTGAATCATAGGAATGCAGATGTGATGTTTCTTAGACTTCTATAAGAGCAGAGCCAACAATATAACCACAACTGTCACTAACCTGATACGACGCCTGTATTGTAGAAGTACATATGTAGTGTTTATTGCTTTGTTATAAAGTTAGATAGCCAGCACTACAACCACAAATGACATTGCGCCGACATTACGCCTGCTTAGGGTGTTTTTCCAGAGCAGTTGCTAGACCTGTCGTGGTTCTGTGGTTGAATACCCGCCTGCTACACAGAATGCTTGGGTTCGATTCCCGCTGGGATCCTAATTTTTATTCTTTACATTCTTCGGGTCAACCCTGCCTATATCGGTTTTTCTTAACGCCTTCGCATTTAAAACATCAATGCCTGTTCTCGCCGTTCCTGGGTAGTCATAAACTGTCAATTACGTGCGGCGAATACCCGTATACCGCGGTCCATGGCAAACGGACATGTGTCACACGTCTCTATGAAAGGTTTCTCGACGTACGCGACAGGATTGTCACGCCATTCATATCATAACTAGACAGTTACATTCGTCAAATTGTCTTATACTCATATGGCAATATTGGTCTACACTTTGTTAAGGAGGCAATCACGAGAGCATCCAGATGTAGGCGGCAAGATAGATAGATAGATAGATAGATAGATAGATAGATAGACAGACAGATAGATAGATAGATAGATAGATAGATAGATAGATAGATAGATAGATAGATAGATAGATAGATAGATAGATAGATAGATAGAAACGCTCTAAGTGCCCTAGGTTCGCTAACAAATGTTTCGTGTTTAAAATGTAAGGGATTGTTAGTGATGACTTACTTCCACAAAAGCAACAGAGCAATTGCGAAAAAGTAAACGACAACGCTTAAGTGAACTTTTCTTGTGTTCCATCAACAGCGCTCTACTACAATACATGAACCAGGTGAATTGACTGTTTAAGCGCACCCCGTTCGGCGTTTTATAGGTTGCGCGTCTATAGTCTATCGTAAAAAGTTTGAACTTTCCTAATCGATCATTTTCATGGGCTTGCATCCTCAGCAACAGCAGAAACTCTGAAGAGGAGGGCGCTCTTCTAGCGTACGAGCAGCTGGCGCGCAAGATTTTCGTCACTCAAAATGCTCCGATGTTCTGCGCACATTTGGGTCCTGTGTGAAACCCATAGGTTCGTTATTGCTGGGACTTGGATGAGCTATGGCTGTTCCAACTAATAACATTGGAGCATGGTCCCTGTGTCCCAGGCAATAATGTTCGATGCCATACATCACGATCGAACGATGTAGCACCGGTGCTATTCGTCGACCAATAATGTTTGGTGGACAAATATTGTCACGTGGTCGTGACGTCGACGAAGACAGCAGTCGGCGTTTGCAGAATGAAACTGTTTATTTGGCCGAACTTGTGGCCGGGAAAATGAGAACTAGAACTACAGCAATACACGCTGTACAATGATAGCGGCGAACAGGGCGTCGTCCGTCGATCAACTGACAAGCAGTCAAGCGCGTCGGCTTTTATACAGGCGCTATCGAACTTTCCAGCCATATAGCTGGTGGCGGCGTTATCTCTCGACAAAGCTGGAACATTCTCGTGCGGCGCGCAATCTTAACAGATTGTTCCAAAACAATCGCGAAGCTTCCTACACATCACGGCGAGGCCTGCGCAGCGCGTTGCCCAGAGTCTTTGTGGGTGAAGCTTACACTCATGAAATATAAGACTCGCGGCAATGCCCCCCTCTGAAAAAGCATCGTCCCGATGCTTAAAAACAGAACATGAATACATGCAATACTAAAGAAAAGTAATAAAGAAAGCAAACATTAGAGTCCTCAGGTGCGCTAACGAGCATAGTACGGTTTAAGGCGCACCACATGCACGACCTTGGGTCGAGCTCGGCGCCTCTGGGAGTTCGTGATGCCGTCGGGGACAACCTCGTAGTCGAGTACGCCGAGACGTCGAAGTACCCTGTACGGTCCGAAGTATCGTCGAAGAAGCTTCTCGCTCAGTCTGCGTCGGCGTATTGGCGTCCAGACCCAGACACGGTCGCCGGGCTGGTACTCGACGAAGCGTCGTCGAAGATTGTAGCGACGGCTGTCGGTGTGCTGCTGAGTCTTGATGCGCAGGCGGGCCAGCTGTCGAGCTTCTTCGGCGCGTTGCAAGTAAGCGGCGGCGTCGACATTTTCTTCGTCGGTGACGTTGGGTAACATGGCGTCGAGCGTCGTCGCCGGGCTCCTTCCGTAGACCAACTTGTACGGCGTCATCTGCGTCGTTTCTTGGACGGCCGTGTTGTAAGCGAAGGTCACATACGGAAGGACGGCGTCCCACGTCTTGTGCTCAACGTCGACGTACATGGCGAGCATGTCGGCGATGGTCTTATTTAGACGCTCGGTGAGGCCATTGGTCTGCGGGTGGTAGGCGGTGGTGCGGCGGTGGCTCGTCTCGCTGTACTTCAAGATCGCCTGAGTTAGGTCCGCAGTGAAGGCGGTACCTCTGTCTCTGATGAGGACCTCTGGGGCGCCATGACGCAAGACGATGTTCTCCACGAAGAACTTGGCTACCTCGGCGGCACTCCCTTTGGGCAAGGCCTTTGTCTCGGCGTAGCGGGTGAGGTAGTCGGTCGCTACGACGATCCACTTGTTGCCGGAAGTCGACGTCGGGAACGGCCCCAGTAGGTCCATCCCGATTTGCTGGAACGGCCGGTGAGGTGGATCGATTGGCTGTAGAAGTCCCGCTGGCCTAGTCGGCGGTGTCTTCCGTCGCTGGCAATCTCGGCAAGTCTTAACGTAGTGGGCGACATCGGCAGCAAGGCGTGGCCAGTAGTATTTTTCCTGTACTCTGGCGAGCGTTCGGGAAACACCGAGATGTCCAGCCGTCGGGTCGTCGTGTAGGGCCTAGAGGACTTCTGGTCGCAATGATGAGGGCACGACGAGAAGGTAGTCGGTTCGAAGTGGCGAGAAGTTCTACTTCAGGAGAACGCCGTTCCGTAAGAAAAACGACGGCACTCCTCGCTTGAATACCTTCGGAACCACGGCGGTCTTGCACTCGAGGTACTCAACAAGGCCCCCCAGTTCCGCGTCGGCCCGTTGCCTTTCGGCGAAGTCGTCGGCACTTATAGTTCCGAGGAAGCAGTCATCGTCGTCGTCTTGCGGCGGCGCGTCGACGGGGGCACGAGACAGGCAGTCGGCGTCAGAGTGTTTTCGTCCAGACTTGTACACGACGGTAATATCGAATTCTTGAAGCCTCAGACTCCATCGTGCGAGACGACCTGAAGGGTCCTTCAAGTTAGCTAGCCAACATAAGGCGTGATGGTCACTGAGAACTTTGAAGGGCCTGCCATGGAGGTAGGGGCGAAACTTTGACGTAGCCCTGAGAATGGCAAGGCATTCCTTTTCTGCTGTGGAATAGTTTGCTTCTGCCCTGGATAGTGACCGGCTAGCATAACTGATAACCCTTTCAAGCCCGTCAGTCTTTTGCACAAGGACGGCACCGAGTCCTACGCTGCTTGCGTCGGTGTGTATTGCCGTATCGGCGCAATCGTCGAAATGCGCAAGTATGGGTGGCGTCTGCAGGCGTCGTTTAAGTTCTTGAAAGGCTTGCACTTGCGCCGTTTCCCACCTGAATTCCACGTTATTCTTCGTGAGAAGCGTCAGTGGTTCGGCAATCCGTGAAAAGTTTTTGACGAAGCGTCGGTAATAGGCACATAAGCCGAGAAATCGGCGTACGGCCTTCTTGTCGGTGGGTGGCGCAAAGTCGGCGATGGCAGCTGTTTTCCGCGGGTCTGGGCGCACTCCAGACTTGCTGATCACATGACCCAGAAACAACAGCTCGTCATACGCGAATCTGCACTTTTCTGGCTTCAGGGTCAGTCCAGAGGCCTTGATTGCTTGAAGTACTGCCTCAAGCCGCCGGAGATGCTCGTCGAAGGTCGAGGAAAACACGACGACGTCGTCCAAATACACAAGGCACGTCTGCCACTTCAATCCGGCCAGTACGGTGTCCATGACACGCTGGAACGTCGCAGGTGCCGAGCAAAGACCGAAAGGCATGACCTTGAACTCAAAGAGGCCGTCGGGTGTTATAAAGGCAGTCTTTTCTCGGTCTCTCTCGTCGACTTCGATTTGCCAGTAGCCGGCCTTGAGGTCCATCGACGAAAAGTGCGTCGCGTTGTGAAGTCGATCCAGGGTGTCGTCTATTCGTGGGAGGGGGTACACGTCCTTCTTCGTGATTTCGTTCAGGCGCCGGTAATCAACGCAGAAGCGCAGTGTCCCGTCCTTCTTCTTCACTAACACCACGGGTGACGCCCACGGACTCTTGGACGGCTGGATGATGTTGTCGCATAGCATCTCGTCGACTTGTTTCTTTATCGCGTCGCGCTCTCGAGTAGAAACTCTGTATGGGCTCTGACGGAGTGGTCGAGAATTTTCTGTTATAATGCGGTGCTTCGCAAGGGGCGTTTGTCGGACCCGCGATGACGACGAGAAACAGTCCTTGTATTACAAGAGCAGGGTATTGAGCTGGTCTTGTTTGGCCTTCGGAAGGCTTGGGTTGACGTCAAAATCCGGTTCGGGACCTCTATTCGTCGAAGCAGGTTCGGCAGCATCGAAGAGGGCGAAAGCATCGCTGGCGGCTACACATTCGTCGATGTAGGCAACCGTCGTACCGAAGTTGAGGTGCCTATATTCGTGGCTGAAGTTTGTCAGCACTACTTTTGCTTTACCGTCACGCAGCTCGGCTATACCTCGTACGACGCAAATTTGACGGTTCAGGAGTAGGTGCTGATCGCCCTCGATGACGCCTTCAAGGTTCGCAGGTTTTTCGGTGCCGACGGAAATAATGACGCTGGAGTGCGGCGGAATGGTCACCTGCTCTTCTATCACATTCAATGCATGGTTGCTTGGCATCGCGTGGGGCGGGAGCGCTTTGTCTGAGTTCAGTGTTATCGATTCAGACCTCAGGTCGATGACGGCGCCGTGGTCACTTAGGAAGTCCATTCCCAGTATCACATCCCTGGAGCAGTTTTGTAGAATTACAAAGCTCGCAGGATAAGTCCGGTTATTGATGGTGACTCGTGCCGTGCAGACACCAATCGGCGTTATCAGATGGCCTCCAGCTGTCCGGATCTCGGGGCCTTCCCAAGCAGTCCTAATTTTCTTCAACTGTGCTGCGAACGGCCCACTGATGACGGAATAGTCGGCTCCAGTATCGACGAGAGCGGTGACGTTGTGGCCGTCGATCACAACGTCGAGGTCGCTAGTCCGCCGTCTTGCGTTGCGGTTACGTCGCGGCGTCGGGTCACGGCTGCGTCGGTTTGCACCGCTGCTTCCGCGTTGCGTCGTCAGGTCTGCTTCCGGTCGCAAAGTTTCGTCTTCAGGACGTCGTTCGGCGTGCGGCGGGGGCTCGGAACTTCGTCGCGGCGTCGTCGTCGACGGCGGAGGATCTTCAGCATTTCGTCGTTCAGCAACCGCACCTCCATCGGTTGTTGTCCTTAGTTTTCCGGATACGGGCTAGGCGACCGGCCCCGGTTTGGGCCAGTGTACTGCCGGCGGTGCGGTGACATGTAGCGGCCGGGCGACGGCGAGCGGGAAGGTCGTCGTTCTTGCCACTGTGTTCCGGTGAGGTAGTCGTTGATGTCGCGCGGCCGTTCGCCTGGCTGCGGGCGCGGCGCGTTGATGGCGAATCCGCGTAGTCCCATCTGTCGGTACTGGCAGCGGCGGTACGTGTGGCCGGCCTCTCCGCAGTGGTAGCAGAGCGGGCGGTTGTCGGGGGCACGCCAGACATCAGTCTTCCTCGGGGTGTTGCGCTGGCCGACAGGTGGTCGGTAGGGCGTCGGTGGCGGCGGCGGCGTCTGGCGACGGTACTGCGGCGGTGTGGCGTCTTGGCGGGGGCGTGGAGGTAGAGCATGACGGCGGGCTGCAGCTGCATAGCTAATAGCTTGCGGCTGCGGCTCTGCTAGCTGAGGCGCGCCGAGTGAATGCTGGATCTCCTGGCGCACGACGTCGGCGATGGACTCTACTTGAGGTTGCGACGGAGGTAGAATTTTTCGCAACTCCTCTTGCACGATTGCTCGAATCGTCTCACTCAGGTCGGCGGGTCCTAGGGCTTGAACGTCGGCGTAGCTTGTAGCCGAGAAGCTGCGGTTTTATTGCCGCGTTCGCATCTCAAGCGTTTTCTCGATCGTGGAAGCCTCCGATGCAAATTCAGCGACCGTCTTCGGCGGGTTCCTTATCAATCCAGCGAAGAGTTCCTGTTTGACACCCCGCATGAGGAACCTCACTTTCTTCTCTTCGGGCATACTTGGGTCGGCGTGTCGAAACAGGCGATTCATCTCTTCCGTGTAGATGGCAATATTTTCATTGGGCAGCTGCACACGGGTCTCCAGCATAGCCGCGGCCCGTTCCTTGCGGACCACGCTCGTGAACGTGCTTAGGAACGTCGTCCGAAAGAGATCCCATGTTTGTAGGGCGGATTCTCGGTTCTCGAACCACGTCCTCGCGGCGTCTTCTAGGTAGAAGTATACGTGGCGCAGCTTGTCCTCGCAGTTCCAGTTATTAAATGTTGAGACCCTTTCAAAGGTCTCGAGCCAAGTCTCGGGGTCTTCACATGGCGAACCACGGAACGTCGGCGGCTCCCTGGGTGGCTGCATCACGATCGCCGTAGGGAGCACTGCGTCAGTGATCGTCTCGGCGGTCGATGTGACGGTCTTCGGCTGCCTGGCGTTTTCGGGAAGGAGCCCGTACTCTGGTTGTAGTCCCTTCTGCCGGCGGCTGGTTCGAGGATTCGGGTTGTCCTTAGAGTCGTCTTCTTCGCGGCTTGGGCTTGGATCAGCGCTCCGCGGTGGTGTCCGGATCATGAAGCAGCACCTCCACCAGATGTCACGTGGTCGTGACGTCGACGAAGACAGCAGTCGGCGTTTGCAGAATGAAACTGTTTATTTGGCCGAACTTGTGGCCGGGAAAATGAGAACTAGAACTGCAGCAATACACGCTGTACAATGATAGCGGCGAACAGGGCGTCGTCCGTCGATCAACTGACAAGCAGTCAAGCGCGTCGGCTTTTATACAGGCGCTATCGAACATTCCAGCCATATAGCTGGTGGCGGCGTTATCTCTCGACAAAGCTGGAACATTCTCGTGCGGCGCGCAATCTTAACAGATTGTTCCAAAACAATCGCGAAGCTTCCTACACATCATGGCGAGGCCTGCGCAGCGCGTTGCCCAGAGTCTTTGTGGGTGAAGCTTACACTCATGAAATATAAGACTCGCGGCAATATTGAGCACCCAACTTCGTCTATATGAACATGCGCATGCTAGAATCTCTTGTGTTCAGTGAGAGCGGGGATCTCGTTTAGTTAGCTTTAAATAAAATTGTGCCAGACTTTGTCGCCCGTTATGACGTGTGTGATTGTAAAGCAAGGGTCTCAAACACGCGGCCCGTTGACCTCTTGCCAGTGGTCCACCCGCACATGACATTCTTCGTCCCATGTCTTCTTATTTTTAATAAGCTTGTTCGCGAGCTACAAGACGGGATTGGTCTCAATCATTCTTTTCGTGAGGCGCCCCATGTGACCCTCGCGCTGCACAGCATAACCGTGGGACAAATTCTATATATTTCGAAATCGGTGTTCAGATTGCAGTCATTCTGGAGATCAGTTAATCAATATGTTTCACAAAACCTTACATCAAATCCTGTTCAGAAGCGACACATATATGGCATATGAAAAAAGGCCGCTTTCAAATGGCAACAATGTTAGCTGACACTTTTGTTGAAGTTCCGAGCAAAGCCGGCTGCTCGCGCGCTCTGCAATGACGCGGACGAGCCTGTGCAGTTCTGCTATAGGTCTGCGCAGCTGACGCATATTAAATGCATTATACGGCGGTATGGCCCTCTGCGCTCAGCCACTCCACCACTCATTCACTGCTATGACGTCGCCAGACGAAGTGCACGCTCTGTCTTCTTAGCAAAGACTTAATCGCGTCATCTTCTCGTGCAGATACTGCATATCACACCGCCGCGTTAAACGGCACACTTTTCAGTGCGGTCCTTCGCAACTGAAGCGTGCGTGCGAAATGTTGCCGTACTACGATTTGTTACATGGCAAAATACCAAAGGGTGAAGTCGAGCGCTAAAATATATCTGCGTGTGCATATAATTACTTTCAGTGTAAGCACTTCAAATCCGAAGCATTGCGTAGCGAACTTCTGCGACTTTGGGCGTGTCTATCTATCTATCTATCTATCTATCTATCTATCTATCTATCTATCTATCTATCTATCTATCTATCTATCTATCTATCTATCTATCTATCTATCTATCTATCTATCTATCTATCTATCCGCGTACGACTTTGTGATCCCGTGGTCCTTTCCTTAATGCAATGTAAACCAAACTTGGTATGGCATCACATGACTGTGCGACGAACATAAACGACAGGTCAAAAGATAAAAAAAAACATGATATGCCTGTCATGAACGGAACGATTTATATGCCACGGTCTTGGGACTCTTGCAGCCGTTTCATTTCTCATTTTCAGCCGTTTTCGTTTTTCAACCGTTTCACAATACCAAATTTGTGTGCCATGAGAAGAATGCATGACGAACATGAGTGACAAGTCGTAAGGTGCAAAGCAAGACAAGCATATAATGTACGGCGTGGCTTACATGACATGGTCTCGTGCCGCTCGCGGTCGTTCAATGAATGAATACACACAAAAATCGCTATTGCTCGACGTGACTGTACGACGAACAGAAATGACCGGTGGCAACATGAATATTAGTGACATGCATGTAATGCATTCCATGACTCAGAGCCACGCACATGGTGACCTCGTGGCCGTTTCGCTGGATTGATATTCACCAAAATTGGTATTGCGTGACGTGACGGTATGACCAACATGAATGACAAGAAAATAATGAGATTTATGTGATGTATACCATGACTTACGTGCCAGCTCATGGTGAGGTCGCGGCCGTTTAGCTCAGTTCATATAACAAAATACTATTGCGCAACCTGACTGTACTGCGAACATATATGACAGGTTGTAGCATGAAAATAATGACATGCATTTGATGTACGCCATGCTTTACATGTCACGCTCATGTTGCGGTCGCCGCGACTTCACTAGTTTGATATATAACAAAATTGTTATTCAGCGACGTGACTCTATGACAACATAAATAACAGGTGATAACATGAAAATAATGACGTGAATGTCATGTATGGCATGATTTGCGTGCCACGCACATGGTGCACTCGTGGCCACTTCGCGAGTTTATAACGCTGAAATTGGTATAGAGTGACGTGACTGTATGATGAACATAAATAACAGGTGGTAACATGAAAATAATTACATGCATGTGATGCATGGTATGATCTACATTCCATGCTCAGGTTGCGCGCGTGGCAATTTCGCTACTTTAATATATATCAAAAATTGGCATTGAGCGACGTGACTGTACGACGAATGTAAATAACAGGTAGAAGTATGAAAATAATGACATATATGTCATGTATCGCATGATTTACATACCATGCTCATGGTGCGCGCGCGGCCGTTTCGCTAGCTCGATATACACCAAAATTAGTAGTGCGCAGCGTGACTGTATTACGAACATAAACAACAGGTCCTAACATGCAAACGGTGACATGCACGTCATACATGGCATGATTTACTTGATAGTGTGTTGGTAGCGGCGTCGTTGGTTGGTCTGTCTTCGTAATGAAAGAAGCCGGCAGATCCCACGCATTGTGGGAATCGATGTAGTGCGAAGCAGCTAGCAAAAGCTGCATACATCGTCTTGTATATCACTGAGGAAAATGCGTGTCATGGTTTTCATGTTAACTCCTATTATTTATGTTCGTCACACAGTAATGTTGCGCAATACCAACTTCGGGGTATAGATCAAGCTAGCGAAACGGCCGCCAGTGCACCATGAGCGTGGCACGTAAGTCGTGCTGTACATGACATGCGTGTCATAATTTTCATGTTAACTCGTGTTTTATGTTCGTCACACAGTCACGTCGCGCAATACCAATTTCGGGGCAGATCAAGCTAGCGAAACGGCTGCCAGCGCCCCATGAGCGTGGCACGTAAGTCATGCTGTATATGACATGCGTGTGATGATTTTCATGTTAACGCGTGTTATGTTCGTTACATAGAATAACAGAGAGCTGAGCTAGTTGGTACGTATTCATTCTAAAAAGAGACAGGGCGTGCAAACACGGACACAAGAAAGAGATCAGGACACCACAAACGCCGACTAACAACTGAAGAGACGCACAACGGCTGAAAAGAAAGAAGGCACGAAAACTTATCTGCGCATGCCCATGCAACCGGCGAACCTATCAATCCGGCACGCGTGGCGGTCTACGTGGAAGATAACTGTTAAGGCATTTGATTTCATCTTTATGCAAGTTAATCGACGGTTGGCTCACGCATGCGCTACCACTATTCTCGATATGCCATGCTTCAATCATCAGGCGCGTTTCCTCATTTCTATGCCGGTACAACACTGCGCATTCATCGAATTTTGGCGTGCACTTACAATCTCGACAATGTAAAGATAGATTAGAAGGTGAGCCTCCTGTTAGCGATCTCTTATGTTCCAACAATCTCTGGTTAATGCATCGGCCCGTCTGTCCTACGTAGAAGCGGCCGCAGCTGAAAGGGACCTTATACACCACACTCGTACGGCAATCAGTGAATTTGTTGGTGTGTTTTACGAAACAATTATCGGTCCGCTTCTTGTCTTTTACTCGCTCATTCTTCCTCTGCACAGCGGCACAAATCTTACCTAGCTTATTGGCAGCCGTGAAAACAACATTAACGCCGTATCTACTTCCTACTTTCTTTAGCCTGTGAGATATGCAATGAATGTACGGAATACCTACGACACGTTTCTTGCTGTCGCTTTCTGCAACCATGCTCGGACTTAACACAATAGACTTCTTTAAACGCTCAGCGACCGTGGCCACTGCATCACGAGGATACCCTACATCGAAAAGACGCGTAACCTGTGCGCTAAAGCTATCACTCATTTTGTGCTCACACGACTTGGTGAGGGCTGACTTAAGGCAAGACATGGCGATGCCGTTTTTTACAACCTTCGAGTGCTTCGACGAAAAATTTAACAGCGGTTTGGAAGATCTAGGAGAATACTGCCAGCACACGTGGTTCTTCTGGAACGTTAAGGAAATGTCTAGAAATTGTATTCCATTATTCTGAGGCACCTCTTTAGTAAAGCTCAGCCCTCCTCCATTTAATTCAAATTTTTCGCTCACGGAAGTTACCACCTTTTCAAAGTCCTCATCACTACAAAAAATCAAGTAGTCGTCCACATAACGAAAAACCTTAATAACCGAATTACCTAAGGCGCCTCCCCGCAGGGGCGTCTGCGCAAGCAGGCGTTTGGTGTGTAGCGACACCACGGACCCGAGCTAACGGGGGGGTTTCGACCCCCTCCCACGCCTAGCCGTGCGTGGCATTGCCGTGTCCGGGGAAAAGGGGATCCTGGGGGTTGAGCTGACGCCGGGTGATTGGACCTTTAAGGCCCCCCGGCAGAGGCAACACACCCCTTTGGCCCCGGCTTCACGTAGACGGCACCCCTGGGCTGACCCACCCAGGGGAAATCGGCAGTCGCCTTTTCCTCTCTCTCTCTCCCCTCATCTTCGTCTTTCCCTCCCGCATTAAATCGTTCCTGTCTACTTCTCTTTTCTGTTTACTTCCTCCTCTTCCTGGCGGCAAGGGTTAACCTTGTGTGGCTATCCTACCTAGGATAAACCATATTTGGTTATAGTTGCGGCGTACTGCTGGCGTATTGCAGACTTTTCACATGTTCTGCCACGTCCCCTTGTTGGGCTCCGTGGTGGGTGGTAGGCGCCGTTGCCGAACAACTCGCTTCTCATGGGACCTCCGAACCTTTCTCTAACCGATCGTGCCCCGAAAAGGGTACGCACCGACGTAGCCTCTCTCTTTTTGCCTAAAAACAAAGAAACGTTCCCGAAATACCATGTCCTCCACTGTGAACAATCTGCTATGAAAGCAAGAGCAATTTCACCTTTCCTTGTGGCTAAGTGCCTGAAAGAGACCATCGGAACAGGTTATAAGGCTACAAAGATGGCAAGTGGGGATTTGCTCCTTGAGCTAAAGGACCTGGAACAATACGACAAACTTTCACACCTTGTAGCGTTTGGCAACATTCCCGTCTCGGTGAGTCCACACCGTACCATGAATACAGTGAAGGGCGTAGTATCCGACGAAGACTTGATGGCATTGAATGAAGAAGAAACTCCTTGATGGATGGAAGGACCAAGGTGTAACGAACGTGCAGCGCATCCTAATCAGACGCAACAACACAGAAATTGCAACGAAGCATTTAATACTCACTTTCAGTTCCACCACACTACCCGAGAATCTTGAAACTGGCTATGTGAAACTTAATGTCCGACCGTATATCCCGAACCCGAGACGTTGCTTTAAGTGCCAGAGATTGGTCATGGTTCTCAGAGCTGCCGAGGACAGCTTACTTGCGCTAAGTGTGGCACCACCGGCCACAGTACAGACGATTGCAGAAATGATGAGATCCACTGTGCAAATTGCGATGGCAGTCACCCCGCATATTCCAGAGCTTGCCCGGCCTGGAAGAGGGAAAAAGAAATAATCACTGTAAAGGTAAAAGAAAACATAACATTCCGCGAAGCAAGACAGAGGGTCTCATTATTATTTCCACAGAGAACATCCTTCGCCGAAGTGGTGCAACGAGGGGCAGCACCACAACGGCCCCTGGCGGTAGCCCGGACCACGCGTAGCGTGCCCAGGCTAACGCCACTTGCCCCTACGGTGGGAGCAGCCAGTGCTGCCCTGCCCACTCCCAATCAGTCCACACCAGTGGCCTCGGCAGGCTCTGGCAGCAGCCGGGGCAACGAAGAGGCCAAGGGGGGTCCCATCGACCTCCGGCTTGGTTGGGGGCCAAGGCTTCGTCAACCGTGGCGAAGCCTACACTAAGCAAACACCGCTCGGTAGAGCGACTGTCTGTCGCCCCTCCAGAGGCGATGGACATTACTGGTCCACCGGCGCAGGCAGCGCCGAAGGAGCGGCGAGCATCGCTCGACCGCTCCAAAAAGACAAAACCCCTATCACAGGGCCTGACAAAGGCTCTGTAAAATAATTGACTCTTTCTTTGCGACACACAGCACACGTACACTACCAACATGGACACAATATTACAATGGAACGTCAGAGGGCTCTTACACAACCTCGACGATGTACAAGTACTCCTTAGCAAATTGTGTCCAAAGGTGCTGTGTGTACTGGAGACACACTTAAATCCGAAACACACAAATTTCCTACGTCAGTATGTTGTTTTTCGGAAAGACCGCCAGGATGGTGTCGCATCATCTGGCGGTGTAGCAATCATAATAGACCGAAACGTAGCATGCCAGCACTTTCCACTTCGAACGGCACTGGAGGCAGTAGCCGTTCGAGCTATACTCGCTAATAAACTCATTACTATCTGCTCTGTATATATACCCCCACACTACCAGCTACACAGACATGAATTCCAATCATTTATAGATGAGTTGCCCGAGCCTTACCTCCTCCTTGGAGACTTTAATGCCCACAGCAGCCTGTGGGGCGACTCCCGCACCGATGCGCGAGGCCGCCTCATTGAGAATTTCTTGTACTCCACAGGCGCATGTTTACTCAATAAGAAAGAGTCCACGTTTTTTAGCCTCGCGAAGCAAAACCTATTCAGCCATCGATCTAAGCATCACCTCCCCATCCATTTTACTTGATTTTAACTGGGAAGTGGTTAAAAACCCCTATGGAGTGACCACTTCCAATAATTCTCAAAACACACAAGCAAAATTGAAGCTCCACCCCAGGCTCCTCGGTGGAAGCTTGACAGAGCCAATTGGGAGGACTTCCACAAACTTACTAAGATCTCGTGGACGGACATTTCTTCTTTTAGTATTGACGCTGCTGTTGAGTATTTTACCGCTTTTATAATTAACGCTGCTCTTAAATGTATACCAGAAATAACTGAGGGAACAAGCAAGCGTCGTGTTCCCTGGTGGAACGACGAGTGCCGCAAGGCCCGGAGGCAACAGAATAAAGCGTGGGGGCTTTTGCGCGATTCTCCCACAGTAGAAAATCTTATCAATTTTAAACAGATGAAATCGCAAGGCCGCAGAACGCGCCGGCAGGCTAGATGGGAGAGCTGGCAGAAGTTCATATTGGGCATAAACTCCTAGAGAGATGAGGCCAAGGTATGGAATGGCGTAAAGAAAGTACGAGGTCTACAAGCTTATTCGGTACCCTTAGTGGACACCCAGGGGGAAAGCATGGAAGACCAAGCTGACTCCCTGGGAGCACACTTCGAATTCATATCGAGTTCTACACATTACTCTGAAACCTTCCAAAGATACAAAACAAGGTTGGAACGAGAGAGGCTGGAAAGAAAATCTACACAAAATGAGGCATACAATGCACCGTTCCGCCTAGCGGAGCTACAGGCAGCACTGAACCTTTGCAACAAGTCTGCCCCAGGCTCTGATCGTATTGTATACGATATGTTAAAACACTTCTCCCACGAAACACAAAAAACACTCCTTTCCCTCTACAATACTATATGGTTTTCCGGCGAGATCCCTACCTCCTGGAAAGAAGCTATTGTGATACCTATTCTGAAAGAGGGAAGGGATCCATCCTCGGTGACTAGTTACAGACCCATCGCGCTGACAAGTTGCCTGTGTAAAGTCTTCGAAAAAATGATAAACTGCCGGTTAATACATTTCCTCGAAACATACAAATTACTTGACCCGTACCAGTGTGGTTTCCGAGAAGGTCGATCCACAACCGACCACTTAATACGCATTGAGGCTGAAATTCGTGAAGCATTTGCTCATAAGCAGTTTTTTCTCTCAGTATTCCTCGACATGGAGAAGGCCTACGATACGACTTGGCGCTTTGGAATACTCAGAGATCTCTCACATCTAGGTGTGCGAGGCAGAATGCTGACTATAATAGAAAACTACTTGTCCGATCGCACTTTCCGTGTCCGAGTGGGAAATGTTTTATCACGAACATTTGTTCAGGAAACAGGAGTGCCGCAGGGTGGTGTCCTCAGTTGTACACTTTTCCTGATAAAAATGAATTCCCTGCGTGTGTGTATCCCGCGTACCATGTTTTACTGCGTCTACGTGGATGATGTACAGATAGGTTTTAAATCCTGTAATCTTCCCATGTGTGAGCGGCAGGTTCAACTTGGCTTGAACAAGGTGGCCAAATGGGCAGACGAGAACGGGTTCAATATAAATCCACGAAAAAGTACATGCGTCCTGTTCTCTAGAAAGAGAGGTCTGCGCCCTGATCCGGACATTAACCTGTATGGTCAGCGGCTACCTGTCCAAATGGAACACAAATTCCTAGGGGTAATATTAGACGCCAAACTGACATTCGTGCCACACATTAAATACATTAAGGAGAAGTGCATGAAAACGATGAATGTTTTAAAGGTGTTGTCGCGCACTACATGGGGTAGTGACAAAAAGTGTCTTATAAATTTATACAAGAGCCTCATACGCACACGGCTAGATTATGGGGGCCATGGTGTATCAGTCAGCGACACCAACCGCTTTAAAAATGCTTGACCCTGTCCACCATCTAGGCATTCGCCTATCTACGGGTGCTTTTAGGACGAGCCCCGTAGAAAGCCTATACGTAGAATCAAACGAGTGGTCGCTTCATTGCAGAGAGCCTACATTTCGTTCGCATATTTCTTGAAAGTCAATGCTAACAGTGAACATCCCGCATATTGTGTTATAAATGATCTGTCTAGTTCTCGTCTCTTTCGTAGCCGTCCTGCATTGAGAGAGCCCTACTCACTGCGCGTACGATGTCTTGCCGAGGAAGTGGGAGTCCCACTCCTTGAGCACCACGTGATGGCTCCCGCTGTACAGCTGCCACCATGGCAGTGGCAGATTATTGACTGCGATGTATCTTTTATGGAAGTCACGAAGCATGCACCAGTGACACACATCCGCATGTACTTCATCGAACTACAACAGAAATATCCTTACCCTGCATTTTTTACTGACGCTTCAAAATCTGACGAAGGTGTGTCGTACGCCGCAGTCGGTCCATCCTTCTCAGATGCTGGTGTTCTCCACCCCAACACGAGCATTTTCACAGCGGAGGCCTATGCGATACTTGCTGCTGTTAAACACATTAAAGAATCCAAATTACACCACGCAGTTATATACACAGATTCTTTGAGTGTTGTGAAAGCTTTGAGGACTCTCAAAACACACAAAAATCCTGTCGTCGTCACGCTCTACTCACTACTATGCGCAACCTACGCAGTTAAACAGCATGTGGTGGTGTGCTGGGTGCCAGGGCACCGCGAGATTGAAGGTAATGTGTTAGCGGACGAACTGGCTGCATCCGCCCTTCGAAACACAGCGATTCATTCATAGCTGTTCCTGTAATGGACCTGAAACCCCTGCTGAGGAAAACACTCAGGGCTTACTGGCAGCGGGTATGGGGACGGTGAAATACACAATAAATTACATGTAATAAAACCGTGTCTTGGAAATTGGCCACCAGTATCGAAGTCACGCCGCACAGAAGTCACACTTAGCAGATTAAGGATAGGACACACACACAGCACACATTCATACCTTTTGTCCCGTAATGATCCACCCGTGTGTGAGAGGTGCGGTGAACCACTTACCGTGCTTCATATTCTGATGCAATGCAAAGAATTAGACGCTATAAGAAGGAAACACTTTCCACTGCCCTACCGGCAACAAGTACCACTCCACCCGTCGATGTTCATAGGTCGGGAGCCGCTGTTTAAACATCAGTCATTGTTTTCGTTTTTAAAAGATGTGGATAACTTTTACGTCATTTACCCAGGTATACGTAGCATGGCCTCCTAACAGAGGCTGCTGCTGCGGTAGCTACACTTAACAAAAGCACCTTCCTCGCATCCCTTGGACTCAAGGGCATTGACGAGGCATTCGTGCTTATGCCATATACCCGCAATCTTATTATTACGACTACTCGCCATTCATTTTCATAACACACATTTCGCATCACTCTCATGGTTTTATTCTTATACGTTTTACCCGCGTTTTGCGCGAGGAATTTAGGCCCATTTACAGCCACTTACCATAATCATTGTCCACATTCTTTACCATGTCCTGGCGCTCTTTGGCCAACAAATGGCCCTTGCGCCAATAAACACCATATATCATCATCATCACCTAAGGCGCCTTCCAAAAGATTGTCAATCTTGCTAAGGTATAAATCACTAAGAACCGGAGCAACCTTAGAACCAATACATATCCCTGATTTCTGCACATAAACGCCTTCCTTCCAACCTACCAGCGTCGACTTTAAATACATGGAAAGGATTTCTAGAAATGCCCCGGTAGAAACACCACATTTATCGGTGAAAACCGTCTGGTCGCCTTGTTCGTTAATACATTCATTAACACATTTTAACAAGACCTTATGCGGCAAAGAATAATATAGGTCTTCAATATCCATACTAAAAGCTTTACAACAGCCGGGGTTCTCCTCTGAGAGGAACTGAACTAGCGCCTGAGAATACGCATACGAAAAGGGTCTGAAAACTCAAAGAGGTTAAGCAGTTCTGCAAATAACTAGATACAGCGACTTGCCAGGTGCCTTCCTCTGAAATGATTGCTCGAAACGGAATCTCGTTCTTATGTGTTTTGGCTGAAAAAAAAAACAATTCTAAAGTAAGTGATTTAGCCTTCTTGACATTACAAGCTATTCTCTCAAGATTATGTCTTAACAAAAGGTCGACAGCACGTTGCCTAACTACCGATGGCTTAAGTTTTACCGTCCTAAAATTCTTTTCTATGGCTGTTAATGCTTTTTCTGAGAACAAACTGTCCGGCATAATTACAAAATACCCTTCCTTATCTGAAATTACTGGCCTGAGTTTCTTCTCGACACAGTAATTAACCAAAGGCCGGATAGGATCAGGACACTTGAGATGCATATTAGAACCCTTGATGCTAGCAACGCAGTCTGAAATGCAGTGGGAACGCTTCTTCTTCAGAAACAAGTCTAGTGATTGTACGCGGCAAACTTAAAACGTCTATTGGTTTCAGGTTCTGCTTAAAACAGTATTTAGGACCTAAGGCTAGGGTTTTGCAGTGACTATCATCTAAGGCAGCTCCTCCAAGGACTAGCAAGTTATTTTGTGGTGAAACAGTAGAAATAATCTTCCTCTTACGTGGTCGAAGTTCTCGAAGGTTTACCCTCCATATGAATTCCGCATGCTGGTTAGCTACCCTCATCCAGTCGGCGTATATCGGCTTCTGGCGGCGGTCGTCACGTGGAGTCGAGCAACGGACCTTGAGCATTCCTGGTAAATCTCACTTGACGCCATGATTCCGCGGTCAATATGGCACATATCCTTCTGGCATGTCCGGTAGATGGTTGCAGAAAGCCGCACAAAAGCTGAACTTCAACTGGGCAAACTCTATTTTTAGAAAACCATGAAAAAGTTCTAGCACGGACCAAGCAAATAGCAATTAAAGAAGCCAAAGAGGCAGGATTGTTCAGATAAGTAGGAGAACACGGAAAAGGGCTCAGAGTACTAGAAATGAAGTTTAGAATTACCCTTTCGGCCCTGGCGGTGTCAATTGACACCATGACACAACATTTCCCCTAGCACCTCGGAAGTGAAACCAAAACTGTCCATCCTTGGGGGAATGCTTTTTCAATGATCCCCACTGCGTTTGACACCAAAATGGTGACATGCTTGCGGACCTGGGAGCCGTAGTGAAGAAGAAGCTTGACCGAAGTCATGGGTGACGTCGAGGCGGGTCAGCTGAGGCGGCTAAGCGCAATTTTCGGGTCGACGTACCGAAGCTGTTTCAATGAGTATCACATTGAAAAATGAGACGTGGTTTACATTTTGTGTACTCTAGTGAATAGCGGGAAAAAAGATGCCATTTTTCTCATTTCAAAACCGCTGAGCCCTGATGACCTAATTTAATGTCATGTCTGTAAATCCATTAAAAATTGCACCACTGGCTCAATTTTTCGTTTGTGGTCTTCTGAGGTCACAGCTATTAGGAAAACAAACACAAAAAATGTCCCCGACGAAAATAAAAAATCCAGGGCTGAAAGGGATAACAGAGAGCTGAGCTAGTTGGTACGTATTCATTCTAAAAAGAGACAGGGCGTGCAAACACGGACACAAGAAAGAGATCAGGACACCACAAACGCCGACTAACAACTGAAGAGACGCACAACGGCTGAAAAGAAAGAAGGCACGAAAACTTATCTGCGCATGCCCATGCAACCGGCGAACCTATGAATCCGGCACGCGTGGCGGTCTACGTGGAAGATAACTGTTAAGGCATTTGATTTCATCTTTATGCAAGTTAATCGACGGTTGGCTCACGCATGCGCTACCACTATTCTCGATATGCCATGCTTCAATCATCAGGCGCGTTTCCTCATTTCTATGCCGGTACAACACTGCGCATTCATCGAATTTTGGCGTGCACTTACAATCTCGACAATGTAAAGATAGATTAGAAGGTGAGCCTCCTGTTAGCGATCTCTTATGTTCCAACAATCTCTGGTTAATGCATCGGCCCGTCTGTCCTACGTAGAAGCGGCCGCAGCTGAAAGGGACCTTATACACCACACTCGTACGGCAATCAGTGAATTTGTTGGTGTGTTTACGAAACAATTATCGGCCCGCTTCTTGTCTTTTACCTCGCTCATTCTTCCTCTGCACAGCGGCACAAATCTTACCTAGCTTATTGGCAGCCGTGAAAACAACATTAACGCCGTATCTACTTCCTACTTTCTCAGCTCTCTAGCTCAGCTCTCTGTTATTCTAAAGTTCATTTCTAGTACTCTGAGCCCTTTTCCGTGTTCTCCTACTTATCTGAACAATCCTGCCTCTTTGGCTTCTTTAATTGATATTTGCTTGGTCCGTGCTAGAACTTTTTTCATGGTTTTCTAAAAATAGAGTTTGCCCAGTTGAAGTTCAGCTTTTGTGCGGCTTTCTGCAACCATCTACCGGACATGCCAGAAGGATATGTGCCATATTGACCGCGGAATCATGGCGTCAAGTGAGATTTTACCAGGAATGCCTCAAGGTCCGTTGCTCGACTTCACGTGACGACCGCCGCCAGAAGCCGATATACGCCGACTGGATGAGGGTAGCTAACCAGCATGCGGAATTCATATGGAGGGTAAACCTTCGAGAACTTCGACCACGTAAGAGGAAGATTATTTCTACTGTTTCACCACAAAATAACTTGCTAGTCCTTGGAGGAGCTGCCTTAGATGATAGTCACTGCAAAACCCTAGCCTTAGGTCCTAAATACTGTTTTAAGCCGAACCTGAAACCAATAGACGTTTTAAGTTTGCCGCGTACAATCACTAGACTTGTTTCTGAAGAAGAGCGTTCCCACTGCATTTCAGACTGCGTTGCTAGCATCAAGGGTTCTAATATGCATCTCAAGTGTTCTGATCCTATCCGGCCTTTGGTTAATTACTGTGTCGAGAAGAAACTCAGGCCAGTAATTTCAGATAAGGAAGGGTATTTTGTAATTATGCCGGACAGTTTGTTCTCAGAAAAAGCATTAACAGCCATAGAAAGAATTTTAGGACGGTAAAACTTAAGCCATCGGTAGTTAGGCAACGTGCTGTCGACCTTTTGTTAAGACATAATCTTCAGAGAATAGCTTGTAATGTCAAGAAGGCTAAATCACTTACTTTAGAATTGTTTTTTTCAGCCAAAACACATAAGAACGAGATTCCGTTTCGAGCAATCGTTTCAGAGGAAGGCACCTGGCAAGTCGCTGTATCTAGTTATTTGCAGAACTGCTTAACCTCTTTGAGTTTTTCAGACCCTTTTCGTATGCGTAATTCTCAGGCGCTAGTTCAGTTCCTCTCAGAGGAGAACCCCGGCTGTTGTAAAGCTTTTAGTATGGATATTGAAGACCTATATTATTCTTTGCCGCATAAGGACTTGTTAAATGTGTTAATGAATGTATTAACGAACAAGGCGACCAGACGGTTTTCACCGAGAAATGTGGTGTTTCTACCGGGGCATTTCTAGAAATCCTTTCCATGTATTAAAGTCGACGCTGGTAGGTTGGAAGGAAGGCGTTTATGTGCAGAAATCAGGGATATGTATTGGTTCTAAGGTTGCTCCGGTTCTTAGTGATTTATACCTTAGCAAGATTGACAATCTTTTGGAAGGCGCCTTAGGTAATTCGGTTATTAAGGTTTTCGTTATGTGGACGACTACTTGATTTTTTGTAGTGATGAGGACTTTGAAAAGGTGGTAACTTCCGTGAGCGAAAAATTTGAATTAAATGGAGGAGGGCTGAGCTTTACTAAAGAGGTGCCTCAGAATAATGGAATACAATTTCTAGACATTTCCTTAACGTTCCAGAAGAACCACGTGTGCTGGCAGTATTCTCCTAGATCTTCCAAACCGCTGTTAAATTTTTCGTCGAAGCACTCGAAGGTTGTAAAAAACGGCATCGCCATGTCTTGCCTTAAGTCAGCCCTCACCAAGTCGTGTGAGCACAAAATGAGTGATAGCTTTAGCGCACAGGTTACGCGTCTTTTCGATGTAGGGTATCCTCGTGATGCAGTGGCCACGGTCGCTGAGCGTTTAAAGAAGTCTATTGTGTTAAGTCCTAGCATGGTTGCAGAAAGCGACAGGAAGAAACGTGTCGTAGGTATTCCGTACATTCATTGCATATCTCACAGGCTAAAGAAAATAGGAAGTAGATACGGCGTTAATGTTGTTTTCACGGCTGCCAATAAGCTAGGTAAGATTTGTGCCGCTTTGCAGAGGAAGAATGAGCGAGTAAAAGACAAGAAGCGGACCGATAATTGTTTTGTAAAACACACCAACAAATTCACTGATTGCCGTACGAGTGTGGTGTATAAGGTCCCTTTCAGCTGCGGCCGCTTCTACGTAGGACAGACGGGCCGATGCATTAACCAGAGATTGTTGGAACATAAGAGATCGCTAACAGGAGGCTCACCTTCTAATCTATCTTTACATTGTCGAGATTGTAAGTGCACGCCAAAATTCGATGAATGCTCAGTGTTGTACCGGCATAGAAATGAGGAAACGCGCCTGATGATTGAAGCATGGCATATCGAGAATAGTGGTAGCGCATGCGTGAGCCAACCGTCGATTAACTTGCATAAAGATGAAATCAAATGCCTTAACAGTTATCTTCCACGTAGACCGCCACGCGTGCCGGATTGATAGGTTCGCCGGTTGCATGGGCATGCGCAGATAAGTTTTCGTGCCTTCTTTCTTTTCAGCCGTTGTGCGTCTCTTCAGTTGTTAGTCGGCGTTTGTGGTGTCCTGATCTCTTTCTTGTGTCCGTGTTTGCACGCCCTGCCTCTTTTTAGAATGAGTTCGTTACATAGTCACGTCACAAGATACGAATTTTGGTATACATAAAGCTAGCGAAACGGCCGCCAGCGCACCATGAGCGTGGCACGTAAGTCATGCTGTACATGACATGCGTGTCATGATTTTCATGTTAACTCGTGTGTTATTTATGTTCGTCACACAGTCACGTCATGCAATACCAATTTTGGTGTATATCAAGCTAGCGGAACGGCCGCCAGCGCACCATGAGCGTGGCATGTAAATCATGCTGTACATGACATGCGTGTCATGATTTTCATGTTATGACTTGTCGTTCATGTTCGTTATACAGTTATTTTGCGCCATACCAATTTTGGCGTGCATTCGATTAACCAAGCTATCTATCTATCATAGATAGATAGATAGATAGATAGATAGATAGATAGATAGATAGATAGATAGATAGATAGATAGATAGATAGATAGATAGATAGATAGATAGATAGATAGATAGATAGATAGATAGATAGACAGATAGATAGATAGACAGATAGATAGATAGATAGATAGATAGATAGATAGATAGATAGATAGATAGATAGATAGATAGATAGATAGATAGATAGATAGATAGATAGATAGATAGATAGATAGATAGATAGATAGATAGATAGATACGCTCAAAGTTGCAGAAGTTCGCTAAGAAATGCTTCGCATTTAAAACATGGTAAAGAAAAACGAAGCGAAGAATAATAATCCATTTTTTGATGCAACGCCATGGTCCCTTGTAAAGTTACATTTATCCAATCACAGGCCAGCGCTCCGTGTCGTCATTTCCGGCCGCAATAGCTCTGGCGAGCGGCACTACTCGTTCATGCGGTAGGCACCGATGTAGGGGCTTGAATAAAAGTTTTGAACGGCTTCTTGAAGCGGCATCGTCCCGCCGTGTGGACGTGTTTTCTCGCGCCGCAAGCATGAATATAGGAGCCGGTGGGCGTCCACACTTTGGCTTTCCTTGCGGCACGGTTTAAGTGTCCACCGAGAAGCGAAGACAGGCTAGCGATTGGGAAAGTGATACGAACACGGTACGCTTACGCTATCGCGTCCTACTCCTGACAGCGAAGCTCAAGCGTCCTCCAAGTTTTTATAGAGCCTCTTTGTAAATCACTACTTAAAGTGTCCAAAACTGAATCCCTGCATTCTTTTATTCTGTGTCTACATTTATAGCATTGTGCGACTCACGTCCTTGTTCGCACAAGAATAACTTGCAATAACTGCAATAAAGAGTCTCTATTATATATCAAGAGTACTCGCCCAGTTCTTCCTAAATACATCGCGTAACCGCATAGAATAAAATTGCTCAAATAAGAAATTTTACTAAAGATTGTAAACAGCACTAAACTCAGTATTGCCAGTGACGTTCAACGCTCCTGGGAGTAGAATCATTCGCTTATGTTTCGCATTCGCTGTTTACAGGTGATTTTGCCACGTCTGACTTCCTCCTTGGCATGGAATTTTCTGGCCTCGACCACCGTGGGCGCAGGGTCATGGGTGCTGTGCCAGCCCAGGGCTTGGCGACCGCCGTGGCTGTCGACCCAACTTTCTTGTGGGAAGTTCCAGAAACGTGGAGCCTTCAGCAAGCAGCCACCATTCCGATGGCGTATGCCACAGCCTACTATGCCCTCCTGGTGCATGGGCACATGCGTCCTGGAGAGTCTGTGCTCATTCATTCCGGAAGTGGAGGAGTCGGACAGGCGGCCATTTCCATCGCGATTTCGATGGGATGCACCGTATTCACCACCGTTGGTATAATGATTAGTATCTTTGACGCCAGAAAGCATTTCTAAAATGCCGGAATCAGAGATTTTGTACAGACTGCAGAGGAAAAGCTCCCTATAGGACCCATGAAATAGAATCTCCGACAGCAGGGGCGTCGCCATTACACTACGCTGCGAGCGTTACGAGCATCTGAGGAGCGTGCTAGACTTAACAGTAGTATTCAGTTTTCATCGCAGTTAATGAAAGTGAGCTCATGTAAAGTGGAGTTGTAAGTACGTGTCAATAGCAAGCGCATACTACGGCGCAGTGCGACTCACAACTCATTCACAAGACGCGCAATCGTCTGCGTTCTCGAACTCAAGTGGATATGGTGGGGCCATCTAGCAAATGTGCCTGCGAATGCACCTTCCTGCACCAGGAGTCCTGCGAACAATAACTTGCCTATTTGTAGCCTTGAATCTTTTGTAAAAATATTCAAACAAAGCTTGCATTGGCTGACCTGCGAAGTTGCTGTTGGCGGTGGTGTTCCAAAAACCCCTCGCACGCACCAAAGAAATAATAAACAAAACTAAATTATTTATTTCTGGAGGTCGCGTTTGACCCCCCCCCCCCCCCCCCCCCCCCGCCGGTCCAAAAGGGAGTCTCTTGACGACTAGGCCACACGCCTATGCTTGGCTTATGTGAACTTAAACGAACCATATGAATGCGTGCTACCAACGATGCAAAAAAACGATTGGGCGGCAGCATACTTGCTGCGGGCGTTTATTGCAATAGGCCGTGTTGGTGGGTTATAATCGATCTGCTGGACAACGCGACAGGTCGATTTCAGGAATTCCACATTTTAGGAAACTTCCGAATTCGATAAAATTGAATTCGTAACCCGCGTTTTCCTCATCGCGTGATGGTCCTTTTGTTGGACCGTTATATGCTTCGTTTCATACAAGAGGTGCAACGTTGTGGGAGCTATGCAAGATGTTCGGTCACCAAGATGTGTGAGTACGCGCGTATCGCGCTTGACTTTCGCTATTGTAAACGTTCGTGCGAGCCGAGCACGAGCGTGCGCGTGTTGCGTCACGATGGGCTGCAAATAAAACACCAAAAAATCCCAGCATATCCACGGAGTGAATGATGATGAGTGGGCGAAGCTGCGGAGGTTCATCGGTAAACCGTGAATCTTCCGTGAATTCTGCCCAGTACATCATCACCGACGTGAGATCGGGCGCGTTTATACTAAAGGTTCGATGAGTTATGACGACTTGCAGCTCACTTTAATTTTACATGTACGCTGTGAATTTTCATTGTTTAGAAAACCATTGCTTTAGAAAAATCTGGCGCCTTTCGTTAAGCAGCTGGCGTCTTTTCGTTTTGCTTTAGAAACATCTGGCGTCATTTCGTTTTGCTTTTAGAAAACATCTGGCGTATTTCGTTGGTTTATTTCATCAATCAACGGCGTTTTGAACAAAATTTTTATTGTTTAATCACGCACAGGAGAAATCTCACCAGGCACTACCTTGGAGGTAAACAATGGCTGCTAATGGGAATGAGAGACAGAAGAAGTCGGCTTTTAGCTAACACTTACACTTCTACTTCTACTAACGTTTCCTACTGGAACATGCCAATGGCTGCTAATGGGGAATGAGAGACAGAAGAATTCGGCTTTTAGTTAACGCGCACGCTGCGAATTTTTTATTGTTCAACAACGCACAGGAGAAATCTCCCACCGGCACCACCTTGGGGGTCAAGATCTGGTACTCGCGTTAAGACTGGTTACGCACTACGACGGGGACGAACGGGTGCCGCTTTAAGGAGCTTCGCCCCTAAAAAAGCGAAAACAAAGAGAAGCTAAGCGATCCTGAACAAACCATTCACTACCGTGTAACGGTGTTTGTTTATATCTCAGGCACAAATCATCGTTATTCATTGCTCAGCATAAACGCGAAAGGAAATCACACTACGGGTGGTAACATCATTGGACTATTTCATGGTGCGAACGCATCTACTGCAAGCCGTCTCGCTAGCCACCACAGCCTTGCATCTGACCAACGCCTCCTAGAGGAGGCGCTGGGCTGACGAAAGCTGGAAAGAACATAAACATTGAAAGCATGCCGATTCCACCCGAAAACAGCTTTCCGGGGATCGCCGCTACCTAGATTAAAACCGAACGCTTACGTTATGAGGGAGCATTGCGCAATGCCAAATAAATAACGAATGAAAGGAAGGAATAAAGAAAGAAATCCACGCATATCAACGAAGTGAATGATGAAGAGTGGGGCGAAGCTCGGATTGTTCGGCAACCGTGAATCTCCCGTGACATCGCCCACTCTTCACCATGTAAATGAGTGACGACACGTGTGTAGAGTATATGGACTTTATAGGTCATAATTCGTATGCCGTGTTGAGTTCTGAATTCCGTTTTCTTTTCATTATCACCGCTTTATGATCCATGAAATGTCGAGCCAATGGTTCTTCTGTCGGATCTGACCTGAAGTTGGCACAGTCATGGTCTATGCACATTCCCCTGATGGTTGTTGGCTGTTTACAGTCATACGAAATGAATTATAGAGCGTATGGAGACGTCATTTACTGCGCAAGCCAGTCGTTGTCGGTGATGTCAACGTTAAGGTCACCGACTTCCACGAAAGAGTTGTTGTCATTTGTTTCATAATCGCTCATTGCTAGATCGATGTACTTTTCTAGGTTGCCTCGTGAGAGATTCGGAATCAGCTATACTGTCACGACGACGGTTCCGTTGGATCGTTTTATTGCAGCGTGTTCTCCGTTGGGAGAGGGAGTGCACCGCAGCGCCCTCTCGTGTATTCTTTTTTTTTTCACAGATGCTTTATTCTTTTATTCAGTTTGAATTTTTGTGCGGTTTTTGGTGCACCCTCTCTTTTTTTCACAGATATGTTTGTTTCGATTTTTCGATGCGCCCTCTGAAGTATTGATTTTTTTCACAGATATTTTTTTCCGGTTTCGGTTTCGTGTACCGTGACGCACGCGCACGGCGGGCAAGGCTAGGGTCTTAAGGAGCTTCGCCCCTAGAAGAAAAGTAGTAGGGTGGGCATGCCCACGCCAAGCTTCGATTGCTCCTATACCTGCCAGTAGCAGTAGTACTATGCTGGTACCAAGACTACACCTGCACTGTGACATATCTGGTGAAATGCATGCACCAAGAATGCCATCATGCACAGCGAAAAAAGCTCAGAAGTATGAACAATTTGTGGTGCATTGATGTTGACACTGTTCGAGCTTTGTACATGGGAAAAAAATTCACGACCAAACTCAATGAGAAGTGATGCCATAGTTTTAGCACACAGAAACAACTTTGTGCATGTGCTAGTGATGCTATTTGTGTGTGGAATTCATAGCTGGGCTAGCTGGCAATTCCAATAGGAGAACGTCTTTTCAGTTTCTTTCAAATCAACTGTTATAAAGTATCCGACCGTTTCTAATTCGTAAAGATGGCTGTGTTTGATTTATGTTTCTCGTATTACAACCGTTCAGCAGCGCCAATTTTAACCCATCTGTAAATAATTGCAGAAGCAACACTGACAATGCGAGTGTAATTATGGTCTTCTGGTGGTCTCCGCTGTTTGGGCCAAGATTTTGAAATAATTATGGCGGGAATGGCTTAAGCAAAAAAAAAATGTTGTAGATTTCTGACACACGTTCGAACGCAACTGAAAGGATGCCATCTGCGCTAAACCAAGCAGCACGTCCGGCATAATTTTCGCGAATTGTCAAACAATATTACAGAGAATTACTAGTTTCACATTCTAACAAGGTCATGTAATAATAATGATATATGGGGCACTTATAAATAAGAATGCTTCTTATAAGTTTGCACAAAATGTACAGAAGTGAACCATAATGATATTAAGACTATTGGATAAGCTTTATTAGTAATTTATTTATTACCGACGGTATCGACGCCTGCACATACACAGGAACACTAGGACACCACAAAAATCTGTGCGTTTTTTCAGATGTGCAATTTTGTTAAGACAAGGTTATTGTGAATAACAACTTGCTGAAAATTCTTCACTTTTACCTTTTTTAATTAGGTTCAAAAGAAAAGGTAGAGTTCCTTCTTCGCCGATACCCGCAGCTGGAAAGAAGAAATATCGCTCATTCACGAGACTGCTCCTTTGAAAAGCTTGTGCTTCGAGAAACTAAAGGAAAAGGTAAGGTATAGTGCTGCGTGTTTCGTACGCGTCATAAACCTCAATTGCATGTAATGAGCTCTATTGCATGAAATGTATTGGATATGCAACATCGTTACCTTTATTTGTATAGACGAACCGTAGAACTGTAGTTTGCCGTTATATAGAAGGACCGTAGTTTATATGCAGTACCTTAGTTTTTTTTTAATTGAAAGCGACACATACAAAACCAAGACCTGCCTGAAAAAAAAAATTTACAGTGATAGCTCTGCTGCGTCCGGTAAAAACCGAAAGAAAGTCCCGTTCCGTCAGTCTGAGCGTCAAGCGCAGCCAAGGTCACATAGCTTCAGCACAACACTAGTGCGGGAGTTCGCGAAAACGAACTGGCAGCTTAACGTCAAGCTGTCGTGCCTGCACCGCCAGAGGCGCCGGCTGCACCCAAGTACAGTGCGCGTTGGACGCCTACACCGCCGACGGCGCCAATCAGCGTCTCCTAATACGTTGCGGTGCAAGACATTAGCTCCCTTGTCGCGTCCTGTAGCCGCGATAAGGGCTTGTAGCTTGTAGACGTCTCGTCATCCTTGCATGAACCACGATATGCAATTAGGTTAAATTTCTGCAAACCACGGGTCTCGTCTTTTTCCCAAAGCAAGAAAAAAATAAAAAACGCCAGGCCTGCGCAGGAAAGCGCAACTACAGTCACAGCGAAAGTTGGAAGAGCGGGCATTTCTAGAGCCCGTTGTAAATTCTCTTGTGGCTACTAATACAAGTACACTAGCAAGGTACCCACTACGCCATAAATAATATTCGTGAAGTTGGGAAGCACCTACAGCCCCATTATCAGTCATTCTGCGCAGAAGCGAGGTTCGAGCTACGCATCTGTAAGGCATTATGTGCATTTTGTTGACGTGACGACTGATGACGATGAAGAATTGTGGCTCAGGGCTTTGTAATGGGTTGGAAGCTTAAAATGGCATCACCAGTAACATATTTCGCATTGTGTGACGTCCGGTCGCTATTTCACTCTCCCATCATGCAATATAACATACGTTGACGTGAGAAAGAGAGACAGAGAGAGGGGGAAGAACTTTATTGAGACCTGAGGCAATGGATCATGGGCTTATGGGCTTCCTTGGCAATCAATGCAAGTGCACTTGCGAAGAACCCACTACGCTATAAATCATCATAATGTCTGTGAAGTAGGGAAGCAGCCACTATGCCATTTTTCGTCATTCAAAGGAGAGCCGAGGTACACGCTTAAAACATGCAAGGCATTATGCGCACTTTGTTGATGTTGGGCCTGATGACGATGAAGAATTACTGCAGAGCCCTTTGTAATGGGTTGGAAGCATCCAACAGCCCACTCGTCGCGCAGTTCACATTGTGTGACGCCTGGTTACAGAATTCGCGTTGTGTGCTGCGTGGTTGTTATTTGACTCTTCTACTACACTAAATTACATATGTTAATGTGGTTCATTCCGGGCATGAAGCCTGTATAGCGTCTTTTTGCAAGGCAGTTTCAAGCATCGGCATTGCTCTGAAGTAGAACACTGGGCACCCACCCAGAGAGCCCAGGTTCGAAACCCGTTCCATCCTGGAATTTTCTCTTAATTCCGTTTTTTTTTCTTATTTTGCACGATAGTGGTTATGGATACCGGCGGCGGGGCGGCAGCGGCGGCGGACAACTACGGCGCCAAAAACGGCCGTTGAAATGATCTCATAACAGCTTTCGCTGTAAAAGACGAGTGATCGGTCGACAAACTTGGCTTCAGTGCGTTCCACCACAGCAAGTTTTCATTTATTGCGAAAGCTGTTATGAGATCACAACAGTGCGGCAGTTGTCCACCGCCGCCGTCGTCCGTAACCCAGGATGGGCTTTCAACCTGGGTCATCTGCGTGGTACTCGAGTATTCCACCACAGAGCCTCGCTGGTGCTTGAAGCTCCTTCCCAAAATACCCTATATAGGCGTCATGTCGGGCAAGCAATCGCGTTAGATATATAATATAGCGTAGCAGAAGAGTAAAATAACACCCAGGCGTCACACAACGCTATTTGCGCAACGAGTGTGTGATTTACAGCTTTCCACCCACTACGAAGTGCCTCAGCCATAATTTTTCATCGTCATGAGCCACATGCAGCGTAAACAAAGGGCACATTATTCATCATAGATGTGTAGCGGGTAGCCCGCCTATCCGCGGAAAGACGAAGAGTGACATAGTGGGTGCATCCCTACTTCAAAAAAAATATATGATTTATGGCGTAGTGGATACCTTGCATGTGTACTTGTATTAGATACCCCAAGATTATTTGGAACGGTTCTAGAAAGGCCACTCTGCGAGCTTTCCGTGTGACTGTGCTGCGCGTTGCGTGCGGGTGTGGCGTTTATTTATGGTGCATTCAGACGACGGGACCTAATCCGGATTTGGCGTGGATGCAGACGGCTATTCTGCGGATAATCCGCCTGCAGGCGCATCCACAACGACGGACGGTGTCCTAGGAGAAAAGAGCGAGATTACTCTCGACCGCAGACTCTGCGCTCACGTGCGCCCGCTGGCAGCAGACCGGTTTGCGAGTATTGAAAAACATGGAAGCCGACAGAACGCGAAGCTCGCCGAGCTTTGTCGAGTATTATCCAAGACTGTAATATGTTTAGGTGAAATCGGTGTTGTTGGCGGAATAACTAAATCGAAGCAAGGATCTGCTTTACAGAGAGTTGCTGGAGACTGACCTCGCTGCTGTCGCGCGTGGTGTCCCGCATACGAAGGGAGGATACAGTGATGCGACGATATGGGCATTTTTTTTTTGGATAACAGGTACTTACAGTGCACATTGCACTGCTGCACACTATGTTTCCCTCTCTCTGTTTGCATCTTGATTTTAAAGTCAATGTTGAAACATGGGCTGTGTTCTGGGACAACCGCTTTCGTCGACAGTGCCACTTTGCCTGCCGAAGAATCCTGCGTTTGCAATGATTACAGCGACAACTTACCAGCTACTCTCCAACCTGCCAATCGGCGCGCATTAAGACAGACATATATCTAACAGGTGATTGTCTTAGAATACGGCCCCAGAAATAAACTGAACTACGCGCCAGCAGAGCTGAAGTCAACTGCGAGGACAGCCGTACGGCTGGAGCAGAAGGGAAGTGCACTGGTTGCCAGCCTTTTTGTCCGCTAAAGCTGCGGTATTCCGCCGCGAGAATCCCGACGTGAAAAACAGGTTGGGATCATCCGCCCGCGAGCCAGGCGGACGAGGCCCGGACGAGCAGAATCGCTGATGTGAGGTCACGTGACGTGCCGTTCGCCCCGCGACATCCGGATTCGGTCCGTCGTCTGAACGTACCATTAACAGCAAAGCTGTTCTGCCTCAGCGCGAGATGCCCGTCGTGATTGAAAACTATCATCATCATGAACGGCTATGTGCCGCAGAATTCGGGCCTATTCCACTACTACCTGCTAGTCGGCATCTTCTTCCTCTTCGCCCTCATCATTCATCTTCTACTTCGCTCACAGAAGACGTGCGCCTGTTTCTCCGGCGTGGCCTGTAATAATCGTGATGGGTGAGGGAATGAGCGCAGAGACAGAGAAAGAGAGGAAGAAGCAGAGAGACAGAAAGAAAGCTATAAAGAAAGAGAAAGAGAGACATTCTTGCCGAAAAATTATTCTTCACAAGGCGGGATTCGAACCCGCCTACCTCGATCCGAAGGCGAGTGTGCTAAGCAAGCGCGTTAGCACAGCATAGCATAGCCTTGTATTGTATAGTGTGGCAAGGGGGTGGGGAAGGGAAGTGAGCTTGAGGAGGAGAAGAAAGCGTAGGGGATAGAGGAAAGCATGGCACAGAAAAATGAGAAAGAGAGAAATTGAGAGAAAGCAATGCAGAATGAGGAAGAAAGAAGATAACAGAAAGAGAAAGAAATTGAGTGGGAGATAGAGAGAAAGATAAATAAATACAGGTAAACGAAGAAAAAAGAGGCGGAAAAAAACAAAGGACATGGTCAATCATGAAGCAAAACCTAGTTACAATGTGGGAAAACGTACTTACAGCGTACCAAATATAGTTACAACATAGCAAGTCTTACTCACAACATATCAAAACCTAGCAACAACCAGTTACAGCATAGCAGCAACCGCCTTTAGGCTAAATGCCTGAGGATCAACTAGCTTCGCTGGGACAAGCTTTGCGCGACTTAGTGCAAAACTTCACGCATTTCATTTTTTTTCTTTACATTCACCATAAGAGTTGGGTGCTAACTCTAATGCAAACGTCTAGCATACAAAGCGCTTGTATCTGATACCAATTCTAGATCGAAAACCAATGCTCATCACGACATATTTGCATGGAATCAGGGTACCTAAAGTAGACAGTGCTTCTAATCAGCTTAAATAAAGCGATGGGCTACGGTGAAGTGCCTAAAGAACATTTGCAGGTGCTCTGACTTGAAAACGCATCCTCGAAATTTGGAGAAAACTAGGCGTACACAGTGGCACACTTCGCGGATTCTCACGCACAAACAGCACAGAGACGCATAATGTCCTACCTGCTTTTAATATTTTCCTTTTTACCAATACTAGAGGTTAGCGGCAGCACAGATGCCTACGCAACATGTGGCGTCCCTGCTTCCGTTGTGTACCGTTGACGGTGGGTGCGACTTCTCACTGCTACAACCACGTGTTATACACTTCGCAGAAACATCACATTCAGCAGCAATTTGATGATACTCAAATGACGAAAATGAAAATACATGCGCAAGGTTGCTCACTTAAGCCGCCTTGAAGATACCGCTTCGGAGTGAAGTCAGATTTCACATCTTAATCAAAGGAAGGGGAGGGAAAGAAATACACAGAGGACGGCAAATACAGATAACTTGTCAGGACGCTTTAAGAAATGGTGGCCAGTGTAATGCCTCTACAGTCCTGGTCAGCGTTAGCGTGTTAGCTCTCAAAAAAAACCCAAAGGGCCGGCGCTATGCGGGAAGCCGCCCATATTGTGGTGAAAACCACTGAACCTGTTTATCCCCCCTCTTAACAGCACTACGTTGTGTTTCTCATGAGTACTAGAAACAATAAAAGGGTGTAGATCATTTCTTCTCCCCATTGGTATACCGTGCAGCTACACCAGTTAAAGTCAAGGTCACGTCTTTAAATAGGCAGCGATCTTTCACCTCATTAACCAGCATTTTTGAACTTATATGTCGTAAAAAGCTTTCGCGCTACTGAAATCTCATGCTTTGCTTAACTGGGCCGCCACCTTTCAGTGCGGCAGTGATGCTTCATCTGGTGGAAGTACGAGGACTCGTAGCCTTTAGCCCCGACACACGAAATAGCGAGAGCACAGCGAGTGGCAATACGCTATGTCGATATAACTCGTGTCAGGTCAAAACGTATCGTCGAGCTGGTTGGTTCTTATGAGTAGCAATACAGCACCAAAAACACAGGAGACTTGAGAGAAGAAACACGCACCTAATGACTAAAAGATTATTCTTTGAACGCGCCAATTAAGTACTGCTTTTTGAAGAATGAACAAACGATAGCAAAAGTATAGAAATATACAAAGACAATACCACATGCTTCAGTGTACTAGGAGCACAATACTGGTCTTGATAATAATCTCACATTGCTCTCTGAAAGCATATCGAATTGCACATTGAGAAGTGGTTACTGATAGAGTTGGCTACGGCGGTTATTGATATAACAAAGAAATACGACGTAAATGAGGCGAAGAATAAACATATCGCGCATTGATGTGATTGTATCACCTGCAAAACAAGCGCAAATGTCTCAACAATGCGAATTGCAAAGGTAATTATATCTGGAACTATGTTTTGCTGCGCAAGCATGTCGTTTGCCGTAGCTTTGGTATTGCTGAACGGTAGTGGTGAGATGGAGTGTAGAAACGATCACAACGTGACGGTTAACCCTGTTGATGTAATAAGCATTCCAATACAGCCCATTGCCCTTTATTGTTTCACCAGGTGTGGACCTTGTGCTCAATTCGCTGGCAGAAGACAAGCTCCAAGCCAGTGTTCGCTGCCTGGCAATGCATGGTCGCTTCCTTGAAATAGGAAAAGTCGACTTGTCCAACGACTCCGCACTTGGAATGTCTGTGTTCCTGAAAGGCGTGACATTCCAGGGAGTGTTGGTGGAGCTTCTTCATGGTGATGACGTCATTGCTGGGGAAGAAAGGCGTCGCGTTGCGGAGTACATTCGTGCTGGCATCACATCGGGAGCTGTGAGACCACTCGACACCATCCTCTTCTCACGTGACCAAGTCGAGGATGCCTTCCGGTTTATGGCCTCAGGAAAGCACATAGGCAAAATTGTGCTCGAGGTGAGGGAGGTCCTATATTTTTCAGACATATTTACACATTTTTGCTGAAAGAGCTAACACTTACAAGATTACTGTGGTTGACTTACAGTATGGCCCCGCATTAACTATATATTTCATTGTTACGAATACGAAAATTGTAATTTTTCATATTGATTATTATTTTTAGGGCAATAGGTGCTGCTTCTTTTTATGAAAACAAAAATTTCCAAACGCGATGTGGTTATGTCATACGCGTGCTTCTCTATAACAACAACGTGAATTTTTGTTCTGATGTGCACTTCAGCTAGTTGACTGGTCGGCTGTCATGGATCCATAATACGGGTAAGTGATAGGTACTCAACAGCAGCACCGGATACCATTTCGCAGCATAAACTGCATACCTTACATTAAATCGAGCACCCTGCATCCAGAGAACATCGGACAATGTATTGCTCGCCACAGTGTCATAATTACTCAGTGCGGTGACATGTGCGCTGCACATGAAAGCTTCGCTTTGTTAATGATACGGCAGAGTGCATTCACAGACCGATGCACGAAGCGTTCACATGATCACATTGTAAATCACGGGTATTGGCTAGGTATCGATCGGGTTCGAATGGGGATTGTTTGGCAATCACAGTACAAAGTAACTTCGTTGCCTTAATTAGCATTACTGGCTTAATTAGAATAATTTCCTTAGTTGGCCACTTTGCATATTCGAGGCTTAGTCTCGATTTGTTTAATTTCTGAGTCAACCTGGGCTAAGTTGTAGCTGAATTAGATTTACTATGCTAGTATTTTCATTGACCTAATTTTCATATTCGTGGCTAGGGTCTCTTTTTGCTTGCATCCCAAGTCAAGCAATGCTTAATTAGGCTTATCTCGGCACATCATGCCGAGCCTGGCATGACTACGCACTCTAGAATCTCAACTCGGCTTAGTTAGGCTAATTAGGGACTATGTCATCATCAGCCTAATTGCGCTCAGCTAATTAGGGCATAACTATGCTCAACTAGGCTTAATTAGGCTGGGCTATTCTCCGCCACGGCGGTCTAGTGGTTATGGCACTCGACTGCTAACCCGAAGGTCGCGGGATCGAATACCGGCAGCGGCGGCTGCATTTTCGATGGAGGACAAAATGTTTCAGGCAGGTGTAGTTAGATTAGGGCGTACGTTAAAGAGCCCCAAGTGGACGAAATTTCTGGAGCCCTTCGCCACGGTGTCCCTCATATAGATATCGTTGTTTTGGGACGTTGAACCCCAGACATTATTATTATTAGGCTTGGTTACGCCTAACGTGGCTTCACTAGGCACAGCTCTGCTTAAGTTGGCTTGATGTTGCAGCGCCGGCATTATGATGATAGCTTCTTGTCTACATCGCGAGCCGAATAAACTGCGGGCATAACGGCTGTGCTGTAAGAGCCCGCGAGATATCTGCCCGTTAGTGCTTGTATAGTGCCCCGGCAATAGACGTCCAGTGACTTATCATTCGTGTACTTCAAAGAGAGTTTCGCGATGGCCTCGATTGCATGTTAAGAAATTGATTTGCAAGGTACAGTTTTTAAAATCCCATCTAAAATGAAACGCATCGAAAACATGCAGATTCAGCCAGAGGAAACCCTGCAGAAAAGAGGAGTGGTCACGCCACTGATCGTCGAGGCGACAGCACGCACCTGGTTCTACGCGCAAAAGTCATATGTCATCACCGGTGGTCTGGGCGGTATGGGACTCGAGCTGGCCGAGTGGATGGTGAACCGCGGCTGTCGTAACCTTCTCCTCACCACTCGTTCGGGAGTGCGCACTGGGTATCAGCGGCTTTGTCTTCATCGGTTCCAGAAATCTCGAGCCAACGTCATTGTAAGGAAGATCGACGCCTCTGAGGAGGACGGTGCTCGAAAGGCTATTGAAGAAGCTACAGCCATGGGACCCGTAGGAGGTATATTCATCCTAGCTGTGGTAAGTAGCGATTTGTTGTTTCCTAACTCTGGAAGTAAAGGTTAGCTTAAAAAGCGTTCTGTCGTTGTTTCCTCCAGTACGATTCCTGCTTTCACGCGTACACTGGGTCCTAAATTATTTTGGCAACCTTATAATCAGCAGTTATAGAGCGTATTATCGACTTATGAATCACGAAACATATTGCAATTATTAATTTACTGTTGACGTTTCATTTGTTCATGAATGGAGATAATTAAACCACTCGAAACGAGGTACGCGCAGAAAGACGGCCCAGGCAATGTCGCAGGCGATATTGCTATAGTTTATCACTTTGGGGACATGGTTATTCTGAATTTTTTATGTTGCATTCTTTAGAAGTTTCGAACTCTCTTTGTCCATGTTTAAGCAAATGGGTGCGAAGGTAAAGTACCGCATTAGGAAAGTTAATTATTGCTCATCATTGCCGAATATTCTTCAGTGGAGGAACGGGGCACTCTGTTGTCAGCTTTACGTACATTGGCCGTATTTCACTCATCTGGGAATTCCTATTTGCTCATGATCTCCTACATGTTGAAGAAAGCAGATTTCATTGCCCCGTAATTCTCTATTGGGGTTTCTTTTCTTTAATTCTCCAAAGAACGCAATCATTGTGCACTTTCACGAAGTAGCAACGAGGAAACAATTGCTGGTAAAAGGCCGTAGGTATTTAAGGCCGCATTTCCTGTTTGCGTGGGGTATTTCGTTTTCACAGACTTCCTGTCGTCTGCTAGTCTTGAACTCTCATGTTACATCTAACCCTTGTATTGATTTTGATTTCGCCTCAAAACCCACCTGCAGTACTGCCGTAGTCGCGACGCGATGCTGCTTGCGATAATATTTCCTTTATTCTTGTATGGGCTTAAGAAATTTGCTAACTAATGTTGTTTTCTTGATGTTTTGACTTCGTGAACTCTGTTTCAGCTGTTTTGCTCGTGGCAGAGGGAAATATATTGCTGGTGATATTGTTCAGAATATATTGTGACGGGGAGGATTTATTCAGTCAGCACTGATCAAACTAACGCTACAGAGAGCGCACGGATTGCAGGACAACAGGGCAGCTCAAAACTCAGCCCCACAACACGCTATAGTCTTCCTCCATTAGGTGTCATTTTAGCGTCCGCGCTCGAACATTTCCATACCCGTGACATCACCCCGGCCGGTAAAGCACCGTCCCGGTGCCTGCTATGGTTAAAAGGGCGTGTCACTGTTGCAGGACCTTAGGCGAGAAAAGTGGACGATGTCAGTTCTCGGAGTAGCAGTTGATGAGTTGGTTGCCGGGAAAATATTATAGGTGACAGATGTCACCTGGCGGAGGACTCGGCAGGACTAGACGGTAAGAGCTCTTAGCAGAGGCCAACATGTCGGATTGGAGTCACAGTAGAACGACAGAGCCCGGAAGAAAATCACCATCACTATGTCGACGATCATAGAGGGCTCGGCTTGTACAGTCCGAGACGACGAGAACCGCGCGCGTACGTGCGATAAGAGCACGGGTGATGGCATCCAGAGCGTACGAAGCGGTGGATGGTGGGTCAGACGGAAGCAGAGTGTAGAAAGGTAGTAACAGATCACGGCCAAAAAGAAGACAAAAAGGTGAGTAGCCGCCTCTTTCATGACGCCACGAGTTGTAAACGAAGGTGATGAACGGGAGGGCAACCGCCCAATCGGTGCCGTCGTCAGATGCGTACATGAAAAGCATGTCTGTCAGTGTGCGGTTGAGGCGTTCCGTAAGTCCGTTAGTCTTAGGGTGGTAACAAATGGTGAAGTTGTGACGAGAAGCACAAGATCGAAGTAAGTCATTAACCACACGAGACAGAAAGCAGTGACCCCGGCTTGTGAATAGGTGACAAGGAGCGCCATGCTGGGGAATGATGTCGTAGAGGAGAAAATCGGCAAATTCAGACGCGGAGCTGGTCGGCAACGCTCGAGTGATTGCATACCGAGTGGCGTAACCCGCGGCCACTGCAACCCATTTATTTCAAGTTGTCGAAGTTGGAAAGGGACGTAGCAAGTCCAACCTCATTCGATAAAACGGCTCGGCTGGGACTTCAATCGGCAGGGGAGAAGGTGATCGGCAGGAGAGAAGTCGTAGGTTTCTTTCAGCGCTGGCACAGGACGCAAGCTGCAGCGTAGAGGCGAACGGAGCGATATTGACCTTTCTAGAATACCGGTCGTCAAACACGGTCGCATGTTCTGGAGACGCCTAAATGTCAAGAAGTTGGGGCGTCGTGAAATAGTTGCCGGACGTCCTTGCGCAGATGGCGTAAGATGACGAGTAGAAGTTTTACGCCATCGGGGTGTAAGTTGCGGCAGTACAGAACGTCGTCTAGAAGCAATACCATTCTCAGTGAAGGGTCAGTATTACCGCATTGAAGGCGGTCAATGATGGAGAGCAACGGTGGAAATCGGCGTTGTTCGTCCGCCACGTGCAGAGAGTCAGTGATGGCAAATATGCAGACATCGGCTTCCAGCTCGGTGGAGTTGAGCGGACCAGCAGGGTGCCGGAATAAGCAGTCGATATCGGTGTGCAACTTGCCAGATTTGCACACTACCTGGAACGTGTACTCCTGTACTAGGTGGCCAGGTTTCAGTTCAGTTCAGTTCAGTTTATTACCTTAAAGGCCCCACTTTGTAGGAGCCCCCCTTTGGCTACATCGCGCGAATTTGGCTGCTTTTCTAGGCCGGTGTCGGCAGAAAAAACGTCTTGGCTACTTGGCTACATTTTGGCTACTTTCAAGTTTCCTAGATTTGAACCAAACTGTCAGCATCATGTGGCGTCGTGGCCGCTGGCTTTCGAGTATGCCATGTGAAAACATGTCTAACGAAAACACGTCGTTTCCAGACCCTGAATTTGAATTGCACACTTGGGGATTACACAAAACATAATACTTTTGGATAAGTTGCATAACCCCGGCGGAAAACTGTTGCGCAGAGCCTCATTTTTCTGAGCATGTATTGCTGAACGCCACTTTAAACTGTCATTGGAAGCGGACATGGCAATCGGAAGCACTCCGTAAGCAGGAAAATCTGCCCTCATGGACATTAGAAATGGGATATTCCACTAACAGTGTATGGTATTTCTTACAATTAGGTACGGAGGGCAACTCGGGAATATTAACTGCTCGGAATTCGTCATCACGTGAGAAACTATTGGGAAAATGGCTAGAATTTACGCTTCAATCCCCGCAACTGCGACTTTGACCACACTCAGGCATTCATCATTTTTGTTGTTACAAGGGTGGTACCTCTAGTCCTTTTAGGAAAAGTCACGCCAGGTGCGTGAGGTGATGTCATTTCTGCAGCAGTGTGTGAAACTTCGACATCCCGCACGAAATGATTGCTATAGACATTACTTTATGCTTTAATATCAGAAACTGTGATTTTGAGGAGTTGTCACTTTTCTTCGTACACGCCCATCAAAAGGCTCTCGCATTTAGTTATTTAAATAAAAACGTTGCAGCTTTCTTCACACAGGCGTGGCTACTTTTGGCTACTTTTACTGCCATTGGCGCATGTTGGCTACTTTCTGGCTAGTTTTTCCAATTTCCTGGGTATTTATTTTGTTTTCGACCTGTCAACCCTTCTCCTGTAGTCGTAATGCCCTACGGCCGAGTCTTTTCCTGTTGGGTCCTGAAGTGTAGACAGCCAGCAGATCATATTAGGATCAGTGATGACTGCGAATTGGCATTCATATATGTACAGACGAAATTTCTCGACCTCCCAGACGAGAGAATAGGCATACCCGCTCAGCATTAGAACCATTTTTTTCCGACTGTGCCAGAAGGCAGCTAGCGTAGGCTATTACACGTCTTGTGCCAGTCTGTATCTGAGCGAGTATAGCACCAACGTTATGCCACTTGCGTTGGTGCGAAGCTCTGTTCAAGCGGCTGGGTCAAAATGAGCCAAGACAATATCAACGAGAAGATGATCAATTGCAAAAGGGGCCGAAACGTGCGTACGTGACTTGTAAAGAAAGCTTGACTGCTAGTCAAATTGCTGTCTCTCATCCACCACACGTTCTCCATAAATCCAAGTATATAATCCCTTTCCCTTGTTTAGATTTGACGCACTCTATGTGCATATGATTGCCAAGCAGCTATTGTAAATTTTTGCTTGATGTCAGAGTCATTTCATTTCACATCATTTGTTGATACCCTCAAGGCCAAAGACATTACAGACGGCAGTGAGTACAAAAATAAAAGTAAAAAGTAACAAGAAACGCGGAAAACAATAAATAAAGCTACAAGTTCTTCGTCACCGATTTATGCCGTTTTCGTTGCATGTGTTATGTGATTCTTGAATATATTAGAAGCAGCAATTATAGGGAAGTACAAGTGCATAAACTGCATTATCATCACTTCGTAAACTTCACAAGGGCCCATTTACTATTACTGGCTCCAGTATTTAAGGGAAGCCCATGGTTAAGTAACGTTTCTTATTGTTAGCATGATGCAGTAGTTTAACTTAAGTCCACCGATAGCTAATATTATGCAAAAAAATTCACAGCATATCCACGGGTGAATGATGAAGAGCTTGCTCGAAGCTCCTGAAGCAATCGTGGTTACACCGTGAAATCTCCAGTGGTTTCGCCCAGCAGTAATCAAAGCGATAGCCCAGTACATCATCAAAGACGTGACAAACACTGTATATATTTATACAAGAAATTTTATTAACCGTAAGCGGTAGCTAGACGTGGCTTCCGTTCCCCCTTCATTATAACGGCTTTATGATCGGTGAAGTGATGGATTGGTGATGGATCGTAGTGGGATGTTTGCAAAGACGAAGTAGTGCGCAGTTTGCAAAGGATCGGTGATGGGTCGTAGTGGGATGTTTGCAAAGACGAAGTAGTGGGCAGTTTGCAAAGGTGGTGACGCCGGACAACGTAGACGTGACAAGGTTAGACTAAGAGGAGCTTCGCCCCTAAAAACGTTTTCGCAATTACAATTGTCACAGTGTTTCACTATCAATGCAGGCGCTACGCGACGGGCTTCTTGAAAACCAGACAGCGGAGGCCTTTGAGACCGTCATGAAAATCAAGATTGATGGCACCCGACATTTGGATAAGGTCTCCCGTGAGATGTGTCCAGAGCTCGACCATTTCGTCGCTTTCTCGTCCCTGTCAGCGGGTGTCGGCAACGTGGGGCAGACTAACTACGGCTACGCCAACTCAGCAATGGAACGCATCTGCGAGCTTCGAGCTGCACAGGGACTACCCGGTAAATGTTCATCATGGTTGACAGCTCTTTTTTAACACAGAGATATTGCGGCGCAAATGGCGCACTCTATATGCACCAAGGTGAAATATACAAGATCCGCAAAATACCTACATTAGCGACACACCACTCGCACGCTTGACCATCACGAAAGCATTCACATCCTTATTTATAAAAAGCGTTGTGTGTTCTTCGAGTAGCACGATGAAGGTTGAATGTACCGCCTCTAATGTGATACGTTCTTCAGGGTCATGTATTTAGAGGGTATAAATTCCTTTGTACGGTGAAAAACGTGCCTTACGGGATTTTGATACATTCTTAGTAATGAATATTTCTGCGATTTAAGAAATATGACTACAGAAACGGCGCTATAGCCTGCATTCTGATATACAGCTCATGCAGTAGAGCCACCATGCATTTGTTAGTGGGCGTTCGAATGAAACTGTTTCATTCTCTCATGAAGCTATGCTTTCAAGAAAGCCAGAGCGTTTATGAAAGACTCCGGCAACACAGGCACGATCTGAAGAGAATGGAAACGCCACGTCATGCCCTTGCGAGGCAACGGCTGACACTAGAGTGCTCATCGAGCTGCAATAGCGCTCATTGTTAGCACTTCCACAACCAATACGGACACCGCCTGAGGAACGGACGGACTCAAGCCCTGAAGTATTGGGTCCGTAGCACACACACACAAACACGTAAGTGTATATATATAGCAACAGTCAAGACAGAGCACGGACTCTCAGCACGAGCGGCGTTCTTCTCGAAAGGAGCCGAAGAGGACGACCACTTGAAGGCGCTGGAGAGGACGACCCATTACACAGTTGCAAGGTTTCCCTGCAATATATCTATTTGAAATTTGGTAGTGCTGCGGTAAATTGAAACGCCTAAGCGCAATGCTTAATTCCGGCGGGATGCAACGAACATCCGGTGAGATATAATGCACATCGTTGCACGTGGCGCTGATGGAGAGACCGCGTCTGCTTTGTCTGTATTCGGCAGGCGTCATGACAAGCCACATTGCACGTTGAATATACTTCAGGGCGCAGAAGAGTATTTAACTGCGAATATTGAAAGTCGTCTCTGCCGGCAGCGCCCTGCCGCTGTTGCCGTGTTCTTATCTCGGCGCGTGAGCTGTCGCACGCGATGGTTCATTGCCCAGATATACACACGGCAAGAAATTTCATCGGCGCGTGTGAGAATGCAGCCACGAGCGAAACGTGACGCAAACGGACCTGCCAGGTGAGTGTATTTGACCCGCCGGTCACGTAGAAGAGAAACGAAAGTTTACGAGCTAAATCGACCCACGCTCCATCTGTCGCCAGCTGCTGCAAACATACCCTGTCCAACGATTCGCGGCACTGGCGTGAGTCGAAGCCGGTCGGGGCCACGCGGCGGAGCGTTCGAGTTGACCGTGCGTAACGCTCTAGCAAAATACATAGCATTAGAAATTACGGCGTGCCATTATAAATAACTACTATGCACAATCTGACATAACAACTGTCATGTCGAACATAAAGTAGCAATGCATATCTCTCTCTCTCTCTCTCTCTCTCTCTATATATATATATATATATATATATATATATATATTGTGAGGAAGAAGATGCGCCTCCATCCAGCAGCATCGCCAACGCTCGGCTCGCTCGGCTCGTGTTTCGGATCGCCGCTGTGCCTCTGAACGCTTCTTCTCGCTCGCTTGCCGCTGACGACCATTACGTCTTTCAACGACCAATAAACCTCTTCACATTTGGTGGAGGGTGCTGTTCGTCCCCGTCGCTACACCCTGGAGCTGCGTAGCCGGACGCTACCACCGATCATGACTGACCACGCAAACCCACCGGCGCCTTCGTCCCTGTCCGTCACCTGCACCGGGCTTCCTCGGCTCCGGGACCCAAAGGTCTTCAGCGGTGCAGATGAGACCGACGTGGAAGACTGGCTTGACCACTACGAACTGGTGAGCGCGCATAATAAGTGGGATGACCCCGACAAGCTAGGCTACGTCATATTTTATCTGACTGGCGTCGCCGAATTGTGGTACAACAACCACAAACAGAACATCCCCACATGGACCGTCTTCAAGACGTCCTGCTCTGAAGTTTTCGGTCGACCAGCTGTCCGCAAGCAGCGCGCAGAGCAACGCTTGCGCGTCCGCTCACAGCAGACTGGAGAAAGCTTCACCAGCTATATTGAGGACGTCGTCGACCTTTGTCGACGTGTCAACGACACCATGCCCGAAGCTGACAGGATCAAACAAATCCTGAAGGGCATTGACGATGGCGCATTCCAAATGCTCTTGGCTAGGAATCCGGGCACAGTTTCAGAAGTCGTCAGCTTGTGTCAGAGCTACGACGAGTTGAAGAAGCAGCGCGCTCTGACTCGGCAGCCTCCACGGGGTGGCGAGTCGCTGTGCAGTCTCGACACCATGCCTGACCATTCGACGTTGCTTCAGCAGGTTCGAGACTTCGTCCGCGAGGAAGTTGCCCGCCAACTTTCCTTAATGCCTTTTACTCACGAGCCTACCACCCGTCTGCCCACCCCGCTCCGCACTGTTATTTCGGAGGAGGTTGCCCACGCTGTTCCCCTTGCGCGCCGCGAGCCGCCTCCATCCAACCCTGTTCACTACGCGCGTGCATCGGAGCCTGTGGCCGCTCCTGTCGCCTATGCGCAAGCCGTGCAGCCTGTAGCCGCGCCCCTCACGTATGCTGACGTTCTGCGTAGGCTTCCGCAACCACCTTACACTACGCACTCGCAGCCCACGCAACCGCCTGTCAATCCTTCCACTTGGGCAGCACCGACAATCGCCAATCCATGGAGGACGCCTGATAATCGACCGATTTGCTACGCCTGCTACGCTCCTGGACACGTCGCCCGCTATTGCCGCCGTCGCCCCCAAACTTTCGGCGACCGTGCCCGGTCGTCGCAAGCCGGAAGCCAGCCCTTCCTCCAATACGTTCCTGGCCCATCACCGCGCGATGCCCCTACTCACCGCCCTGACTTCCAGCCGCAGCGCTCACCATCTCCTCGGCGGCGATCGCCGTCCCCCATGCGTCGCCGGCCCGGACCCTCCGACCAGGAAAACTAAACGCCGCAGTTCAAGAGGCAAGAACTGCGCCATCTCCGAACTGTCCAAGCCCTCGCTCCTCCCCAACTAACGTGGTCGCCATAACTGTTGAAGGTGTTCGTACTTTTGCCCTTGTGGACACCGGCGCCGCCGTTTCTGTCATAGCCGCTAATCTCTGCCGTGTATTACGAAAGGTAACGACGCCGCTTTCGGGACTGTCGCTCCACACCGCAAGCGCGCAGCAAGTGACGCCTCTCGCAGCCTGCACTGCAAGAGTGGTCATTGAAGGAAATCTGTACATCGTTGAGTTCATTGTCCTTTCTGCCTGTTCGCATGACGTCATCCTCGGGTGGGACTTCCTATCCCGCCATAATGCCGTCATCGACTGCGCACGCGCCGAAGTTGAGTTTTCCCCATTGTGTGACGCCCCATTACTTGACGCTCTTCATCAGCCGCCCAAGCTGCTCGTTCGTGAGGATACCGACATTCCGCCTGGCACTTTCGCACTGGTCCCTGTTTCCTGCAACGCCCACACCGACGCTACAGTCTTTTTCACGCCGTCCGATGTCTTCACGAGTCGTAGAGCTCTGCCGCTACCTTTCGCAACGATTGACATCGCCGCCGGCAGCAGCAATATATTCGTCTTGAATCCGCTCTCTTCACCTGTCACGCTGCTTGCAGGCGAATGTCTCGGCCGCGTGGAAGATCTCGACTCTTCGTCTTTGGTTGACGTCCCGGATGACTGCTGCGACCCACCAAATGCCCTGTCGGCACTCGGGGAGTCATCCAGTGATATATTTTCCAGTGCCATCGCCGATACCCTCACACCTGCCGAACACGCTGACCTACTTGCTCTTCTGCACGAGTTCCGGAATTCTTTCGATGTGTCGCAACCTCAACTGGGCCGCACGTCGCAAGTACAACATTACGTTGACACCGGTTTACACCAGCCGCTGCGTCAAAGACCATACCGCGTCTCCGCTGAAGAGCGCCGCGTCATTAACAACCAAGTCGAAGACATGCTTCGTAGAGACGTTATTCGACCATCGCACAGTCCCTGGGCGTCTCCTGTCGTACTGGTGCGTAAGAAAGATGGATCTATCCGGTTTTGCGTGGACTACCGTCGTTTGAATAAGATAACCCGCAAGGACGTCTATCCTTTGCCGCGCATTGACGACGCCATTGACACCCTTCACGGAGCAGAATTCTTCTCGTCACTGGACTTGCGGTCTGGCTATTGGCAAGTTCCTATGGCTGAAGCCGATCGCCAGAAGACTGCGTTTATTACACCTGATGGCCTATACGAGTTTAACGTCATGCCCTTTGGACTTTGTAATGCGCCTGCTACGTTTGAACGACTTATGGATAATACGCTACGTGGTCTAAAGTGGTCTATGTGCCTGTGTTACCTCGACGATGTCGTGGTTTTCTCCCATGATTTCCCTACACACCTCCGTCGCCTCAGGCACGTTTTGACTTGTCTGACCAACGCTGGCCTTCAGCTTAACCTCAAGAAATGCCGCTTCGCTGCCCGGGAGCTCGTCATCTTAGGCCACATCGTGTCCAAACAGGGCGTATTACCTGACCCTGCAAAACTTCGTGCAGTCGCGGAATTCCCTAAGCCCACGACCATGAAGGAACTTCGAAGTTTTGTAGGTCTATGCTCCTATTTCCGGCGCTTTGTTCGCAATTTTGCATCCATCATGTCACCGTTAACCCAGCTTCTTCGCGGCGACGTGAACCTCTCCTCCTGGTCCTCTGCATGTGACGTAGCCTTCGCTACACTGCGCCGCCTGCTCACCTCCCCACCTATTCTTCGTCACTTCGATCCGACGGCTCCTACCGAAGTACACACAGACGCCAGCGGGGTCGGGCTTGGCGCTGTCCTCGCTCGGCGTTGACGTTGACCTCTACGGCGTCGGCGTTGGCGTTGACCTCTACGGTCCCCTTCCAATGACCGCAGATGGCAACCGGTGGATTATCGTGGCTGTCGACCACCTGACACGCTACGCCGAAACTGCCGCTTTGCCTAGCGCTACCGCTCGGGATGTCGCCTCTTTCATTTTACGTCACTTTATCCTTCGACATGGCGCCCCTCGAGAGCTCCTTAGTGACAGAGGCCGCGCTTTTCTCTCCGAGGTCGTCGAAGCTCTGCTCTCGGAATGCCACGTCATTCATCGGACAACCACAGCATACCACCCGCAGACTAACGGGCTCACGGAACGGTTTAACCGCACCCTGGGTGATATGCTCTCGATGTACGTCGCATCTGACCATAGCAACTGGGACCGTGTTCTCCCTTATGTAACATTCGCATACAACACCGCGATACAAACAACTACCGGATTTTCGCCTTTCTTTCTCCTTTACGGACGCGAGCCTTCACATACTATTGACACCCTACTTCCCTACCGTCCTGATGCTTCCGAGTGTCCACCTGTCTCCGAAGCTGCTCGACAAGCCGAAGAGTGCCGCCAGCTCGCCCGCACGTTCACCTCGCAAGAGCAGCAGCGACAGAAAGAAAACCGCAGCACTTCACTTCCAGACCCTAGCTATGCCCCAGGGTCTCTCGTATGGCTCTCTGTCCCATACCAGACTCCGGGACTCTCCTCGAAGCTCGTTCCAAGGTACGAGGGCCCTTACACCATCTTGGAGAAAACCTCTCCAGTTAATTTTCTTATCGAGCCAGTTTCTCGATCGGATGACATGCGCCGGCGTGGACGTGACATCGTCCATGTTTCCCGCCTCAAGCCGTACCATGAGCCTCTACCTGAAACTTCTTAGGTCGCCAGGATGGCTCCTTTTTCCGCGGGGGCGATTGTGAAGAAGAAGATGCGCCTCCATCCAGCAGCATCGCCAACGCTCGGCTCGCTCGGCTCGTGTTTCGGATCGCCGCTGTGCCTCTGAACGCTTCTTCTCGCTCGCTTGCCGCTGACGACCATTACGTCTTTCAACGACCAATAAACCTCTTCACAATATATATATATATATAGGCTTTTTTTTGCTATGCTTGTGTAACCAGTCCGTTGCACGTGTGCTTTCTGTCTTGCGCGGGCCGCGCCAGGATGTATGGGAAGCTTCCAGATTGTAGTAGACAAAATTTTCAAGATTGCGCACATGACACGAATAGTCAAGATTATTCCAGAGCTTGCGCAACAACCAGTGATGAGGCTAGAAAGTTCGATGCATGATGTATAAAAGACGGCGCGTCCCAGCAATGAGAAGTTCATCGACGGCCGACGCACTGTTCGGCGCTATCAGTGTACACTGTGTATTGCTGTAGTTATACTTTCCGTTTCCCGCCCAAAAGTCCGGCCATATAAAGAGTTTAATCTTGGACACGCCGACTGCTGCCTTCGTCGACGTCACGATCCCGTGAAGTCTGGTTACGGGGTCGTGACCTGTAGCCTCCCTTGGGAATTCGGTGACTGTTTTCGGTGGGTTCCGCACCAATCCTGCAAAGAGGTCTTGTTTCACACCTGTCATAAGGAAGGAGGCGTTTTTTTCCTCAGGCATGGCAGCATCTGCCAGGCGGAATAGTCACGTCGTCTCTTCCGTGTAGATGGTGACGTTCTCATTCGGGAGATGCGCTCTTGTCTCCAGCAAAGCGGCGACCTTTTCCTTGCGGAGGATGCTCGCCAAAGTACTAAGGAACGGCGTGCGAAAGAGGACCCAGGTTTTAAAGATCGAGTCTCGGTTCTCGAACCACGTCTTCGCAGCGTCTTCTAAGTAGAAGTAGACGTGGCGCAGCTTCTCTTCAGTGTCCCAGTGGTTGCAGGTGGCGACTCGCTCGTGCGTCTCCAGCCAGCTCTCCGGGTCTTCAAACGATGATCCACGGAAAGTCGGTGGCTCCCTTGGCCGCTGCATCACGGCCATTGTAGGCGACGCAGCGGCTGTCATTGTGGCTGTCGTCTTCGTCCTTGTGGCCCTGATCTTGTCGGGTAGGGGTCCGTATTCTGGTGGGAGACCTTGATGCCTGCGGCTGGCTCGCTGGTCAGCTTTCGCGTCGATGTCGCCTGGAGGTATGGGCTCGGCTCACGGCTGGAGGGTGGCGTTCGGTGCAAGGAGCGGGCAGCACCTCCACCAGATGTCACGGGGTCGTGACGTCGACGAAGGCAGCAGTCAAAGTGTCCAAGATGAAACTCTTTATATGGCCGAACTTGGGGCCGGGAAACGGAAAGTAAAACTACAGCAGTACACACTGTACACTGATAGCGGCGAACAGAGCGTCGGCCGTCGATGAACTGCTCATTGCTGGGAGGCACCGTCTTTTATACATCATGCATCGAACTTTCTAGCCTTGTCACTGACGGTTGCGCAAGTTCTGGAATAATCTGGACTACGGATGATCTACTAGAATCTGGAATGTTCCCAGACATTCTGGCGCGACACGCGCAAGGCAGCGATCACACGTGCAATGGATTAGTTACACAAACATTATATATATATATATTATATATGTAAAAATAACGTGCGATATATTACATCAGATACATGCAATTGCATTGCAAAAAACAAAAAAAGAAGAGAAAAACATCAACAAGCGTTCAGGAGGATTGACTTAAAAATATATCGTAGCGTTCGTTTCGAAGTGTTCTACAGTTTCAGAATCACACTTATTTTAACGGCGATAAGCGACCCTTGTCGCTGGTTGATTGCTGCCATTGGATAATATTTGCGCACACAAGAAAGAGAGGGACTAAGACTGAAACTTGGGCTAGTTGGTCGTACTTCCTAATGAAACAGCAGCGCAACCACACACGGACTGACGAAAGAAGTAACAGGGAACACAGCGCTGTGTTCCGTGTTCCTTCTTTCTTCAATCCGTGTGTGGATGCGCTGCCATTTCATTATAAAGAGAGGGAGGACACGCAACGCTCTCTTCCATGCAAGATACATGCGGAGAATGAAGAATGACGATGACGACGAGCGCAGGGAATTCGAAACGGCACGAGCGCTCGAAGCGCGAGACCCGAGCCGTGATCAGGAAGTAAATTACACTTCATCTCCCCCTACGGTAAGCGATGCTGGAATGCGAAAGCATCGCGGGGAGTGCACATGGAGTTTCTGTTTCTCTTATGCGACTTATGAGACGGTGGTTGTCGAGGCGTTTGAATTACCGCTTGCCTACGCTGACGATTACGTTCGGCTTCCCGAGCCTTCCTCTGCTCCGCGGCGGTGGCGCTGCCGCTGCAACTAGCGCCGACGTTGTTCATGGCGTTTGGCACACCGTTGCCTAGAGAGAGAATGACGGAAGCACAGTGAACGCGCGCTTTCGCAGCCTCGCAGCTTCGACATTCGCTAGCCGGCGTTGCCGTTTATGTTCAGCTTAGCGAGCGTCCATAGCACCGTTGCGAAGGAGAGTGCAACGGATGAGAGCGCGCGCCGCAATATATACGAGCGCACAGCTGTGACAGAGAAAAAAACAGGAGAGGAGGAACGAAACAGAGGCAGTGCTCACGCTACCTCCTCCCAGCTTCTCGTGCTCACGCGATGACAGGGGGAGAGTTGGCGCATGCGCAGTATGGATGCGGACGCCGTAGAACGGACACTGTCCTGAGCATAAGATGATTTCGCATCTAAAAGAAACGATGAGCTGGCACTGCCAGCGTGGATCGAGTCAAGGCAGGTTTCTTGCCAACGCTGTACTGGTGGCGGGAGAAGCGGGCGAGCAGCAAGCCATGACGCTGGCATTCCAAAGCGTGGCCGTCCACCTCGATGACGTTCCAGTGAGGCTCCTCAGAGTTGCTGCAGGCTATCACGGCAGTCACGGACGCCCCAGTCTTCCTTCGGAGGGCGGCCAGCGACAGTCGCAGGGGAACAGTTTCGTGACTTGAGGCGGCGGCCAAACCCGTCACTGGGCTACCCTTTTTAGGAGGGAGGTGACAGGGAAGAGTGGGTGAGGTGGAAGGGTGAGAGTACGGCATATAGGGCAAGGAATAACTTGGCATGAGGCAGGAGGGGGTAAAGCGAGGGTGAGCAGGAATGGAGGGCGTAAAGCATAGTAAATTGGCGTAAGGCTTTCATCACTGAAGCTTTCCCTCAGCCCCGCTGTCGAGTGGTATTTGCGATAGCGAAGCCACGCCTAGAATTTTCAGTATCGGATATTTAAATGTAGTAGGAGGAATATATTTCAACACAATTAAGTGTGAGTACTATTTTAGTATGTAAAGGTTAACATTATGCGTTTACTTTCTTTCTATAAGTGAACTAGTAATTGCTTCCATTCCTTCAGCGATAGGTATGTTGCAGCTGGGTGATTCCACGTAAGATCGAACAAACGATGGCTGATCGTCCTCTTAAGTTTATTTCAGAATTTTATATATTATTGCCTGATGAGTGGAAAGAAGAGATCCGCAAATTTTTTTGCCGCCAAAAATTTTTCGAAGCACAGGAAATCAATAATGACGAAGAGGTGGAGTGGAGCGCTCATCCTCTCTGCTGTTTTGGCCAACTTTCGTTGTGAATTGCACGCAATATATAAAGTTAGGTAGCTGAAATTTATTTAACTAAATATATGCATGGTTTTCCTTGTGCTCAGGTATTTTTAGTTTTTATGTGCAGTGTAGATGTTTTTATAAAGAAAATCAAAATTGGCCCAGGAAACGTTATTTTCTTTACTTTGAAGGTCTTTATCTCGAAAAAGCCTTGTAGCAGAGCAACAAAAATTGAGCATTACGTTCTTCGCATGCTTATCTACCAAAGTGCCGAATCTTATATTTATATATCTTTTCAGTAAAGAGATATGATTGGGCTAAGCTCAAGAAAACACCGAACAATGGAAACTTCTGACAATTAAAAAAAACCATTTTTTATATTTCTTAAACTTTGTCCACGTATTTTCCTCCACATCAGCTTTCACAATCATTGAAAACATGTTGCATAATGTCGTTGCACTAATAGTTACGGCCCCTCCAATGAGACCCTTAGGCAAGGATTGGCAATTCCGACTTCTTGCCTAGAAAGTCTAAAAAATGCAGGCAGGATTGAATTTCTTTTTATGAAAAGGCCAGCAGGTACCGAAAAAAGTGTCGCCGGCACTGAAGACGTTAAGTTTGAAATTATTTGGTCACTACAGCGGCCACGAGCGCGGGGCTACCGAGCAGGCGCGCGCGCTCCCGAGATGCTCGCTGTAAGAGACGGCGCAGTGAGAGCTCGTTTTCGCGTCCTCAGACCGATTGAGTTCGAAACAGCAACACCTCTCGGGTGACTTGTACGCTAGAGGTATCTACCTACTGCCTTCACAATTTGAGTCGCGTACGACTGTCCGCATGATGAGGTATTGCTGATTTTGAATGGTGGAACGGATGTGTTTCAGTGCTTTCGCCGTTATTTTGTTCCGCACCGTCGTGCTGCTGGCCCTATGAATGAAAGGAGTACTACGATAACACGAAATGTCACCTCTTTAAGAGGCGGATTTGCACTGCCCGAATCCGTATACGGAAAGTGATTGGGATTTCATGAAGGCTAGAATGAAGTCCCTAAATAAGCCGGCGGTCCGGACTCAAGATAGAAAAAAGAAGGAAAACGAAAACGCCACTTCTATTTGCTTGTGGCAGTTTATTATTTTTCTTATTTTATTAATTTTATCATGTTTTATGATTGTAATTCGCTTTTAACTTGTTTGCTTTAAAGGCCCATCAATCAATCGTCGACGTGCAGTTCACGCGCGCTTTCACGCCCATTTCAGTCATCATTAAGTTCTTATTCCTTAGGCAAAGAGTTATAGTTTAGAGGTGACGGTCATTAAACTAAACATACTTTAGCGAGGGCGGAGCTTCTGGCGATGGTTGGTATTATTATTCACTTCTAATCAGTGGCGTAGGCAGAAATTTTTTTCGGGAGGGGGGCGGGGTGAGGGCACCTCCTTAATCCAACATTGGCTCTGGACAGATAAGTGTGGTCGAGTGTCATCTTCTGCTCCGTATCCCATGGGACGAGTATTCGGGGGGGGGGGGCAATGTCTAGTGCCATGTTGGCTACGGAGTGCCACATTTTGGCAGGGAGTGCCATAAATGCACAGCAGACAATTTTCGGAAATAACTTCTCGTTTCCGTTAGTAATACATTTGAAATCCGCCAGCAGTTGTAACGATCTAGTTACAAGACAATTCTCACGAATAATAAACTGGCGCTGCTTCCCGCTCGTGCCGGCTATGAGGCTTATTTTCTTTTTTTTATTTTTTTTTGCGACGCATAAAATCTAACAGACCAGTCATATCTAACCCGTGTTAAACACTGCAGGGATGGCAATTCAGTGGGGCGCCGTCGCTGACGTCGGTGTACACCACAATGTAATGGGCGATGGTGCGACTGTTGCTGGCTCCATGCCACAGCGGATCCGTTCGTGCATCGCACTCATGGACCAATTTTTAAACCAGAGCCATCCCGTCGTTTCAAGCTGCGTGAAGGCCGATCTCTCCACTGAAGACGGAAGAAAGAAGTGCAGCCTGGTCGATGTCATCGCACGAATCCTTGGTAGGTGGATTGATTTCGTCAGTTTGTCAACGGTGAATCCGTTAAATCAGGAGAAGATGCCTATGAGGGTGGATAATTGTGTGGTCTCACACACTTGAGCGAGACAACGCAAATACGAAAAAAAAAAACGCTTACTGGCTGAAAAGTATACCTTCGGTTCGTCTACTTTTACGTCTATTAACTAACGAAAATACTCCAAAATGCCGTGATTGCGAGAGCCTGCATATGATAACCCACGCGATCTCTATTTGCATTTAGTAAGAAAAAAAATAGTACTGCTGTCTTGCGAGTCAGCCCACTTTACAGCGGATTGATTGATTAATTGAAATAAATTTAATGAGGTCCTGCGGGGCGCCCTAGCGCGCAGTGGGCGACTTCCTCGTCGGGAACCGTCAGGAGCTGTTCAACTTTTCATTATGCTGTGTGGTGTCACCAGAAAACTAGCATCATCATTATCGGCCTCTACCATCTAGCACGCTGCTCGGCCGGCGCGCGCTTTCTTTGTCCTCTTCTTCATCGTCTGCTCGCTCTCCGAAGGCCGTGCGCCAGGCTGATTCGCGAATGACGTAGGCGGTAGACCTAGCTAATTAAGCTAGGGGAAGCTAAGACCAAGGTGATGAAGTCAAGTCATTGTCAGACTGCCTGAATTAAGCTTGAGCTAACTAAAGTCATGTTAATAATTACCATACGAATTAACACGAATCTAATTCATGCCATGCAAATAAAGCTCTTACTAATAAAAACAACTTAATTAATACCATGACATTTCACACCCAACTGACGCAGTCTTCACTCCGAAGCAGAATGAGCAGACCGAACAGTCTGAGTTCACGTTGAACTAAGTAAAAAGCTGGAAGAAGCTGCGGGATCGCAAGCTCCACTGATGGCTCCAGCTTTGCACCACTAGTGCAAGCTCAGCACATGTTCCTTGCAACTTTGTCAAACAAGATTTTTTTCCCGCCTCGGCGTAGAATTCATTTGCGAAGACGATAGGGGCCTCACTGAGAGCATTTTTATTGAAACCCCGAACGGGCGTCTGCGCAAGCAGAGGTTTAGTCAGTGGCGTCACCACGGACCCGAGCCAACGGGGTGGAGGGCGGTTTCTACCCCCTCCCACGCCTCGCCGTGTACGGGGCAAAAGGGATCATGGGCTCTGAGCCGACGCTAAATGCTTTGACCTCTAAGATCCCCAGGCAGAGGCAACACAACCCTTTGGCCCCGGATTCACGTAGATGGCACCCCTGGGCTGATCCACCTAGAGTTACTGTATATGCTACCTTTAGGTAGCAGAGTTGCGCATCTGTCTTCCAACGCCGCTAGCAACCATGCATTGCGGAGAAGCTGCCGCTTGGGCCAATTTTTTTTATTTCTCGACGCCGCCGCTGCAGCGAACTGAATTAACACTAGCCATCGACAGCCAATGTTTATCGCCGGTCTTCGACACGCCAGACAGGTTAATAGGCGACACGGTAGGCATGTCGCCTGCAAAAACGAAGTGCGACTTCACCGCATAGCTGTGGTTGCTAGCCGGACCTATGCGCAACTCTGCTACCTAAAGGTAGCATATACAGTGACTCTAGATCCACCCAGGACAAATTGGCGGTCACCTTTTCCTATTCCCCTCTCTGTTCTTTCGCTTTCCAATCTTATTTCCTCGCGCTCCAGTCTCCTATTCTTTTCGGTTCCCAGCTTTGGTAGGCGTCCTGGGTATATTTGAGTCTTTCGTATTTAGTCTTAGCCTGCGTCGTGAGTAACTCTGCTAGTGCGCACAGATGAGAAGGAGAGTCCGTCTACTGATATTTAGTGAATAGAAACCGGACTGCTAGACGCTCATTTTTTTAATTTTTGACATGTTTGTAACAAAGGAAGAATCGCAGACAATTTATGCGTATACTATTATTAGTCTAGTTAGCTTTTTATAGGCTAAACACTAAACATACGGTCTATAGAAGAATGTTAATTAGGACATAACTGAGTTCTCCGATTTGTTAAAGGCAAACCTTGTATGGTTCGGCCCAAAAAGGTGTCAGGTATGTGGCCCAGAACTTCAGCAAATCCCACTACTTACCACTGGTACTGAAAAAATTACGAAGGCCATGAACGGGCCCCAATCACCAGCTTAACTTAAGCAGCGCTGCAGTTAAACCAAAACAGATTGGCTCTGCAGTAGACTGCTCGACTGCCACGCACGCATAGTGCCTGGGTTCAATTCCCCGCTCCAACCCTCGTTTTTCTTTTTTTCTGATTGTGCGTGACAGCTGTTATGGACACGGGGGCGGCGGACAACTACGCCACCAAAATAGGTTGCCGTTGTGATCTCAGAACAGCTTTCGCTGACTAAATCCACTTAGTTCCACGCCGTGAAAACCGTCAGACGGTGATGCTATCATCCCTTTCGTCAGGCATTTTCCCCCAAAGTTTTGGCACGGTGTTTACTCAGTATTTCATATACCACACAGCTGGCTCGTGATAAGCAGCCTCTCCTCGTAAGCTTCGTGTAAGCTGCTCGGCGAAACGACCGGCAGTGTCGTCGCCGTCGCTAGCGCTCAGAATCTCGTGCGCATTCTTTCTCGCTGCTCTCGGCGCCTCTTCTCGCAAGCTCCTGTTTGCACCGCCGAAACGACCGGCGGCGTCGTCGCCTTCGATCGTCTTGGCAGAAATGCGTTATATATGCTTTCCGCAGTTAGCAATTATGGTTAACGGACGAATCGTACGAATTCTTAGCGCCATTATGTGGTGGCCCAATATGCGGTGCTCGGAAGGCCCCAAGGCCCACTTCTTAGGCTCCAAAACCAGGCGATATTGTTCAAGGCACTGTAAAGTTCTCGACGTGACGTTCATGGCCCCGTGCAGTGTGACTCACGACGACGATGTTATCGATGTAGGCAAACGCTGCATGGAGGCCACGCGTTACCTTAGCAATAAATATTTCAAGAGTTTGAGCTGCATTCCGTAGTCAACAAGCATACGCATGTATTCAAACAGGCTGATGTTCTACAACGGTCCCTTTCGAGATATCTGCAGGTCCCACGAGATCGGGTTACACGAATTCACAAGGTCCATTTTGCTAAAAATCTTACATTCTTCCAAGAGCACGTCACACCTTAATTGCGTGAGATGATATGGCCGTGTAAAGTCAAACTTCGGGCTAGTTGGTAATGCGTAGTAATAGAGAAACAGCTCAGCTTCTTCAAACCGGGACAAAATCGAAGAGAACGACAACGACAAGAGCTCGTATGTGTCGTTCGCTTTCATTTTGTCCCCGTCTGAAGCATTTCGGGTATTTCTTTATTAGATGAGAAGTATCTTATGGCGGAGTTCAATCCGGTTGTGGTGTGCGGCGTGACCACCCTTACTGCGCATGTGTATACCCTCTCGACACACCTCCTCTCCACTCCCCCTCACCATTCCTCCTGTCCTCTTCCTCTTTCCCCTCTCCATTCACCCTCTCCCCTTTCCCCATTTCCTCTCTCCACTTCCCCTCTCCCCTCCACCTCTCCACTTTTCCTCTGAAACGCTGGCTAGACATGCCGAAATTCTCTCCTGCGCAACGCCGCGATGAGCACCAGCGCATGCGCGTCCCCTCCCCCTCTCTCTCCTCTCCTACGCTGCCCCCTCTCGCACGCCTGTCGACCGCGTTCCCCGCTCGCCCTGTAAGAATTAACGGCCAGGCTAGAGGGAAGACAAGACGCGCTTCGCGTTCCACGACGCGAGGTCAGGTAGCATGCCCAACGAACGCCAACGGAACGCGATCGTGCAAGTGCTCCGGCTTCGCATCGCCTCATGGTCCTCTTTAGCGGGAAATGGTGTAATTTTTACTAAGGAGTGCTATTGCGTGATACAGCAGTCCTCGTACAGTTTGGCCAGCAGTCCTCTCATGAAGTCGTGTTCCCACACTTTGTAAATCTGAAGTTTTGTATATTGTACTGCCAACTTTCCATTTCACGAACGATGTGCATTTAGAATTCAGGTTTGCATGAGTCATAAGGGTGTGATTAAAACGTGAGAGGCGGATAAATTATCGGAGCAAATTGAGTGTCCTTTCGATCAACCACCGTAGGTTTCGAGAAATCAGCGATGGCTTCTATTGAGCGAATTTGTTCGTATGAGCATAAGTGCATACGAAGAGAGAACTAGCAGTGCCGTGGCAAGTGTTAATGCTGCAGCTAGCACTATCTCAATTTCTTTCTGAATTTATTCTGAATAGATGAACTGCCAATGAGACGCATCGAATGAAAACATAACATTGTGTGCGCACGCCGCAGAACAAAAGTGGGCACCAGTTACGTCTGTACGGCGTGAGTCGACTTCAGGCATCACTACTACGTAGCATGTGGACAAAAGTACGTCAGCGAGAATATTACTGATGCTTAATCTCATCATCAGTAACACTAATTAGGGCTGGTCCAAAAAATGTGCGTAAGGAAATTTCGCGTAGGACTATAATTTATTGACGTGCTTGCCTAAACGGAAGTACACTCCGTTCTTCGAGAAATTATATTAAATATTACACACAGAATTCAATAGTCTACACAACGAGGATAAAGAATTCGTCGCCAATGAATGGTTTATATGAAACCAGCATAAAGTCAGTCACTTTATTCTTTGTGCGCAAGTTTCTAAACCACGTCGTTCTCCGTCGCGCAATGTCTGCTTCTTTCGGGATGCGATGAAACGGCGCATGACTCTCTTTCCGGCGGGACATCCTTTTCAGATCCCTTCTTTCATGCTCTGGCCAGTGCGCGGCTGCAAGGCAACAATTTATGGATTTAGCAAGAGCAACCAGATCAGCCCACCTTCGACCGATCGACGACGTCACTTGATTACCTTATCATGACGTCAAAATTTTGGTCATGTGTGACGTCATGGTTTCCTCGGAGGAGGTCTCGTGGTTCTTTCACTGCTCTTGGACGGACGTCCCAAATCGAGGAAGTGTTCCTCTTACAGTTCCGTTGTGATAAAGAAAGTGTTGAGTTTAGCGTCCTCGAAAAGACAGTGAGCTATGACGGAAAGAGTGCAGTACTAAGCATTCCGTATTCGTTAGGATCACATGGTGTTTAGCGTGCATCGAAAATAAGCACAGGAACGTTTCCGCCTCTTGGTCAACACGCCCGCAATGACCATGCATTGGACATCCGCGGAGGCGGCGAGGTGGCTCTTTGAAAAGCGGGTCTTTGTACCGCGCAAGCAGCTCTGATCATCGGGAGCGCACTGTTGCAGCTGAAATACTTGTCAACCCTGTGTGCATGTCGGCCTTATATTGTGCCGACAGTGTATGCACTGTCTGTCGATATTCCTGAGCAAAAGAATTCACAGTGTTTCACGCAATCACCTATATAGGCTGTTATGGAATGTCTGTGATACAAAGCGCATTAAAACATTTTCGATTGTTAGATGGTACGTGACTTGAGCGTATTCAAGTGTCAACGTGCCAGCTCATACGAGCCACAAACAAGGATTGACTCACAGCGTGTTGGTACCCTGGCAATTCCTCATCGCCAGATGACGAACTTGAGATAAACTATATGAACTATGATACGGTTATCAGGTACGCCATAGTGGGGGCTTATGATTAATTATTAGCCTTACAGAGATACAAAGTGAAGCAAGCGGGTCGGTTGCATTTCGCCCTTAGCGAAATGCGACTACCATGAGATATACAGAACCAGCGCTTTCAAGCAGTAGGGCATTCTCAGAACCGACAATCTACCAAGGCCAGTCTTCAAAGTCACGTAAGAATAAACAATGTTTTCACCACGTGCAAGAGCTGCCTTATCTTCGACTTTATAGCCGCACTAACCTCTGATTTGACAGTTTCGGTAGAGTGGCTCGAAAGCAAGTGCGACAAGTTTAAATCAAGCAACAAGACTAGGAAGCTAACAAGTTGTGGCGCATGGCGCTAATATTACTATCTGGTTTTTGTCTCTCATTGTAGGCATCAAGGAACCCTCAGGACTGAACCCATCGATTTCCCTGGGTGAGCTAGGCATGGACTCACTGATGGCCGTGGAAGTGCGGCAGGCAATTGAGCGGCACGTTAGCCTCACGCTATCCATGAAGGAGATCCGGCTGCTGACCATTGACGGGTTAGGAAAATTGAGCGAAGGAGTTACCGCCAGTGAGACAGCCTGACAGCAGCCTATGGATATCAAGGTTCAATAAAGTTTTTGATGACAACTACGAAATATCGCTGCAAAAATTTCGTGAAACAAAAGTCTACATTGATGACACATCGGTCTCGTGTAAGAGGAAAACCAAACTTTTGATACCGTTCAAAATCTATCGAAAGAAACCAGTTTTATGAAGTTCTCGATCTAAAGAAGAAACTTCCAGTCTCCGGAAAATACCGATAGGGTTCAGTGTTGCCATCAACCTGAATTAACTAATTTCAAATCAAATTAAATAAAATCAAATCTTCATTTCCACCGTGTATCTTACAGATTGAGGACAACGAACAAAAGGTCACAGTTTCGCCGCAACGGCGAAGCATTGAATGCGATAGCAACAAATTGGAATGTAACGAGAACAGAAAGCAGCTCGAAATTGCCAGCGCGTCGCTGAAGCCCAAAGGACGAACGAAAAGAACGCACACAGGACGAGCGCGAACTATCATGCGTCACACCTCGATACTTAAAGCGCACTGCTGAAACATAAAGCAGGACGCACGAAACGAACGAACAGCTGTACACAGAACGAGCGCGAACTAAACGTCGCAGTTACTTATTTTTGTTTGAACAGCGCGCTCCTTTCGCAAACGCGGCCGCTCTTGCGAGCGAAATGACCGTCGTACAATCTGTGACTTCAGCGCGGACATCACGGGGAAAGCACAAGAAATACAACCCCCCGCTCTACCCCGCGCCTGCCCCCCTTCTTTCCTTGAGATTAGGGCAACGAGCATCGGCGTGCTCCTCGCCCAGCGCGCTTCTCGCGCCATCTCGCTGGTAATGAAGAAACATAGGCCCCTGCCGTCTCTGCGTCCGGCCAGCGGTAAAGGGTGTGTATATTACGCTCACCGTTAGCTACGTGGACGATCTGTGTTCCGTGGCGTAGTGGCTAGCGCTACGCGCTGCCAAGCGAGAGGTCCTTCGTTCGATTCCGCGCTTCGGATGTATTTTTCTTTGAGGCGTTTATATACAGGGTGTCTCAACTAAACCGCAGCGCGATTTAAAAAAAGAGGAACGGCGTTACGCGAAGCAAACCTACTGCATATCGTTCCTAACACACTGGAGTAGCCACTACTACTTTTTTTCTTTAAGAAGGTTTGATTAATCAGTCATAATTATATTTGTAACTCGACAAGTACTCACCTAATTGTCAAAATGTCAATGAGGCGTGTGTGGGCATGTTGAAATGGCATCTAACTGCACTATTTTCAGCAACGTGCTAATTGCGCGCTCATTTTTTCCGGTATCAAGAAAGCCCGCGAAATATGAAAAGGGACACGTGACTAGACTGTTGCGTGCGTCGGGAACCTGCGCCCTCAGACAGGCTCCCATGAGATAGACAGTATCAAGGAAATAATGCAGAAAGAAAACAAAATGCATCTCCCTATCTGCCACTCCCCGGCCTAAGAAACGCACCGCTTGATCTTACAGAGTCAGGCCGTAATCAGAACACCTGCCGCGTTACCAGTGAGAACAGTCGGCCGTGAGATATGGATAACGATTGTGGCGGACTATCGAACAGAATGAATCGCAGCGAAATTGCACGCATATCGTTGGCGCCCGACGTGTACCCTTGCCAAAATGCGGAACGCTGTCTCTCGCAACGGACAACAGGCAAAGCGGTTGTTTGCAGTAAGCTTATCTGAGGGCGCTGGTTTCCTTTGCGGGTGGGAGCGTAGTCATGTGTTATTTTAAGTGCGAATGCACTTTATAAGCGACCCTGAATCCGCCGTCCCATAGCAACGGCGCGAGGAAAGGAGAGGAGCGTCTGTAGCAACGGCGCAGCGACGTCACACCCCACGTGACTGCGCGCGCTCCGCCTCCTCACCACGGTTTGCGCGAGCGCGCGCCGGCTCCGCACCGCTCTTCTAGGTGGCATTGGGTGCAGTGGCTTCGCCGCCGCGATGAGCTCGAGCGCATGCGCGTCCCCTCCCCTTTCTCTCCTCTCCTACGCTGCCCCCCTCTCGCCCGCCTGTCGACCGCGTTCCCCGCTCGCCCTGTGAAAATTAACGGCCAGGCTAGATGGAAGATACGACGCGCGTAGCGTCCCTCTTCGCGTTCCACGACGCGAGGTCGGTAGCATGCCCAACGAACGCCAACGGAACGCGATCGTGGAAGTGCTCCGGCTTCGCATCGTCTCATGGTCCTCCTACGGTCCCCCCCCCCCCCCCATCTTGCCTCGCGGCGCTGCGGCGCCGACGCAGGCAGCGTCGCGAGGCAGCGTCGCTGATTGAAAAAATCGACCGCTCGCGCTGCACAACCGTTCACTGACCACCCCGTATATATAGGCACTGGATTTTGACCTCCAAGGTAGTGCGTGTGTGCGATTTCTCCTTTGCGTGATTAAACAATGAAAATTCACAGCGTACATGTAAAATTAAAGTGAGCTGCAAGTCATAACACTCATCGAACCTTCAGTATAAACGCGCCCGATCTCACGTCGGTGATGATGTACTGGGCAGAATTCACGGAAGATTCATGGTTTACCGATGAACCTCCGCAGCTTCGCCCACTCATCATAATTCACTCCATGGATATGCTGTGATTTTTTCATATTTCGCGGGCTTTCTTTATCAGCCAGAAAAAATGAGCACGTAATTAGTACGTTGTTAAAAATTGCGCAGTTAGATGTCCTTTGAACATGCCTACATACGCATCATTGACATTTTGACGATTAGGTGAGTACTTGTCGAGTTACAAATGTAGTTATGACTAATTAATTAAACCTCATTAACAAAAAAAATAGCATTGGCTACTCCAGTGTACTAGGAACAATATGCAGAAGGTGCGCTTCGCGTAACGCCGTTCCCCTTTTAGGGGCGTAGCTCCTCTTAGTCTAACCTTGTCACGTCTCCATTGTCCGGCGTCAACGGCAGTATCTCTGTCCAGCGTAAACGGCAGATGGCGCTGTCTCATAGAAGTACATACAAACTGCAGTTCAGGGCCGATATTCTAGATGCCGCTGTGCAGAATCCGTGTCGTCATCACGATTTGTCGTCTCATTTCCTAGATGGCGTTGGTCCAATAGAATTGTATGCAATATGGCGCTTGTGTGAATCGACACCAGATGGCGCTAGAAGTGCCGCTGCTCTCCGATTGGCTGCAGCGCGGGCTTCGCGGGCATGCGCGGGGAGCGAGCGCCTCTCTCATTCTCCAGGATCGTCGCCGTGCGTGTCGGATCGTTGGTGGAGAATGAACGATGCGCAGCGGCGGGCGCTCGCTTGGCGGCAGCCAGCTGGATCCCGAGACCGTGCGCGCCAACGACGCCGCTGCGAAACGGGCTCAACGAGAAGCCGATACCGAGACCATGATTGCTTCAGGAGCTTCGCCCAAGCTCTTCATCATTCACCCGTAATTTTTTTTTGTGCTGCGTGATAGCTGGGACACCCTGTATACATACATACTTGTACATATACGGTGCATGACGGCGGCGACGGGGACGGACAAAAACCAGCCGAAACTCTCCATATAATTGCTATCGCAATAAAATGCAGTGGCTTAGCTCGGCTATGCCAGGATAACGTTGCGTTAGCAAAGGTTCAGCTAATTATTCTTAGCTTTCCTGATTGCCTAGGATTAACTTGAATATCATGCTTACTGCTGCTCCAATGAGACACACACGGTGTACGTATTATATGGCACATGTATATTTTGCCAGGCAACTACTTCGCGATGCGATGAGTTAAGCTTCTGTGCTCTTCTGCGCTGTTGAGCAGCATGTGCGCTATTCTAATGCATGGCTATAGCACACTGGCAAACGCCAGTGAGAGGCGCTATCAGGCGGCTCCAGCGCAGTGTCAGACGGCGACTGCACAGCGAAGGCGAATAGCTGCGTGCGCGCCGGCTCCAATACGTCTGCCAAGGCTACGACGTCATCCCTCTGGACAGCGCATACCGGTGGTGGCTGAGTGCGCGGGAGGTGCCGGCTCCGGTGCGTGACACGAGTGATCCTTGCGCAAGCGCAGCACGGCTCTTGAGGATCCACGCGAAACCGGCTCGGCTAGGCCAGTGTAGCTAACGCTACTAAAAGCTGCCTATAGGCGGCTTGGCAAGTACGCAGGCCGTATTGTGTGGCGTGCGGCCAAATAGCAAAGAAAAACAGTCCATTAACAAGTGAAAACATGATTAGTGCAGAATAAAATGAATACACAGCGGCCTGAAATAAAACATAAAAAAAATCCAGCACATGTCCCCGTGAGGGAACCATGAGTAGCATGCGAAGCAGTCGAGGGGACGACACGGAGTTCCGTACGAGTTTCTGTTAGAGTTTCCCTTCGCGCATTCGAATCGTTCGTCATGGCGTTTCCACCATTAGCTTCTTGCCGGCGTTTCTGGCACGCTTCTGCTTCTCTAGCCCAGAGTTCGGGATCGGCTTGCCGCCGCTGCCGTTTCGCGGCAGCAGCTCGAGCCCTCTTCTCATCCTCTGCAGCCTTTGCATTCGCATTTGCATTGGCGTTGGCGTTGCCTGTGGCGCTGTTGTTCATCATGTCACTGGAGAGAATCTGCGGAGTGGAGCGTGCGCAGGCAATTTTATACCGTTGAGCTACCGCAGCGCCTAAAGCAGCGACAGTTGAGCATCAGAAAAACCTCGAGCGAAACCGGCGCACGGGAACGGAGCCACGCACAGCCAGGCACCCTACTTCTCTCGCTCACTCCGCCGTCCACGCTAGTACCGCCTCCTGCGCATACGCAGCGCCGGTGGTGGCGCATGCGCCACAGCAGTGCCTGGCGCCGGCGCAGGAGGCATACTAGCGTGGACGGCGGAGTGAGGGATGAAGGTAAGTTCGACCATAAGCTGCTCACCTCTAAAAATCCAACGCCAGGATAAACAAAATTAATTTTCTTCTACAAACAACGATCTAAGTTTTGTTGAGGAACAACCAAACAAATCAAAATAATTTACTGAATATGGTTTACCGATGAGGCTAAAGAATAACACAGAAGCCCTGTGCCAGTATTCGAAGGGGTGTGACAATATTCCAATGCTCTCTGTGTGTTGTTTTATAGCAATTCTCATTTGTTTCCAGCTAGGGTATCTAAATTATGTATAATAATTCTCGCTTCATGTTTAAATCTAAAACTCAACCGATAAGAGCATAGTTTATGGGCTGTAATAATACTGGTTTTATGGAAGAAGCCTGTGGTTGCTGCAGTATACTCAGCATTGTAAATATTACGTAAATATTGTTTCTCCATAACGAAAAGTTTTTGCAGATTAGGAAATGTAGTTGTACCACAGACAAGTTGGCAATAGTTAACATGTAAATAAAAGAGAGATTGTAAGCTAACATTTTATGCTTTGGTGAGAGAATATATCTGAGTCGACCGACTATAGCAGTTATTCGAGCTAGTTTTCTTAGAAGGAGTTTTGTTAGTACCAAATTTACATGAGATTCCCAAAACATGCGAGCACTAAATACAACGCCAAGGCACTTAAAGTGGTCAACAATATCAAATGGAAGAGAATTAAGAACTATATCTGCATGAGGAGGGACAGGCCTATTTTTGGCTCGTAATGTAACCGCCTTTGTTTCTTCATTGAGTTCATCTTCATTGAGTTGAACGATGACCGCTGTTGCAACTGAACTAATGTGTTATTACAATTAGAGATAAGGCAGTCAATGTCATTTGCCAGAGAAAAATATGGTTGTGTCGTCTGCATATATGATAAACATGGCATTATTATTATTGTTAAAGATGTCAGTTATGCAAATGTTAAACAGCAAAGGCCCGAAAATGCTGCCCTGTGGAACACCGCAATAGAGTGGCAGAACTTGTGATCGTGAGTTATTTATTTGAACAACTTGTCGCCGGTGGGACAAGTATGACCGCAGTAAATTTAAACCACAACCACGCATACCATAAATATGCAACTTAGCTAACAAGACTTCATGATCTACGGAGTCAAAAGCCTTGGAAAAATCAACAAATAAACCAATTACTATTTTCTTGCGTTCAAATTTCCTTAAAATATACTCTTTCTGGTGGAGCAAAGCTGATTCTGTTGATCTGTGCTTCCGGAACCTAAATTGATGTGCTTCTAATATATTGCAGGTCTCGACAAAATTGGAGATCCTACAATGAATTATTTTTTAAAAAGGTTTTGAAAAAAATGGCTATTATGGATACAGGGCGGTAATTGCCTAATTCATTTCGATTCCACGTTTTGAAAAGCACTGCTAAATTGGCTATTTGCATTTTTATTGAAAATGTTGATGTTGTTAAACACGTAATTAATATGTTTGCAAGAACTGGTGCGATTAGGTCTGCTACAAATTTCACGTGTTTTATTTGGATTTCGTCGATATCTGTACTGCTGCTGTTTTTCAAATTTGTGATTGTCGAAATCTTTTCCTGCATTGTGACTAGCTGCAGAAATGAACTTTTATTATTCCTCATGTTGACATATTGGCATGCATTTGTGGGTCTACCTAAAGTACAAATGTTTGTAAAAGTATTATTGAAAGCATCAGCCAGTTCCACCTCACGCAAGTCTATTCCTTAGATTGTAAGCTGTTAATGCTGTTACGATTATGACCACGATGTAGTAGCGCGTTTAATTTGTCCCAAAGCAGCTCGCTTGGCGCGTTTTTCATATCCATGAAAAACGAGAAGTATTCTTTTCGTGAGATGCGCAGGTTCTTCGTTAGTTTATTCGAATATTTTTTTTTTAATTCTTGAGGTAAACAAGATTGCGAGTTTTAAGAAATTGTCTATAGAACCTGTCATTTGTTCCCATTCGTTTGTAGAGCTCGTGCGTCCCCTATGGTTTCATAATTTTCCTATTTCTTTTGCGTATTTTAACAGGAAAGTGAACTGAGTAAACATTTTAAATATATCTAAAAATGCATTGTATGCATGGCCAACATCATTTTAGTTGTAGATCCCGGACCTCTCAGCCTGGAGCAGCTGCTTTATAAATGCGTTAAGAGCCACATCAGTTATTGGCTGGCAGGCACCTTCCACGCCGCCATCGATAACAAGCCTCCTCCAAGCTTTCATTTGCAACGGCTGTCCTCTACAGCTGCTTCGGGCAAATTGCACCGTGAACTTCAACCGTTATTGCCGTATAATTCCTGGTTGATTTCAAAAGCGGGTCCGTAAAGCGAAAAAATGGTAATATGTAGAATTACTGACTGAAAATCTAGCCCTATAGGCATACGTAAGAATGTGCGAGATAATAACTCCAATAACATTATGAAACCCGTGGCTCCTTTGACGAACCCTGGCAGCTGAAGGTTCCTTTATATTGCTACATTCGACCCCCGACCTGAAGACCCTCTGCTGACCCTCACTACGGACCAGAACCTGCTTGCTGTGGACGTGGATGGCCTGCCTGTTACTGCCCTCATTGATACCGGCGCACATATTTCTATTATGAGCTCTGATCTCCGTGCACGATTAATAAGGTCCTTACGCCACCCGAGTCCCTATTTGTACGTGTCGCTAGTGGAGGAACTCCGGCTGTACTCGGAATGTGCACGGCACGTGTGAGGTTCTCCGACCGCCAGACATCCGTTCTGTTTCATGTTCTCGCTCATTGTCCTCATGATGTCATCCTCGGACTCGATTTCTTGTCTGACCACTCTGCTGTCATTGACTGCTCGGCCGGTGTTGTACAACTTCACTTGCCTGCGTCTGCCGACGTGGCGGAGGTGGTTCAGACGAAACTTTCGTGTGCTGAGGCTGTTCGTCTGCCACCACAAGCCCTAGCTTGTGTCGCTGTTGAACCATATCCCAGTGTACCGGATGGGGATTATGTGGTCTCTCCCTCTCCCAGTGTTCTACTGGCCCGCAACGTCTCCTCTCCGTACACAGTTGTAACTATTACAGCGAACAACACGTGCCTTCCTCTTCTGAACTTCGGATTAAGCCCTCAAGTCCTACGACAAGGCATTGCTCTCGCTACTCTGTCACCGTCGTACGAGTGCCAGATCTCATCGGTGTCACCCGAACTGCCCGCTGTCGTCTCTCCAAACCCGCATAGAGCCGACGCAGTCACCTCTTCTACACTGCACAACAACATAACCAAGATGATTTCCTTAGACCTTTTTCCCTCTCAAGTTAAAGACCTCAGTGATCTCCTTATGACCTACTCTGACATATTTGACTTTGACGGTAAGCCCTTAGGTGAAACCTCGAGTGTCAAGCACCGCATAGATACCGGTGATGCAGCTCCAATTCACAGGCGTCCTTACCGAGTTTCACCATCAGAGCGCCAAGTTATTCAACAGGAGCTCGACAAGATGCTCACAAAAGGCATTATTGAGCCTTCTCCGAGTCCGTGGGCTTCCCCTGTAGTCTTAGTTAAAAAGAAAGACAAGACCTGGCGTTTCTGCGTGGATTATCGGCATTTAAACAAGATCACCAAAAAGGATGTCTACCCGCTTCCTCGTATCGATGACGCCTTGGACTGCCTTCATGGTGCTACCTATTTTTCTTCGATAGACCTACGCTCTGGTTACTGGCAAATCGCCGTAGACGACCTCGACCGTGAGAAGACCGCCTTTGTAACGCCTGACGGTCTCTACCAATTCAGAGTCATGCCGTTCGGTTTGTGCAATGCGCCGGCCACGTTCGAGCGGATGACGGACACGCTTTTGCGCAGCTTTAAATGGTCTATCTGCCTTTGTTACCTGGACGACGTCATTGTACTTGCTCCCACCTTTGAGTCTCACCTCGACCGACTTTCGTCTATTCTTTCCGTGTTTCGTGCGGCTGGGCTACAACTTAATTAATCGAAGTGCCACTTTGGCCATCGCCAAGTTGCTATTCTAGGGCATCTCGTCGACTCCTCTGGCATCCGACCCGATCCCTACAAAGTTCGCGCTCTCCTCGATTTTCCCGTACGAACTTGTGCCAAAGACGTTCGAAGTTTTGTGGGCCTATGCTCATATTTCCGACGATTCGTCAGAAACTTCGCATATATTGCCCGCCCCCTCACTGACCTTCTCAAGAAAGATGTGCCATTTTGGTGGGGTCCTCACCAAGCCAGTGCTTTTTCCCGCCTCATTACGCTGCTCACCACACCGCCGATCCTCGCCCACTTCGACGCGCCCGCTCCAACTGAGGTCCGCACCGACGCTAGTGGTTACGGCATTGGCGCTGCGCTAGCCCAGCGTCAATCCGGTCATGATAGAGTTCTTGCGTACGCCAGCCGGCTCCTTTCTCCTGCCGAACGCAATTACTCTATTACAGAGCGCGAGTGCCTGGCGCTTGTATGGGCCGTTGGTAAATTCCGCCCCTATTTATATGGTCGATCTTTCACCGTTACCACAGACCACCACGCTCTATGCTGGCTTTCAGGACTCAAAGATCCAACAGGGCGCCTAGCTCGTTGCGCTCTGCGCCTCCAGGAATTCACGTACACAGTGGTCTACAAGTCCGGCCGTCTACACCAAGACGCCGACTGCCTTTCTCGGCACCCCGTCGACGATCCAGACCACGTAACGGATGACACGTCCATCTGTATTTCCTCGCTCTCCGCTTTCGGCAACATCGGTGACTAGCAACAGCGTTACGCGTCCCTATGAGATCTAATCACCCGCCTGAATACTGACTCGACGGACAGTTCGCTTCGCATGTTCGTCATCATGGACGGCATTTCATACCGCCGGAACACGCGCCCAGTGGACAGGAACTACTAGTTGTAGTACCCACTCATCTCCGCTCGACCGTACTTCAGCAACTGCATGATGTACCAACGGCCGGCCATCTTGGTGTTGCCAGAACGTACGACCGTGTCCGCTGACGCTTTTTCTGGCCGCCGTCCGCCGTCTCGGCATGTTGGCCTGGCCGAAAAACTTCTGCCCATGTACTCCGGTCCTTACCGTGTGCTACGCCAGGTGACTGAGGTTGCCTATGACATCGCCCCTTTGGACCATAGGGCGCCCTCTACGTCTTCCAACGTCGTCCACGTCGCTCGCCTGAAGCCGTACCTTTCGCCGACCACCTGCTAACAAGCGCCGAGTCGGCGCTTTCGCCGCCGGAGGTCGATGTAGCGGGGTTGCAGCTATGACTGTGGTGAGGTGTGCGAAGAAGAGGCAGACGACGTGTCGGTGTTCTGAAAATACACAACCGCCATCTTGACTGCTGGACTATTCCATACTGAAAATAAGTTAAATATATTCGTAACAATATCATCATTAATAATCATATATATATATATATATATATATATATATATCAACAGAATTTCTGTACTGACTAACGCTGCCCGGTTGGTTGTTGTTCTTTTATTTATATTCAATAGCTATCACGCCTGCGCTGGAAAGGGGTTGTGAATCTCCGATTTATAGCCTCAATGACACAACACTCAAGTTCGTGACCGCTACGCATGCCTTCGAAAAATTAGGGCAGCTGCGCACTTGTGGTGCCAAGCCTGAAGGAAGTGCGCAGCTCCTTCATTGCTTTTCTTTATTTTTTTCTTTCTTCTCTTTGTTTCTCTTTCTGGCTCTTTCTTGTGTCGTATTTGTACCTGTTTTTTTCTATTTATTTCTCACTCTTTTTCTCTCTTTCACGTGATTCGCCTGCTCAACTTCACCGAGCAGTTTTTTTCGTTTAACGCTCGCACCTGTTGTACTCAGTAGTGGGGCTACCCCAATTCCTGTGGTGCATACGTACCTGGGGAGTTCTGCATCACGGAGTGCAAGTTACCGATAGCTTAAACGGCTTTGCTGTTAAAAAAGAAACAATAAATGAAATGTGCGATTTTTTTACTTACTGTGCGATGAGTCTAAAATAGGAGAACATAGACGGATTTCATGCACGAACAATTTTATTATGTTTCACTGAAACAATATTTTAGTGGCAATTTTTATCTTATCATTGATCACGAAGGCTGAGTGCACCGAAAGATAATGTGGTGGGATATAGCCGTGTTTACGTCTTTGTTGCATCCTGTCGTGCACACTCAGCGTGGTCCGTTGCGTATGATGCAAGCCCCACGATGCGATGAACATGCTCGGTGATGATCGACGCGCATTGCGGAGCTCCTGCCCCCACAATGAAGCTTTCGTGTGAGCCGTCCACCACTCTGATGTCCACCTCTCCGTCACAGCACTGAATGTAGCAAACGGGTGAGGAAACGAAAATATTAGTTTAACAAAAGCAAGAAAAATTGCCCGTACGAAGCCTACAGAATAGAAGCTCCTGTGCGTCGCATCGTGCTCATTAGCCAACGTCACGTATGGATTAGCCAACGTCACAAGAATGGATTGTTGGGTGAATTGGTACAAATGCCTGTTTTACTCCGTTAAAGTTACGATGTACTGAGCAAAGTCAGCACCCACGACAATTTTCAAAATATCTTAGCAAGGTGTGGGTTCGAGCTAGTTGGTACTCCATGATCAACACGTCTTGGGCAAACTTCCAATCGAATTTATTATCGAAATGTGGCATATGTACTATCGCGCTCAGTATGAGCTACACCACGCGAGCGCGTGGCCGAGCGCTCTGCAAGGTTCTACAGTGGCGCCGATGACGGCATATTTTCGAGTTATCGGGAGAGAGTTTGGCTGCTCGCGCGAGCGCGCATCGCCCCCACTTGCTTGCTTGCATCCTCGAAGTTATCATTTTCGACGCTGATATAACCGCAGGGCTAAACGAGGGCGAGGGTGAAAGCAAGTGGAGGTGATGCGCGCTCGCAGGAACAGCCAAACTCTCTCCCAATAACTCGAAAATATGTCATGGTAGGCGCCACTGTACAACCTTGCAGAGCACTCGGCCACGCGCTCGCGTGATGTAGCTCATACTGAGCGCGATAGTATATATATACGAGGGCGGTCCGATAAGTACTTCGCCTTCAATAGAAAAACGAAAATTTTGGATTGGTGTCGATTTAATTCTCGACATAGTCCCCTTTCAGCTCTATACACTTGACCCAGCGATCCTCCAACTTCTTGATCCCGCCAAAAAACTACGTTTTCTCCTGAGCTGCAAAGCAGGCTTCTGTGGCGGCGATAACTTCTTCATTCGACTCACATTTTTGTCCGGCGAGTGACTTTTTCAAGTTTGGAAACAAGAAGAGATCACTCGGAGCCCAATCCCGAGAATACGATGGATGGGGCACCACTTCGTAGCCCACTTCGACCAACTTGGCCGTGGCGACGGCGCAGGCGTGAACTGTCGCGTTGTCATGGTGGAAGAGCACCTTTTTTTTTTCACTAAATGTGGCCGTTTTTTCGCAATTCGGCGTCGAATCGGCCCAGTAAATCGGCGTGGTAGGGTCCTGTCACCATTTGGCCCTTCTCAAGGTAGTCGACGAAGATCACACCTTGAGAATCCCAGAAAATGGTGGCCATCACCTTTCCGGCCGATGCGACAGTCTTCACCTTCTTCGGAGCAGGTTCTGTGGGTGCAGTCCACTGTTTCGACTGTTCTTTGGTCTCTGGTGTGTGCCAGTGGAGCCATGTTTCGTCGACGGTCACAAAATGACGCAGGAACTCCTTCGGATTACGCTTAAACAGCTTCAAACACTGCTCTGAAGTGGTCTCACGGACGCGCTTTTTGTCCGAAGTGAGCAAACGCGGCACCCATCGCGCCGACTGCTTTCTCATGCCCATCATGCAGGATATAATCTACGCGGTTTTTTGAGATGCCTACTGTCTCAGCTATCTCGCGCACCTTCAGTCGGCGGTCCGCCTATACGACGTCGTGGATTTTTGCCACGTTATAGGCCGTGGTAGCCGTTACGGGGCCCCTGGGCGAGGCTCACAAAACCCGACGTGCGACCTCGTTTAAACTCGTTGAACCAATTTTTGACGGTTGCCATCGAAGGAGAAGACTCACCGTAGACGGCATCCAGTCGCTCTTTGATTTCGCTGCGTGATTTCCCTTTGAAAAACAAGAATCGAATCGCTGACGGATATTGCTCTTTTTTAATTTTTAACGGACACACGAAAATCACCTGCTTCCTCAATCACTATAATTATATAAGTATATACCGCCCTCGTATATATAATATATATATATATATATATATATATATATATATATATATATATATATATATATATATAATATATATATTATATATACAGGGAAATGGCCTTCTTGGAAGGAACACTATCTATGGGGGAGTTATTAGCTTATGCGCGCTGACACACTGTGCACCTGTGCCATTGGCGTTCAATTTTGTCATACCTATATATTATATATATATAATATATATATATATAATATATATATTATATATATATATATATATATATATGTATTATATATATATAGTATATATGTATATATATATATATTATATATTATATCTATATATATATATATATATATGTATATATATATATATATATATATATATATATATATATATATATATATATATATATATATATATATATATATATATATATATAATATATTATATATATATATATTATATAGGTATGACAAATTGAACGCCAATGGCACAGGTACACAGTGTGTCCGTACCCACATTCGTGGCAATGAATGGCCGAATTTCCATCTCTGCCCCCTTCCACCCTATTCGCATGCTCACGCAGGAGGTGGTTTAGACACCGACTTGTTTGCCCAATGTAAGGTCGTCCACAAGAGAGTGGCAACTTTTACACGACTTCCTTCGCGTAGTCAACATGCTTGTTTCGGTGTTTTACGCCGCATTTTTCCTTTTTACGTATAAATGGGCTTGTGGCGATGCAGAGTTTGGAGAGTTCTTCAGGCGCAGACATGTCCACCTGTACGCCGGCTTTTGCACCAATCTTTTTAAGATTGTGCGCGCTGCCATGCGAGTAGGGAATCACCACCATATTTCTAAATGGCCTTCTTGGAAGAAGCACTGCATCTGGGGGACAGATTAGCTGATGCGCACTGACACACTGCGCACCTGTGCCATTGGTGTTATAGTTTTGTCATGCTTATACATATATATATATATATATATATATATATATATATATATATATATATATATATTGTCGAAATGCGATTAAAAAAAAACAAATATATATATATGTATATATATATATTTTAATCGCATTTCGACAATAACTTCATTTGGAAGTTTGCGCCCGTCTGTGTCTGTTTTGTCCGTTCTCTAAGCTAATTTGCGCAAGCAGTGTTCACCTTTTCAAAGTAGTTCGAATGGAGCTTCAGATAAGTGGATCAGAGTTCTCAAATTTTAATAGTGCACCTCTTTCAACTACCGTTCGTATGCAAATCCCGTGCAGAAACTCGGGTGGCTATGTGCCACAGGAAGTGGGCAGGCCCCACTACCGAGTGCCGCAGTTGCGAGGGAAAGCGAGGACATTGCTGAGGAAAGTGATGGTGAGCGATGGAGATGCGGGTTGGAGCCGGGGGAGGGGAGAGTGAAGCCTAATAAAAGGAGCAGTGGTGAGGCGGGAAGGAGGAGGGAGGCGAGCGTTAAGCGGAAACACTGCTCCTTGAAGTGGAGAGGAAGAAAGAAAGGAGTAGGATAGGGTGGGTGGATTGCACGAGGAGAAGAAATAAAAATAAAAGCCGCAGGGTCCCTTGTGCATTCACCTATAACTCGAAAGCGAAAGCCATCTTCCTTTTCTTCTCACTCGTGTATTGATCTTGCCGCGCCACCCTCCGAAATCTTTGGGCACCTAGCGTGGTTTTGCAGTGTCCTCCAGGATCGAAGGCACCTCATCTGGTTTTGTACGGCCTCCGTATAGGCCGAACTTTGAGCAAGCCACGATGTTATGTGATGACGGTATCATGCGACGTCACAATCACGTCCCATATTATTGCGCTCTGTGACGTCATGATGACGCCATATGGTGACGTCATCACGTGATTATGATTTTGTGCATCACTCGTGCTGTGTCCGATGCCGCGGGACACCGGCGCCGCCGGTCAATTTTCGCGTTTGCTGAGGCATTTAAGGCTTTCGCCATAATAAAAAAAACGAAATGAAATTTCTTGCCGAAGCGGGATCCGAACCCCTGAACCCACGGTCCCAAGGCAGACGCCGGAGTCAGGCACGGTAGCAGATTAAGCATTCATGAGAACCATCTGATTGCGTTGCTATAGGCGAGAGAACGAGAAAAAGAGAGAAAGAAAGAAAGAATGAACGAAATAGAAAGAGAGAGATAGAAAGAGTGAGAAAGAAAGCGTAGCATAGCCATGTGTAGTATAGTATAGCAGGACGGTAGGAAAGGGAAGTGATGGTGAGGAAGAGGGAAAGGAGGAGGGGAGAGGGTGAAGCATAACATAGCCATGTATACCACAGGTAATCAAGGAGATGGAAAAGGGAAGTGAGGGACAGCCTTCGCGACCCTAGCGCGTAGCTTCGCCAGTTTTTGTTTCGTACGCAACTGACTTGCACGTGCCTTCTTTGTCGCATAATGCAAGTTCATTGTTGGTTTCGCTTTGCTGCGTCTTTCAGAGTTAGTTCGCGCATTTTTTAAAGCAAGAAGCACTTGTTTTGGATAACTTAGGCCCTTATTCGCCTCGCCCTACTGTATGTTGCTTTCGTATCGATTATAAGGCTTTTTTTATTACCTCTGATAACGCGTAGTCAGGTGGCAGCCGTCGTGCCATGTCTTTTGACTGCGATGCCTTGATGAGCAGTACATTACCGTTGAACTTCGCATTTGGCTCGTAGGCGCTTGCCGCTTTCATAGATGCAAATGACGTAGTCATATCTCTGGAAATGTCTTCTCGGCTTGGTGGCGCGCCAGCGAATTCCTTCAGGAAGATATCTATGGCGGCAGTCCAGTTTGGCGTCAAAACTCTTGCACTGGCTTCAACTTGGCCCGTACCTGCACTCAAGTAAATTTCAATCAGCGCACAATGTTTCAAAGTTAGGTTAAGGATAAGTCAGTCAGTTAGGTTAGGTTAAGTCAGTGCGATGTACCTGGAAGGAGTAGACGTTCGAGTAAAACAGCTGATAGTGTATCTGTAAATCACATATTTGGCTTTACTGTACCGGTTTCGTCCATAGCTTTACGCTTACGTTGTCTGGTTAACATCTGGTAAAAAATATCCGCCACATGTGCCACATGCGAATGTGACAGGTGAGGATAATAGCGCTCTCTCAAGAAAAAGAAAAACAAAACGTGCAGTGTACGGACGCAGTAACATGTACAACATGTAAAGAACTTGCGATCACCATGATTGATGACAAGGCTAAATAATCATAGGCATTCAGTTGAATTTTTTATTGGCAGTCCCGAATACGTTAGTCGAACTTATCGCCTGGCTTGCAACTCTTAAGTGACTGTTGATAAAAAGGGTACACGCAGTCATCGTGTACATATATGAATAGCGCGTACAGTCATGCACGTACACACAAACGAGTAAATAATTAATCGCTTATGAAGGATTGTTACCCTTAGTTGCATAGTGCACAGGTGGTACTCTGCCAGGGCCTGAGCAGGGGCCGCAACTCCAATCTGGAGCCACGTTGCAAATGAAGCGCTTTCTTCAGAATGTATGACTGAGTGACAATCGCGCAGGAATTGCTTTAGGTCTTTCTCGATATGACACGCGGTGCGCGTTAGATTGTGTTATGGTCGGTATTGAAACTTGAAGTTTTTTTTATAAGCTACGTTGAGTCTGATGGGGTTAGTGCGTGCTACATCTTGCTTGCCTAAACCTCGAAGGATGTGAAAGCCACGAGATGCATTTTTTTATGTAAATCTGTACTTTTTGCTTCCGACAGGCAGTAAATATCAGTTCAGATTCCACGCAACGACGACAGTCACAAGAGTCGCCGCACCTTTTCTTCAGGAAGGTCCACCATTGGTTTCTGTTGTAGTGTGATGTGCCGCTCCAGTAGCACTGTCAGCACCAACATTCTTGTATACCGCAGTGAGCAGGTAACCGTTGCAGCAGAATGTTCGGAAGTTCCTAAGCATTTCTGCCAAAGCGCGTCTTGGCTAGTTGTTGTTTAACATGCGGCGACCTCAGAAATTTTAGTGCCGCTTGCGAGTTGGAAAATATGACCCAGAAATAAACGTGCTCCCTGATGGATAGCCACATTCATTCGAGTCAAGGACATCAGCACAGCGGAAGGCTATTGCAACTCTTGAAGCAGGAATTTGCTGCAGCCTTGACGGGCTCGCACTAGCCTTGCACGTGGGTGACACAAGGGAAAGACAGAATAGTGGACCTGCTGTCTATAGCAGTGGCTCGGGCTGAAGGCAACAAAGAGGACCGCAGTGCCAGCATTATAGCGTTGTCATCGTCGAGACTGGTCTCACATGGCTAGCGGCAACTCTTCTCCCACCGGTGCTTTTTTATAAATGTGGTCACAATCGTTTCGTTGCCGAACCTGATAGCAGCACTGCTCTTCATAATAAACATCAGGATTGAAGAAGCAAGCCTTTTCTGAACACCAGGACGTTACGCTGTCGCAAGGAAACAGGCGGCGCACGCCGTGGCTGGTCATAAAACACAGCGAACCCTCTCTGACAGGAAGAGAAGACGGACCCACAGCTTTCAAGAAGAGGATGACCAGATGCCGAAGAAGTGTAGACTTACCGCAGTGCAGGAAGGAGAGGAGTCGCTACCCGCCGACAACCCGCAGGCGGAGTAGTGAAAATCTGGTAACCTGCCTCGAGCCTGTCTGCACGGTGAATTGCTGCAAGCCGTGTAGCTGGGGAGCTGATGGTCGGAGTGCGAAATCTGCCAATCGGACCCGCCGTTTAAGCTGCGCCACAAGGTCCTGAAGTGTCAGAGTAGCCAAAACGCATTGCTGCCATCACCGTGCAACAACGAGGAGAAACAAGCGGAACCGGAGCAAGAAATGGAATATCACTGCGAGACTATCATGATGACGCAAGAATCTGAAAACAAGCAACGGTTGGTGAACAAATCATGGGCGTGGTAGCGGCGATTGATGGCTACCAGGAATGAAGACTCCACCCACACTTGGCTTGCGCAGCTTGCACTAAGTCGCGCGATGCTGGGACACAGCAGAGCTGGAGGGCACGTAGCTGGTCCTGGCTTGCCTACGCTTTTACCCTCTCACGTATCTCTTTTCCAGCCCTTTCTATGCTATACATGCCTATCCTTGCTGTCTTCTTTTCCATCTTTCTTTGTGCCTCTCTTTCTGTCTATTTCTTTCCCTGTCTTTCTATAATTTTGTCCATTTCTTCTTTATCTTTCAGTCTTTTTTCTCTTTCTCTATTTCTTTCTCTCTCTTTCTCTCTGTACTCGTTATCTCCTCCATCAGAGTTATTGCATCCCGCGCCGCATAAATCGGCGCACGTGTTGTTGGAGCGAAGCAGAAGAGAAAGGCGAGAAAGAAGAGGACGAAGAGAGCGCGTGCTGGTTCATGACGATGATGATTTTCTATCTACGACACACAACCTCGACCATAAGAGCTCTGCTGTAAAAGTCACGTCAAACAGTCAAGGTAGTTTTGTCTCTACCGTGGCCTTATACCGTCCATCACAAAAGATTTGTACGCCGATCTAATGTGCGCTAGAGTCATCCAATTGTACCATCTACAAACGCTGACCCCGTATTGTTTTCATTTACCCGCATTTTATATGCCTGAATTTTGTTCCCAACAGCAGCACAGTTCACCTAAGCGGCATTAAAATACACACACAGGGTTTCTTATGCAATCACCTCAGATGACTGGAAGGAGAAAGCCATCTTTGTTTCTTCTCACTCTTGCATTCATCCTGCCCCACGCCCCCTCCGAAAGCTCTCTGCAGCTAACGTGGTTTTGCACTACCTCCATGATGGGAGGCATTGCAAGCTATCTGCACCTCAGTTTGTTTAGCGCTGCCTCCGTGATCGGCGCGGGTTTAATCAAGCGACGATGCCATGCGATGTGACGTCATGATGACCTCACTAATTCTGGCAATATGTTACGTTGCGATGATAATCTTTTGCATCACTTATGTGGACGCCGCTGACGCGGGACGCCGGCGGTCAATTTTCGTATTTGATGAGGCATCTAAGGCTCTCGCCTTAAAAAGCAATACTTGCTCCTGAAAATATTGTCTTGTTCCAACAATGTTATGTCGCTGTGTCGTAGCACCAAACTAACGTCAAGCCTACAACGCTGTAAAAATGTGCGTAACTTACAACAACCGGTATTGAGCAGAAAATCTGGGATGTGACAATTATAATTCTGAAATGTTAGCATTTGTTTCATTTTTGTTCGAGCGTTATTTTCGGGCTTCTCTGGGCTACACTGAAAAATTCCAATGGCAGCGCACAATCAATTTCGCGATCTATTGCGACAAAACTACCTAAATAAATGTTTTTTCCTACGTACCGTCTATTGTAGGACGAGGGGAGTTGTTCATAGTCCTCAATGTCGCTGATAGTGTTCAGCGGCAAGATAATTCCGTTTCGTAGAGCTTCGTCGCTTTGCGTGACCCGGTATACTGGCGCTAGAATGAAAACAGCACGCTGCCCTTTCGGACCTGTTTTGCTTTCATTTTCAGCCATTGACACTTCCTGTTTATTCTTCAATCCCAAGAGCACACTTTCAAGGCTTTCATTCTCGGGGCCACTCTCTAATCGTGGCACGTTCTTTCCCGGATGGTCGGCTTAATGCTCACTCTCCCATTAGGCCGACTAGCCGCTGAGCCAGTACTTAGTTTTCGGCTGAAAAGCAGGTCTGATGTCTGTCAAGAGAGCGCGCGACAGCGCTCTTTCGATCAAAATTTGCAGTTACCGCTCGAGAGACTGACTCCCCCCCCCCCCCTCCATTGTCGCCTCCATACTCTTTCGCCAGATGACAGACGGGTGGGGCGTTTCCTCTCTGCTTGAGGAGCCATCGACAGCGGGCCTCGCACGCTGGACAGTGTTATCGTATGCGCCCTTTGTGCGACGTAGATGGCCAGCTCGTTTCATCTCTGCCTCAGCCGCATTCGTCGCCAGTTCTCGCGTGATTTTACTCGCGCGGTAGAGCTTAAGATGCGCGGGCGACGTGATCGATTTGGACTTCATACGGATCACGACGGTGACGCCCAGAGCAAAACCCGTCGAGAGTGTCCTTCAAATTGCTCCCGCAATAATACCCAAAGACGCACATCATTAGAAGTGCGTCCTGTTGTCGTGCGCAACAGTGTGTACTAAATTGCTACCTAAAGGCAAAAACACATTGGAGCACAGAACGTCGAGAGGGAGTCACGCGCCCAGTGTGCCAGCACCTCGTTATGCCTTTGGTAGCAGTACGCGAAGCGGCGTGTGTCAAAAAGTCGAGAAACTAAAGCTCAACTACGCTTCCCGCATGAAATACTGCGCACCAACCTCTACTACGACGGCGTGTGTGGTTATATTAAGAAATATTACCCCTGCTAAACAACCAAGACTTACTTTTTTTCCGCAGTACATCTGCTATACGCAAAAATATTGAAAAAAAGATTTTTTTTTCTTTTTGTGCAATTTCAAATCTGCGGCTTTTTCTGAACCAGTCATTTGTTTCTCTCAGTGCGACTTCTTTTTGTCTGAAAATGACATGTTTCAAGACTTGCGCGGCGGCCTGCCACACCCACTTTCCTTACGTAGCAAGGGATTTCTTGTAGTTCAAGCAACAGGGATGTATGGAGAGGTTACACAATTTGCAAGCTGGAGTGCATTGGGCACGTTCAGAAAAGAATGGGCACAAGACTGCGAAAACTAAATAAAGCAGAAGCATCAAGCTTTCTGACGGGACATCTATATCTGGCCGGGGACGTCTTAGTGATGCCATCATTGACAAGCTCCAAATCTATTGTGGTTTGGTCAGTAGAATTATAGCCAGCTTGAAGGACAGCGCAAAAAGCTGATAGGCCATATATTTTCCCATGGCGTCAGCGGATACCAATCCATACCACGGCCTTTGCCCGAAATACTCCAAGAGTTGGTGCAAATTTAACAAAGCCCACTTGAATGGGGAACCACACGTTCATAAGGGATACCTTCCAGCATCTGTTTTTCAGGCTGTGATGCTAATTGATCTGCAGCTAGCTAATTCATAATTACTTGTTAAATGCCTCCATGGGAAAACTCAAAACACCAAAGAGTCATTCAATCATGCCTTGTGGGAGCGCGTTCGAAAACGTTTCCCTGGAACACCAAGTATTGAAGATATGCACTCTTGATGGTGTGCTCACATTTAATGATGGCGGTATGGCCCGCAGAAATGTGCTGAACTTTCAAATTTCACCAGGGCGCTACACAGTGCATGGCCTACGCGTCCTTGACCTGCATCGCGAGCACGTCGCTAATAGGGCTGCACAGCTGGCAGCAACGGAAGCTCAAAATAACGGAGAACTGAGCTGGTTGATAAGTATTCATGTTGAAGAGACAGGGCATGCAAACAGGGACACAAGAGAGAAGTCAAGACTCTTGAGTTCTTGACAAGTGTCTTGACTTCTCTCTTGTGTCTGTGTTTGCACGCCCTGTCTCTTTAACATGAAAAGAGGCTCGCCAGGCAAGACGTCTTATTACAAAAAACAAAAACAAAGACACTTGATAGTGGTGAAGGAAAGAAGCGTTAATTTCAAGGGCTCGTTTTCTTTGTTATACACAATATTAATGAGAACTAACAGACAATAATGCCAAGGAAAGTATAGGGGATGTTTTTAGTAATAAATGTAAGGTAATTGTGAAGAAAGAAAAGTGGACGAAAAGATAGCTTGCCGCGGGCAGGGACCGAACCTGCGACCTTCGAATAACGCGTCCGATGCTCTACCAACTGAGCTACCGCGGCGGCCATCCCCCCGTCCACTTTATAGGGTATATGTGTGCATTTTAAACGTGGGAGCGTCAGTCAGCGCCGCCAGTAGCCATGACGGCGAGTGTGGAACACTCTTTTTCTGCCTTGTTGGCGTCACGTAGCACGTGAACTTATTACGAGCTGGCAGCTGACCAATAATCCCTCGCATACTACCTGAAAGCATCAAGTCTGCCAGAACGAGACCCTCGCTATGAATGAAGGAAAGAAGCGTTAATTTCAAGGGCTCGTTTTCTTTGTTATACACAATATTAATGAGAACTAACAGACAATAATGCCAAGGAAAGTATAGGGGATGTTTTAGTAATAAATGTAAGGTAATTGTGAAGAAAGAAAAGTGGACGAAAAGATAGCTTGCCGCGGGCAGGGACCGAACCTGCGACCTTCGAATAACGCGTCCGATGCTCTACCAACTGAGCTACCGCGGCGGCCATCCCCCCGTCCACTTTATAGGGTATATGTGTGCATTTTAAACGTGGGAGCGTCAGTCAGCGCCGCCGCACACATATACCCTATAAAGTGGACGGGGGGATGGCCGCCGCGGTAGCTCAGTTGGTAGAGCATCGGACGCGTTATTCGAAGGTCGCAGGTTCGGTCCCTGCCCGCGGCAAGCTATCTTTTCGTCCACTTTTCTTTCTTCACAATTACCTTACATTTATTACTAAAAACATCCCCTATACTTTCCTTGGCATTATTGTCTGTTAGTTCTCATTAATATTGTGTATAACAAAGAAAACGAGCCCTTGAAATTAACACTTCTTTCCTTCATTCATAGCGAGGGTCTCGTTCTGGCAGACTTGATGCTTTCAGGTAGTATGCGAGGGATTATTGGTCAGCTGCCAGCTCGTAATAAGTTCACGTGCTACGTGACGCCAACAAGGCATAAAAAGAGTGTTCCACACTCGCCGTCATGGCTACTGGCGGCGCTGACTGACGCTCCCTCGTTTAAAATGCACACATATACCCTATAAAGTGGACGGGGGGATGGCCGCCGCGGTAGCTCAGTTGGTAGAGCATCGGACGCGTTATTCGAAGGTCGCAGGTTCGGTCCCTGCCCGCGGCAAGCTATCTTTTCGTCCACTTTTCTTTCTTCACAATTACCTTACATTTATTACTAAAAACATCCCCTATACTTTCCTTGGCATTATTGTCTGTTAGTTCTCATTAATATTGTGTATAACAAAGAAAACGAGCCCTTGAAATTAACACTGCTTTCCTTCATTCATAGCGAGGGTCTCGTTCTGGCAGACTTGATGCTTTCAGGTAGTATGCGAGGGATTATTGGTCAGCTGCCAGCTCGTAATAAGTTCACGTGCTACGTGACGCCAACAAGGCAGAAAAAGAGTGTTCCACACTCGCCGTCATGGCTACTGGCGGCGCTGACTGACGCTCCCACGTTTAAAATGCACACATATACCCTATAAAGTGGACGGGGGGATGGCCGCCGCGGTAGCTCAGTTGGTAGAGCATCGGACGCGTTATTCGAAGGTCGCAGGTTCGGTCCCTGCCCGCGGCAAGCTATCTTTTCGTCCACTTTTCTTTCTTCACATTTACCTTACATTTATTACTAAAAACATCCCCTATACTTTCCTTGGCATTATTGTCTGTTAGTTCTCATTAATATTGTGTATAACAAAGAAAACGAGCCCCTGAAATTAACACTTCTTTCCTTCATTCATAGCGAGGGTCTCGTTCTGGCAGACTTGATGCTTTCAGGTAGTATGCGAGGGATTATTGGTCAGCTGCCAGCTCGTAATAAGTTCACGTGCTACGTGACGCCAACAAGGCAGAAAAAGAGTGTTCCACACTCGCCGTCATGGCTACTGGCGGCGCTGACTGACGCTCCCACGTTTAAAATGCACACATATACCCTATAAAGTGGACGGGGGGATGGCCGCCGCGATAGCTCAGTTGGTAGAGCATCGGACGCGTTATTCGAAGGTCGCAGGTTCGGTCCCTGCCCGCGGCAAGCTATCTTTTCGTCCACTTTTCTTTCTTCACAATTACCTTACATTTATTACTAAAAACATCCCCTATACTTTCCTTGGCATTATTGTCTGTTAGTTCTCATTAATATTGTGTATAACAAAGAAAACGAGCCCTTGAAATTAACACTGCTTTCCTTCATTCATAGCGAGGGTCTCGTTCTGGCAGACTTGATGCTTTCAGGTAGTATGCGAGGGATTATTGGTCAGCTGCCAGCTCGTAATAAGTTCACGTGCTACGTGACGCCAACAAGGCAGAAAAAGAGTGTTCCACACTCGCCGTCATGGCTACTGGCGGCGCTGACTGACGCTCCCACGTTTAAAATGCACACATATACCCTATAAAGTGGACGGGGGGGTGGCCGCCGCGGTAGCTCAGTTGGTAGAGCATCGGACGCGTTATTCGAAGGTCGCAGGTTCGGTCCCTGCCCGCGGCAAGCTATCTTTTCGTCCACTTTTCTTTCTTCACTATTACCTTACATTTATTACAAAAACATCCCCTATACTTTCCTTGGCATGATTGTCTGTTAGTTCTCATTAATATTGTGTATAACAAAGAAAACGAGCCCTTGAAATTAACACTACTTTCCTTCATTCATAGCGAGGGTCTCGTTCTGGCAGACTTGATGCTTTCAGGTAGTCTGCGAGGGATTATTGGTCAGCTGCCAGCTCGTAATAAGTTCACGTGCTACGTGACGCCAACAAGGCAGAAAAAGAGTGTTCCACACTCGCCGTCATGGCTACTGGCGGCGCTGACTGACGCTCCCACGTTTAAAATGCACACATATACCCTATAAAGTGGACGGGGGGATGGCCGCCGCGGTAGCTCAGTTGGTAGAGCATCGGACGCGTTATTCGAAGGTCGCAGGTTCGGTCCCTGCCCGCGGCAAGCTATCTTTTCGTCCACTTTTCTTTCTTCACAATTACCTTACATTTATTACTAAAAACATCCCCTATACTTTCCTTGGCATTATTGTCTGTTAGTTCTCATTAATATTGATAGTGGTGACGAGCATCTGGCTGGTGCCTATAGAAAGGGTCCTCAATTTGTACTTTTGTAATAAAGCACATTTTCTATTTTAAGGCGATTATCTAAAAACATGTTCTCTTTTTGTACTTTTGTTCCTGTATCTCAGCAGCCGCAGTATTAAGGAACATAGATTTCGGCCAGTATTTAGAAAACGTACCAGGAAACATACTCAAGAGGAATTATTTTTATGTTGGGAAGTGCTTTTGTTCAGGACCGTCACCTAATGCCCATTACTGAGTGATAGTGAGGTACGTGAGGTGAAAAATATACAAAAATGATTATTGCAATTTTCAGCGGTAAATCTGCTTCAGGAAGACGAGGAAAGGCTTCTGATCACAATGACAGTAAAAGAATTACTGTAACTCCTGCGGTTATGAAGAAAAAGGTACATAAACATCGCCTAAAATACATGGCAGGTATAGGGTCTGCCCTGTTTCCTTGAGCTGCATCAATATTGTTCATAATTATGGTCTTGCCGTTTAGCCACCGTTGCCCTGATTCGATTATATTGCATGCAACGCCAGCGTAGCCTTTACGGAGAGTGTAGTGCATGCAGGTCAAGTACCTTCACACCATTGGGGACTGTGGGGCCACACGAGCAGCCAGAACTCACTGTCGCGTCCATTTTGGAAAAGCGAAGGCGTTAACGCTTTGCTTCGCGGTCCTAAGAACTCATCAGAGTGGAGTTCATGCCCTGGACTCTTTTCCCCTACTCCAGCGGATTGAACTGTCAATCAGTGAATATCTTTAAGGTTCAATATTGCAGGCAGATTTCTAAGCGTTTGAGCGGCCGCAGACTTTGCTTCTATGTAAAACGCTCGAGTGCGACTTCAGTGTGCGGCTTTAATGTGCGAGTTTCGCTTGCTTAGACTGGACGAGAAATGGGGACAGAAGCTTGCGCATGCTGCACGCCATCATGTGCATGCCGTCCACGAAGAAAGTTCTCACATTTCCGTGTCTAGCTATTCGCGCCAACATTCCTACTCATGATAGTTGTGTTACGAACCTCGGAAAAGTCGGAGGCAATGTATCGCATCAGGTAGGAACATAGGATGTTTGTCTCTTGCTCGTCCATTCCTTCCTCCAGTAGGTCACGACGGTAACCAGCAATCGTGCGCACGTATTGCGGTGCACCGTCGAGAAAAATCAGGCTCCCTACGGTAGCTCCGGCAGCCTGCAGGTGCAGAGCCATCTCAAAGGCCACTGCGCAGCCGTAGGAGTATCCCACCATGTGATAAGGACCGTGTGGCTGCGCTTGTAGTACAGCCTGCGAAAAAAACCGGCAAAATGCAACTAGTTGGTGATATTAGGCAGTACATGGCATACATCAAAGCATCATCTACGCGCGTCATCATCCGTAGTGCCCTTTGGGATTGCTGAATTGCATGCGCAAGTACACATGGTGTGCCTGATGCATTTTTTCACCAGTGTTAACTAATCACATTGTTCCCACTAGTTGAACTGGTATTTGAATGTATGCCTTTGAGAGAGAAAAAAAATGCCAGGCCTGCGCGGAAAGCGCAGCACAGTCACAGCGAAAGCTGGAAGAGCGGCATTTCTAGAGCCCGTTCTAAACTCTCTTGGGGCTACTAATACAAGTACACTAGCAAGGTCCCCACTACGCCATAAATCACTATATTTGTGAAATTGGGAAGCACCTACAACGCGATTATTCGTCATTGTGCGCAGAAGCGAGGTTCCAGCTACACATATGTAAGGCATTATGTGCACTTTGTTTACGTGACGACTGATGGCGATGAAGAATTGTGGCTCAGCCCTTTGTAATGGCTTCGAAGGTTTAAACGGCTCACCAGTTACGTAATTCGCATTGTGTGACGCCCGGTTGCTATTTAACTCTCCCACCATGCAATATAACATACATTGACGTGAGAAAGAGAGACAGAGAGAAGGGGGAAGAACTTTATTGAGACCCTGAGGAAATGGATGATGGGATTATGGGCTTCCTTGGCAACCAATGCAAGTGCACCTGCGAGGAACCCACTACGCTATAAATCATCATAATTTCTGTGAAATGGAATTGCTTACGTGACGACTGATAACGATGAAGAATTGTGGCTCAGCTCTTTGTAATGGGCTGGAAGCTTTAAACGGCTCACCAGTTACGTAATTCGCATTGTGTGACGCCCGGTCGCTATTTAACTCTCCCACCATGCAATATAACATACATTGATGTGAGAAAGAGAGACAGAGATAGGGGGGAAGAACTTTGTTGAGACCCTGAGGAAATGGATGATGGGCTCATGGGCTTCCTTGGCAACCAATGCAAGTGCACTTGCGAGGAACCCACTACGCTATAAATCATAATTTCTGTGAAGTAGGGCAGCAGCCACTATGTTATTTTTCGTGATTCAACGGAGAGCCGTGGTACCCGCTAAAAACATGTAAGGCATCATGCGCACTTTGTTGATGTTGTGCCTGATGACGATGAAGAATTATTGCAGAGCCTCTTGTAGTGGGTTGGAAGCATCCAACAGCACACTCGTTGCGCAATTCGCATTGTGTGACGCCTGGTTACAGAATTCGCGTTGTGTGGTGCGTGGTTATTATTTCACTCTTCTACCACACTAAATTACATATGTTAATGTGGTTCCTTCTGGACATGAGGCCTGTATAGCGTCGTTTTGCAAGGCAGTTCCAAGCACCGGCATGGCTCTGAGGTACAACACTGGGCTCCCACGCAGAGGACCCAGGTTCGAACCCCGTTCCATCCTGGAAATTTTTTCTTATTTCGTTTTTTTTCTTATTTCGAGCGATAGTGGTTACGGACACCGGCGGCGGCGGCGGACAACTACGCCACCAAAAACGGCCGTTGAAATGATCTCATAACAGCTTTCGCTGTAAAACAGAAGCAAAGGCAAGGAGGTTACATTTATTGCGTTGCATGTTATTGACCAGGGGCGTAGCCAGGGGGAGGGTTGGAGGGTTTGAACCCCCCCCCCTGAACTTTTTCCATTTTGCATGTGTATATATACACGCACACATACAAACGCACGCAGGAACATGCAAAAAGAATGGTTGGAAGCCCCCCCCCCCCCGAAAAACATTTCTGGCTACGCCTCTTATTGACACACTTAAACAGCTTTCCCGCCCAATGTATTGCATTTTAATACGAAAGTGTTTTATGCCGGGGTCCACCACGGCTCCACTGACTTATTTCCGCTGACGTTGTAAGGTATAAAGAATAACAGTTGGCAAAGGAAAAAACCAGAAGAAAAAGTTCCTTCATTGGTAGTCGAACATAGGACCCTTCGCTACTCAGCGCGCGGCGCGAAACGATTCGGCCACAGACAGCACGTTCTTTGCCATGCTAACAAAGAGCTATTTATATACACCATTTGCCGGTGGCGGTACTCAGATATTGGTGATACATCAGCGTGCTTTCGTTATCACTAGCGAGATGGCGCGAGGGACTCGAAGAGCGCGCGTTCACGATGGTCACCCCACGCGGATGAGCGCGCGCCTCTTCAGGGCGTGGTCGCTTGTGTGCGCGCTTATCTCGTGATGGCTCTCACCGCAAGTTTGCGTTGAGAGCACGAAGGTCACTTCACTCACTGCAGCGGCCGCTTTTGCGAAAAGGAGCGCGCTGCTCGCACAGAAATAAGTTAAAACTGTGACAGTTCGCGCTCATCCTGTGTACGTTCCGTACGCCCTTTCTGATTGAGCAGCGCGTTGCAAGTTTCGAGCTGCTTGCCGTTCTTCGCGTGACATTACAATTTGTTGTTGTAGCATTCATTCCTTCGCGCTTGGGAGAAAGAATGCACAACAAACGCCCAACTACGTCTGTGAAGACACGTTTCACTTTCGTATTATGCCGATTCCTATGACAGAGGGATCAGCCATGTTTTTTTTTTTCTTTTGCTAGTAATCCTATACTGCTTTGTGGTAGCATGATTTGCTTTGGTTTCCGCATTATTGTCTGTATTATGCAATATTACTTCCCTTTGTCTACAAGACTTCTTCTAAGGTCACCTTACAAGAAATGAAATTTGTGCTAGCTTGTAGGAATCTATACTTGAACAGGTAGCGCAAAAGGCGCAAAATGGCACAAGAAAAAATATGAAAGTTCGAAAACAGCGCTCGTCTTGGCTTTCTGTTTTGTCTTGCGCCCTTGTTTGCGCTACCTGGTCAAGTATGAGGGTCACCGTTACCCAATGTCCCATCGGGCACTGTAATGTGCGTTTAAATAAGAAGCACACAAAGAGACTCTGTAAATATCCCGCTGCTCGTCTTCGCTTTGGCTGGTATGTACAAATATAGGGTCGCAGTAAACGACTTGCACTAAAATACCTGATGCAGGAGCTTTAGTGTGTTGGCTTTCGGAAATACCTTGTTCCGAACACTAGCCTTAAGCGGCGTCCATGACATCGACTGCCACGCAATTGAGTGGTTTGTGTTAATTGTTAGGGCTCCTTTGAATGTCGGAAGCTGTGCCTTGTGACCGCATTGTCAATACGGCCGTGCGTGACTTGCCTTTTCTAACGAAGTATGAGTCCCACAGAAATATGAGGTAATAATACGAAGACAAAGTTCACCTTTACGGTGTCACCTGATTTGTATGTAATTTCACCAGAAAAATAGTTCCCAATATGTGAAACAACATTTCTGCTCTCCATAATGTAGCTTCCTTCATCAATGAAGGGTGCCACTATGCTCCACTATTTTTCCTAGAATACTTACTACGTTTAATCCGTAACGTTGTTGCAATAGAGGCGATATACTGCAACCCGTATTACATTGAAAAAGAAGTTGAGTTGTGGCGAGAGGATAAAACAAAAAAGAAACAAATTTGCGTATACACTGCCATCCAATAACGTCATATTTATGACGTCAATAACATTAATGAACATCAATATTTAGAACCGTATATATTATACTTTCTGGTAGCGCCATCTCTTGTTGTCATGTATGCTCTTTCACGCATTGTTTATGATGACCAGAAATATAGCTTCATATTAATAACTATAAACAAGATGGCCGCTATGTTCATTGCTAAAAAGCAGAACGGTTTCAATTACTGATGTAACAGCTTCACAAAAATGTGGTCAGAGGCGATTTTACAAAAGTGCTTTCAGAGATGAAAAAGCATTGGGCAACCTCTTTTGTCTCTAGGTGAGCCAGCTTACCTTCAAATAAGTCGCCGCCATTTCTGTGATGGATCCCAAAGGCACGTCGGTCGTTCTCTGCACTCCAACGGCGCGCACAGGAAGGCATCCTGCAAGCTGCATTAACGCACCCACGTGACCTTCGTAGGGATGCACGATAAAAAGTGGACTGGATCCTTCGAGGCCATTCATTTCCAGGAGGATGTTTTCGCTTGTCATTTTTTCAAACTCCCTGAGGTGTGGTGATTTCAAAGAGTCGGCGAGAGCTACAAAAATAATAATAAATAAATTAAACCGACAAAATCCAATGTGATCATGAGTACGTGTGCGCTACATGCAGACAGTCGCGAATGCCCTAATTGCTATGTTCCAGTATCAGCGGAGGCATCCCATATAGCTGTGCTAGGAAAGGCAGGATTCTACCGAAATTAATTCGCACTCGTCAGCAAAGTTGATTATCTACTGACAATGCAGCCATGAAGAGAATTATTGCTATACGTTCACAAATATGATTTCTTCATTTGTATGTCTCGAAGTATGGGACAACTGTAGCTTTGGTGAAAATAAGCAAATTGGCATCAAATCATGCAGTTATGTCACTTCTCTCTGTAAGTAGCATCCAGGCCTTCTTTTAAGAGCCATTTTCTCTATGCTCACAGCTATTTGTGAGAATCGACTAGGCTACTTCTGCTTAGCTACTGCAATAACCGGCCTCTTATGTGCTTCATAGTTTGTTATGGCTTTGGGGGACAACACGTACTTTTGCGTGCTAACAAATGCCCATGTCGAATATATGTATCACTTCAGAAAAGTTGTCTACCTAAATTTTGGATACAGCCAAGGTGATTTGCGGTAGACATTGTAAAATCCGAAGACTTCGTTCCAAGAATACCCCGGCATCACATGCGATGAAGAACAATGCGTCTGAAGAAATCATAACAGCGCATCCCAACGCTGCCGTTTATTCAAGCGAAAAAAAAAACCGACTCTCGTGCAACGAGCAAGCCATCGGTGTACTTCATTTTCCTTTGTCTTTTTGCGCGCACTACCTTTTCTCTTATTAACAGACATAACGCCTGTAACTATCGCCCTATTTTCCCTAAATGTTCTCCGCGCAAACTAATGAAACACATAATTTACATTCACCTTGTTCGGCTCTCAGAATTAAATAACTTTTCAGAATTTACAACAACGGCTTCGTGAATTGTTTTTTCGCAACAACCCACTCATAATATTTATTAATTGCCACTAGGTTGCTATAAATATAAATGCCGTGATGAACTGTACTTTCTGAGATTTTGCGACACCATTCCGCAAGGTTAACTACCAGTTTCTCCTACTTAAACTAACTGTTTGCACATTTAGCCTTTGTTGCTCGAGTGGATACACTTAACTAAAGTTGCAAAGTTGGGTCACAAGAAAGGCACGCCAGCACACAAAAATTTCCGGTGTTAAGGGTTACAATACCTAATTAGAGGTTAAATTTTCTTTACGCATTATTGATTAAGCTGCTACACGTGATCTTCGTGGCGGGAGACAGAATACATGAGTAAGACGTAGTACACAATAAACAATAAAATTTGCTGGAAGCTTAGAGGTTTATCTATGTATTCGTGTGCCTTTCCTGGGTCCCCTTCTTTATTTGCACCATACTAATTATCAATAATGGATTGAAGAGTTTCCTTTTAGCCCCACAATTCCCTTCTACCAACCGTACTGATTCTCCTGGATCAGTATTCGCCCGCTATGGCATACAGCAGGATTCTATTTTAGGCCCAGTAATATTCCTGAAATATGTCAATACTTTGCGTATTAATAGAAGATCGCCTATTTCTGCAAAAATTGCGTTATCTACCGCAAGGTTGCTAGCAAGTGCGATTCGGGAGGCCTCCAAAATGACTACAATAGTATCGCGCATTCAAGCGAGCTCTGGGAAATGGTACTTGATATTTTGAAATGTATTGCATTGAGACTTTGCATTAACCACACATCTTCAGCGAAGTCATTTTAAACTTTGAACGCAATCACGATGGGATTTCTTTGTTCTTATATTACAGCCTTCGTATTATTAATGCACTGTCATATTCTGACTACAATTACTTCGATAGTTCAAGTGGAATTGCACGCTCGGTTACACAAAACGAGCTTTTCTCTTGTACCATCGCCTTAAGGAAAATGTATTGTTGCGTTAAGAATTATGTGGACACGCGAGGCGAATTTTTGCCGTCGCGATCACGTTGCGTGTAAACTCTAAATCGGCAACATCGCCCCGCTCTTCACATTTTCTAAGTGCGACGAAAGCGTGCGGCGTCTCCCGCTGGTCGCGGTTCAAAAAGAGATTAGTGAGCTTTAGTTTCACGTACCTAGATGCTTTGCATACGCAAACGTGAGAACTCTGCGTACGTCACGCGGCACGCGTCCGCTATGGTTATAGTTTCACGTACGCAGGCGCAGCGCCACGGAGCTCCCACATGCTAGTACTACAGCAAAATATTCACTCCGAAGAAACGTGTTTTTTGTTACAAGACGAGCGACGCAGATTGTCGCATGGTATTGCGTATTCGGCGGCACAACGACCGCCGGTAGTCGAAGAAAGCACGATGAACACGGAGGCCACAAGACGAATTCCGTTTATTCGTGTGAAACGTGCTTTTTGAACGTCTCCTAGCCATTCATGTACGAGAAAAAGCAAAGAGGCCGTCGGCGCGTGGGAGACGCTCGGTCCCATGTTCGGCGTGGGCAGCTCAGCGCGCAGAAGACACACACAGAGGAATGCACGTAGAGACGCACGGCAGACATAACAGTCGCGTATATTTGAGCGGAAAAATACCCCTCAGCGCGCACCGTGACCCGCATTTGTTGTGAGTGTATTCTTCGGCTGGAATTCACCACGCCATCATAACGAAGACAGAGCAACAGTATTTAAGGGGCTCACCGGACGACATAGAATATGAGATAAGACGCAACCGGAAAACCGCGCGTCTGCTGTTTACGCGATCGCGCACTTCATGTGCGGGCAGTTGCGGGCACCCTGGCCGCCGACAAGCGCAGGGCGATTTCAGCCCATCTCAATCAATACTGCATCCTGGCTTCGATTGGGTTGCACTCTCGAACGTCACGATGCACATCAAAGTCGTCACTTTACGAGCGCGGAGCACCACACGGAGCGTTTTTCATGTGCCAACATCTTGAAAACTGCCGAGCTACCCTATCTCGATAGTTCCGCAATCTCGCGAGAGCGCCCCGTAGGACTGTCACGTACGTAGAGCACGCAACGCAAGCGCGACGATCTCACACGCGTCCACCGCAAGGCGCGTGGGGGGCCTCCAGTTACTGCGCATGCACAGTGAAGACACGCAGGAGCTCCACGTAAGCGAACTCTTCCACTTATGTCAAACTAAAACTGTCTACTGAACGCTTCGGCAGTATTGAGCGCGCAAGGGCGCATGGAGGGATGCCGGAGGGTTGGGTGCATCGCTCCGGCAGCGACTGCGAACTTTTATCAAACGGGCGTGGTCGCGCGCGCTATCTCGACAGAGACCAGTGCTTAAGTTCTGTGCTGTCACCGCTTACATTGCGTTGAAGCAGTATACAGCGTGGAGGTCGCTTCGTCCGCTGCAGCAGCCGTGTTCCCTTACGCCAGAGTATTGTATGGCCACGCCAGATCGAATACTAAATGCATTAAATGGTAGCCTTACCTAGTACAACATTTCAATTTGTTGCTGTCGCATTCACTGCTTCGCCCTTGCGGCCAAATAGTGAACTTTGTGTACTTAAACTCGTCATATACAAGAATCATTGTGATCTGTAAGACATTCCCACAAAGTTGCATTTATCAGGCAGCTGAAGTCTGTCAAAATCGCTGGGCGCACTTTGTTATATCAAACTGTCATCGAACAAGCAGTGTTTACTCTATGAAAGCTCGCCTTCACTTTATGTTTTTTGTGAGGCGCAGAAAGCTTGCAATAAGATCTTCCAAGTTGCCCCTGGAACATCTGAAAGGAACCTTAGAAACTCGGCCTATTACAAGCTCGTGAAACCACACATCAAGACGCGAAAAAAGATTAGGGCAGCATCGCACTAGAGGTGCCAAGCGTGAAGGAAGTGCGGACTTCGGCAGCCCTCTTTGTTTCTCTTCGGTTTTCTCTTCCTTTCCTCCCCACTTTCTATCGTTCTTTCTTTCTCTCTTCCTTTTTTTCTTTCTTTTTCGGTTTTCTCCCGTTTTTTTTTCTCCTTCTACTTATTTCTTCCTCTCTCACTACCAATTTCTTTCTCTTATCCGCTCTTCCTATTTATCGCCCCATTTCCTACCTTTCTTTCTCTCTCTTTCTATTTCTCGCTTGCTTCCTCTTCTTGCTATTTTTATACATGGCTTTGCCTGAGTTACGCCAAGCGACGACAGCGTACGACAGCCCGGGTACCTAAAGTACTCCGCACTTATCATCAAAGCGCTCAAACAGCCAGAGGAATAGGACTTCTCCTAGGCGCGAGCGCGCTATAAATATGCTAGAGATTGCTATGCTATTCTGGTTCTCCCTGCGTTACGCCAAGCTACGACAGCATACGATGACAGCATACGACAGCACAAGACAGGCCGGGCCCCTAATGTGCCCCCCACTTAAAAACGCCAGGCCTGCGCGGAGCGCGCAGCACAGTCACAGCGAAAGCTGGAAGAGCGGCCTTTCTTGAGCCCATTATAAACTTTCTTGGGGAAACTAATACAGGTTCGCATGCAAGGTATCCACTACTCCACAAATGATAAATTTTGTGAAGCAGGGAAGCACCTAATATGCCATCACTCGTCTTTCTGCGGATAAACAACGCACCGGCTACAAACCTCTAAGGCATTATGTGCACACTGTTGATGGTGCGTGTGGCTGATAGGGATGAATAATTATGGTTGAGCACTTTATCGTGGATGGGAAGCTTTAAACCTTAAACTCGTTGCGCAATTGGTATTGCGTGACGCGTGGTTGTTATTCTAGTCTTCTGCCACGCTATATTACATACGTTAACGCGGTTCTTTGACCAACACAATGCCTGTAAAGGGTGCTTTTGCAAATGTGTTTCGAGCAGCAGCGTGTCTCTGTGGTAGAATACTCAACTTCCACGCAGACGGCCCTGATTGAAACTTCGTTCGATCCTTGGTATTCTTCTTCTCATTTTAATTTTTCACGTTTATCGCTTACGCCGCCGACGGCGACGGCGACGCCGCTCATCACAGGAACGAGCGCCTAAGAGCTGCTCTATAAAAGCGACGCCGCTTTGATGACTAATATAGTCAACCACCCAATTAGGGGCTGAATGGGTTCCGAAACGTCGGGTCCATCTAAATGTCGCTGATGCATGTGGTGCCATTTGAGCATCTAGAGTTGCCCGGCTGGCAGTCAAAGAAATTTCCTCACAACGTTAACATTTATGCATATCTTACATGGCGAACAATCACTTTGTCAACATATAAAGTAATCCGGTGTGTTTTCCGTCACTCTTCAATGAAGGCTCAAGAACTGAAATGACGCTTATTCAGGACAACATGTATTTTTAGGATTGTGTAAGCAACCACGCCCTCGTCACCCTTAGGAGGTTTCATTGCGCAGAAAGAATCGTCTACCTCGTGTTTCAGTATAAAATTGTCTTGTCTCTCTATTGAAGGATGCGCCCAATTGTATTACTGACAGTCAGCTTTCTGTTTGCTTTCACGCCAAAGAAAACAATCTCTGTGCACCTATTCGCCAGGGGGAGGGCTACTATGAAACTCCCAGTTTATCATCTACCCTACAACAGCACCAACTTAACCATTTTTCAGGCTATTTGAAACTGAAGAGAAATCTGCTGGAGACCAGGAGTCAAATTTTCAGTAATCTGATTGCTATGTGAGGCCTCTAAATTTGAGCTAGCTATCATGCTACCAGGGAGCTGTTTTGATGGGGAATCGTTTGACTGGAAGCTCTAGGTAAGCTAAACCTGTCCTCAATAGAGCGCTAAGCAGGAGGAGCGTTCATATATGCAAAAGAAATGATTTAGACCACCACAACGTTTTTGACGACCAAGAGCATTTGTTGAGGCGATAGTCTCAATACATACTCAGCGATGGCTCATCAAACGCTAAAATTGACCGGGGTCCCGCGTCAGCTGTCCCCCGCCGGCGGCGTCCGCACGAGTGATGCGAAAAAAGATCACGCGATGACGTCACCATATAACGTCATCGTGACGTCACAGATCGCCATAATTTGTGACGTCATTATGACGTCATCACATGACATGGTAGCTTGGTCAAAGGTGGGCCGATCACGGAGGCAGTGCAAAACCAGTTGAGGAGCCTCCGATCCCGGAGGCAGTCGAAAACCACGTTAGGTGCAGAGAGCTTTCGGAGTGGGCGTGGGGCAGGATCAGTACATAGACTGAGAGAAAAATAAGGTGGCTTTCGCCTTCCACTCGTCTTAGGTGAGTACATAAGGGACAATGTGGGTTTTTATTTAACTTCAATATTAAGTTAGAGTTACTTGTGGGTTTCGACGTACATTAGGGCAAGTGTACACATTAAATAACATACCTTGTTCATCATTGATTGCCTTTCTTTTTGTGGAGGCAGCGTTCGTCATACTGCCGGCATGTCCGATGGCACGCACCTCTTCGAGCGTGAGCTGACGGATCTGCTGCATGGACAGCGCAAGGTCAAAGTCTCTCTCCAGCGTCTGCTTCACCTCGACAGCCATAAGCGAGTCCATGCCATAATCGCCTAAGGTAATGTCTGATTTCAGGCTTAATGGGTCCTTGATGCCTGAAACATTGACGTAATGCACAACAGGCGCATGTAGAAGATTTAAAAATAGCTTTAGGTTTGAATCGCAATAAACAATGTTTTTTTGCTTCTTCCTCAACACCTGGAGACAACAGTAGCATGATTGCTATCCCTGACATCACACGGATAAGTTGTGCCGCCATCATCATCGACAGTGGGCAGGGACGAAATAGCGGTTAATCCTCTCTCCCCTCTCCCCATCCGAAAGAAACTGCCGGACTGACCTTAATTTAAGTTCTAAATGCTGGGCAATGATATACTTGCCTTTAGGATTCTTTTTCAGTTATCACTACTGGTGATACATGGCCGGCATGACATACAAAATTTTTCAATTTCGACAAAGAAAATTAAGGTAGCTTCGCATTAGTGGTGCCAAACCTGAAGGAAGTGCAGAGCTCGGATGCCTTCTTCGTTTCTGATTATCTTTCTCTTTCTTTCTTACTTGATTTATTTGTTTTTGGCCCTCCTCTCCATTATTTGTCTTTTTTGTCTCTGTTTATTTCTCTTTCGTTCTGTACATCTTCATACACCTCTCTCTGTCTTGCTTCCTCTTTCTGTTTTCTTCCATTTATTTTTCTCTGTTCCCATTCTTTCTATTCATTTCTGTGCTATGCTTTTCTCTATTTCCTCCTCCTTTCCCTCCTCAGCCTCGATTCTCTTTCCCACCCCCTTGCTCTACTATACTATGTGTTCTGATAGCGTGCCTGGATAGGCGAGTGGTTACTTCGCTCGCCTTCGGGTGAGCGGCTCCGAATGCCGCCTTCTCAAGAATTTTCTTTCGCCAAGAATTCCTCTCTTTCTTTTTCTTTCTCTCTCTCTCAACTCGTTCTCTCACCCACCAGAGTTATCGCATCGCACCAAGGGTGTTCAACTAGCTCCCCCCCCCCCCAAAAAAAAAACATTCCCAATTTTTGCATCTGTATATTTTCACTCCCATACAAGGACACACACGAACCTACATAAAGGTTGGCTGCACCTCTGCCCACTCCCGCAAAAAATTTCTGGCGGAAGGCGATCGTAAGTGGCTGCTATTTCCCCACTTTACCCGTAGCTTTCGCTGAGCTTATAGAGGTGATCAGTAAAGAGCAAAGATCGCCCGTAAAGAGCGAAGACCAGCGCTAAACCCAAGAAGTCGTGTATTTGTTCGTCATTTGCCTGTACTATTGCCATTGCTGTGATTTCAAAAATATTTGGGGAACGCGGGATTGAATTACAACGGTCACCGTTGAACAAAGTTTTTTAAAGATCATTGGGATTCAGAGCCTGCAGATCATTCAAAATTAAATTTTCAGATAGCCAGGTGCCGCTGCGGCGCTATACCAACCACTGACGTACGATAAAATTTGGGTTCACCTAGAATGCGAGCAATAGAATGTGTCACATCGCGCTTTTCGCTGTCCTCTTTGGTCGACTGGTCAGGCTTCACGTAGCTGGAAACAACAGTTCTCGTTTGGCTCAAAAGTTGGTCCATAACCGAGATACAGGAAGCGATCCGCTGTGGCACAAGACCGGATGCCTCGACATCCGAAAAATGGGTCCCCAGAAACATGCCGACATCGTCAACAGGACCCCACTGGATAGCCAGCCCTGCAAACACAAATACAACCGCAATTGATGCCCTTCATATCCTTAGTTCTTGGCAGTTAGGCCCCGAAAAATTGTGCCATACCGCCAATGTGCGCGCTTAATGTAGAAGACTGAGATGACGTGATTCGGCGTTCGCTGGTTCCCATAATGAATATATATATATATATATATATATATATATATATATATATATATATATACATATATATATATATATATATATATATATATATATATATATATATATATATATATATATATATATATATATATATAACGAAACCTCAGTGCTTTGATATTGCGATAAAATCAATAAATGATTTTTGATGGCCTTGTCGAAATTACTTTCAGGAAAGACCCTGCATCTTCTGGGATTAAATTGGGATAGCAGTAAACAGCGATATGTTCTTTTTAGTGAAACTCCAGAACGGCATGCTAATGATGGTGTTTATGGTAGATCACCGGAGTGGGGGGAATGGGAGGGGGGGGGGCTGCTTTCCTCGAATGTACACTGCGAGCTTTGATCAAAAGGGCGTTGTCGCGAGTGAGCGCTGGTGCGTGCGCTATATCGGCACACACCAGTAGACGGTTCGTATAGACCCTTGCACGTGCTGTGCTCAAGCGTACAGGCAGCACCAAAACCACTTCGCTCTCTGAGGTGGCCGTACTCTCATACACCATCGTTTTATAGTACTACACGAGGTCGGATCCAAAGGAGTTCGTTGCTAGTCTTACTTCATATGACATTCCAATTTGTTGCTATCGTATTCATTGCTTCGCCCTTGCGGCTAAACAACTGTGTTATCTTTTTTTTGCCGTTGCGCGCATTTTGTTCGATGTTATATATTTACATGCTTGCGCATCGCGACGTTGATAATATTTACACTCGTCCTTTCCTCTTGCTGTCTTTGGGGAATTCCCTGCTCGTGCCCGTGGCGTTCTAAACGCAGTAGCCGGGATTTCTTTGTCTTTTTTTTATAGGGCAGGAATTTTGCCGAGAGGAAAGCTGCCTTTGGTTGTGACGGGGGGTTTAGGCAGGCAGTTGTGTTTCTTCTCCTTTTTGTTAGATATATCGAATGGCGGACATAAATTTCAAGGTGGCAACGTTCTGCAGCAGCCAGAATTTTTCACTGCTTCGCGCCCGCAGGGCACACATTTGGCAAGTGCGCTTTTGAACGTCGTCTAAGATGGGGTGCACGAGTTCTGGTCGGTACTATCAGCAATGTTACCACATGGTAAACTTCGCGCATTCTTTGTGTCTTCCACGATTGCCAAAAATAACATCAGGTCCCTTCGGCAGAGGGATATCCTAGGGCCGCGGAATAGCTGTGAAAGTGCTCTAGGAGAAGCCCTATTCTCAATTCAAACAGAAGACGGCCTCACCTCCAGGCTATGTAACTAATACCAACGTATTCAATAGGTGACGTGTACGCGTGAAACATGTGCTCATGGTGTACGCACTTGGCTCTACGCTATTATTGCCATTGGCAGTTTCTCTCTCATCATCTTTCCCTTTCTTCTGCGCAGAGTACATGGCCATTTAATAAGCTACGGTGGCCGAGCCTGCCGCTTTTACCGCACTAAAGCGCTCTTTTTCTCTCTATCTCTCATTACATTCGGGCTGCTAATTTTATTATACGATTTAACAACTTTGAATAGAGAAACAACGATCTTACCAGGTAGACCAGCTGCAGTGCGGTTCTCGCAGATACGTTCCATGGCGGAGTTAGCAAAGCCGTAGTTGCTCTGGCCCAAGTTGCCCCGAGAGGAAGTTATGGACGAGAAGACGACGAAGTGGTCTAGGTCTGGGCACAACTCTCGCGACAGCTCGTCCAAGTGCCGGGTGCCGTCAATCTTGATTTTGCACACAGCTTCGAATGTCGTCGCTGTCTGGTTCTCGAGAAGTGCGTCGTGAAGTGCCTGGCGGAAAAAAAAGAAACATCCCTTACAGCGCCATGATGGCAAATACCAAAGCCAAATCTTTCTATCACGCCAACCGATTGGCTAGGTATCAAATACGCTCTATGCATTCGTGCCGCCTGCATTCTACGGGAGTTCAATTTTAGTATTCCCTTCACTAAGTACCGTAAAGTAGCCCACAACCTGATAAAAACTGCTGGATCGTTGCTGCAAAGACATCGCATAATTTTGTTGAACTAAAAACACCGACAAGGTTACGTGTGGTGAGCGCAATTTGCGTGTCATCAAATTTCATTGAGCCTTCAGAAAGGGAAGGTGGCATGCATACATTATGGAAGTACTCATCGCACAATATATAGGTTCTGCCTTTCTTCATGAAACAAAGTTCGTGACGCATTATTTCGACAACTTACCACGCCTAGGTTGAATATGCCACCAACAGGACCAATAGCCGTAGCTTCTTGGATGATCTGCAGCGATCCATTCAGCGTGGAAGCATCCTTTGTGACTACAAGAACGTTTGCTCCAGCTTCTTTCCATCGATGGAGGCAATATTTTTGGTAGCCAGTGCGCACACCAGAACGCGTCGTCAAAACAAGTTTCCTACATCCACGGTTCACCATCCACTCCGCGAGCTCCAAGCCAAAGCCACCCAGGCCGCCAACGATAACGTACGTCTTATCTTCGTAAAACCTGGTTCGTACCACGGCTCTCACGCTCAGTGGCTTGGGAGGTGCTGCCGTTGGCTGCGTTTCTTCAGGTCGCACCTGCGTCCATTGGACGAGCATGAAATGACAAGCGTCATAAACCGCATGAAGCCCGGTTCGTGGACTCGTGTAGTCTTGTATACAGCGATATTCATGTAGTACAAGAATACTACGAGTTCCGAGAAACAGACTCAGTGGCGTCGGCCAAACATGATGAAATTTGCTTGCTGTTCAAAGCACATGCTGTGCGCTTCTTGAGGTTTTTTGCCCCACAAGTGCAAAAGAACACAAATAGGCCAAACACATAGGTTATACTCGCTGTAATTTATGTCGTACGCAAAATAAAAAGCTGAGGAAATCTAATATAGCACGCCAAGTTTCGGAAATCTGCACCCCCCCCCCCTCACCCGTTCAAAAACAAATAATAAATTCGCTAAATAGACTGCTAAAAAAATCAAAGGTAGCAAATTGGTGCTTATGGAGTACATCGCATTGTAATTTGATCAAACATTCCCCCTGAAATTGTGGCGTTCTATCGGGCACAAAAATAACCTTCAAATGCTTCTGTCACCGATCGACGAAAACAGACACGCAGAAAGAAGCGTTTAACGCTACCTTCATTCCTATTAGGGGCGAAGCCCCTCAGGGTGTGAGCCTGTCCCTCCTTTGTAGTATGTAGCCACGCATATTGGGATGTATCCACTCCATGTGATAAAGATGACGATGACCACTGATGACCATGAAGAATAAGCACGTTCCAGTATAGTGGAATGTACCCACTACACGTGATAACGAGGACGCTGATGACCATGAGGTGTAAGCGTGTTGCAGACCACATATTCTCTTTCTGCCATGGATGAAAACAATCGTGAAAGGCAAAACGGCAACGTCGAAATAAACGTTCCCCTGAGCTTAACGTCATATATGAGGACCCCTGCGTTTGTGTGTCAGGTCTTTGTATGATGATCGAGTGGGCAAAATTTACGGGGATTGGCGGTTTACCCGATTTCCTCCGGAGCTTCGCCCACTCATCATTATTCACTTCGTGGAAATGCGTGATTTTTTTGCCCCTGGCAATGGCATCGTTCATGCTAACGGGCCAGAAATTATAGAGAAAGGCGAGGCACTGAGCGGACCAGTAGTAACCTAAGCAGGTGTTCTCTTACTACTAACCCTTTGCGGCACAGCGTCCTCGTTTGAGGACGCGAACTTCGGAGGCGCGTCCCATGCCGCGTGTTTTTTCAAATGGCCTGAAACTCAGTGTGCACATTCGTGCACGCTTCCTGATTGGACAAATAGCGGTCATTTAACTACACTGCCCTGCGTATTGCTGCAGAGGACCACTTTGCTGGAGACACTACCATTTTAGACGATCGTTCGACGTGCCGCGTTCCAGGACCAACGTCAAAAGTATTTTTTTTCTCCGCTCGAAACAACTACAACCAAAACAGAAGGTGTACATGGTTTTCGGGCCTAATAGTTGATTCTTTTTATGCAAGTACTGAAGCTTACTGGTGGCAGAATAATTAGATAATTAGTAACACGCTAATAACGATTATTTACTGAAACTCACAAAAAACAACACATTTCTTCGTTTTCTTTCCTGATATGTAATACTGAGTGCCTTCGAATCATGCCATGCGTTTTTGACGCATTTGCAGACAGTGCATCATAATGCGTGTCTGAAGGGGCTAAACTCAGGCGATAAATAGTTGCAGCCTTTCTACTCTGTGAAGGTGGGCGACCAACAGTTCTCTTTTTTTTTGTGTACCAAGAGAGCCCGATCTTCTGCACAAGAGAGACGACCAATTCCGAGGAAGGACCGAGTCCTTCACACGACCGATTTTGTCTGCGAAAGACATTTCAAGAAAGAACTAGTGTGCAAATTTCACTATTTTAGCGCACTGTGGGAACCAGACAAAGGACAAAAGAACAGACGGACACAGCGCTGACACATTTTCAGTCCTCATCTGAAGAGGTTGACACATCTTCGGTCCTCATCATCTCGTAGATTAACATATGCTATTCAAAATATATTTTCATCATTCTGTAAACCAAGGTATGTTTTATCGGTACCTTAGAGTAATGGTAGCGCTGCACATCGCTTTGTGGTCACTGTGGTAGAGCGTAATTGGTTCCGCGACTATTTTCAGCAAGACGAATTTATTCCTTTAGTCGAGCATTGCATTCACGCTGTTTTTCCGGTGACTTTAATTTCCATGGTCTACTAATGGCAGTATTAGAATGACCTGAATGAGTTGCTAGACGGGTCTCCCTTTTATATGTGAAAGCGGGAAACACGCCCCGGGAGAAGTAAGGGCCGTTACACGTCATTTGAAGCTCTCATTTTAAGTGCAAATCAGCCGCAACCTAATCTTTACCGGGTATGCATGACAGGATGCTCCCATTGTTCAGTGGCGCCATACCATCCATCATGAGGCTTTGATGCTTGTTTTGTGTTTTCTTTATTGAAACTAGTGCTGAGCTCTATGCTGTATACCTGACTGCAGCGAAAGGTATGCCGTTTTCATTCATTTGTTCAAGGGCCCCAAACCACCCAGAGGCCCAAATTTAGTTGTGGCGTTGCGATTGTGCGCGAGTCTACGGCGCACGCTAGCGGAGTTGCACGCTTTTGCTCGTGTCACTCTGTCCCTCGCTACGCTGCGTCCCTCGGCTCCTCTGTACCCTTCTCTGAATGTCCTTCCTAAGCGGCCGAGGTGACACCGCAAGGTACGCGCACATATGCTAGTAGAGGAGCACGCGAGCGTCTGCGGTCCGAGGCGCTATTGCGGTGAGCAGTGGTATTTGCCCAATTTCGGGGGCACATACGAGCTATAGGAGTTTTGTGCTGACGTCGTGAAAACTTCAGACCAACGAGGGGTGTATAACTTTGCTGTAATATGTCAGTTCACAGGCATCGTCATGTGACCACAGGACTCGTTTAGGTGTTTGGCTGCTTCTCGTTCTGTAGTCGCTGTTATTTACACTACTACAAACCACAGGCTGGAAGAGCCGCTCTGCTACCTGCTTTTTTGCGACGTCCATACGCGCCTACATTTACTTCAACGTCCTTCATAGCGTGAGCAGCCAATCGCCGGAGCTTGAAGAAAAGGAAAATACGCAAATGTAAGCTCTGGGGCCAGTTTTATCGCCGTAATGGTTCAGGTACGGTTTTCTTATACGCATACGCCAAGGCGACGTCACCCCGACGCACGAACCGCAATGTATCGCGCCATCTGTCGCAGAAAGTGCTCAATCACAGCGAGTCGCATAGAGCGTTTGGAGGCCTGTTCATACACGTCTTTTATTTTTCCATTGTGACTTTGACCGATAGACGATGTCTATCGATGAGACGGGTATACGTGGCGTCATCGCTTCCTCGGATGAGGTCACTTGGTTTTTTCGCTGTTCGTGAGCGGACGCGGACGGACGCCACAAATCAAGCAAGCGTTCCATTTACAACTCCGCTTTAAGAAGTGCAACCGCCCAGTCGGGATCAACAACTGCTTCCTGAAACCTTATGCCGAGCCAGCAAGATAACACATATTTCTGTACAATATACTAATATCCGAACAATACCTTTCAGCAGAATAAAAAATGCACATATATTGCCGCTATAGAAATTAGAGCTGTGCACGGGCCGTATTTCCGAGCCCGAGCCCGGCCCGGGCCCGCTGACTTTGTCGAAGGCCCGCCCGAGCCCGACGGCGAAGGGCTGCGGGCCCGCCCGGCCCGACGTACGAAAACACAATCCCGGTCCCGGCCCGGCCCGGCTTTTTGAAGGTTCGCTGCGAAAATAAAGCATCGTTTTCCGGTAATTTGGCATTTTATTGAGCATATCAAATATGATCAAACGACACACGACGAACAGTCTCAAATAGAGAGTGTTCGCGGCACTTTTGCTATACAAGCAGACGGCCTCATGCCAGCAACAATGGAGTTCGCTTGCCAAAGCCGTCACGTGTATGGGGTATGCCCATGCAAGCGTCCGCTTGCACGAAGGCGATCTACGTCGGGTCGCTCGTCGCTGTCGCGTGCATTTTCACTCATATGGGATTTGACCTTAAATCTAACGCGAACAGTCGCGTGGCGCCGTCACTAGCTCAGGTGGTGTTATTTCTCTGTTTGTCGGAGTGCAACAGAGGCAGTGCTTTACCTGCTCCCCTTTTGTTTAAAGTAGCGAATAGAAAGGAAAAGCGGTAAAGGGCGGTCGCGAAAAAGGCGCTGTATGCGTGCTGGAAAACAATTCCCGCTCATTCTCTATATTTCGGGCTTGAGTCGGGCTTTGCGCCGGGCCCAAGCCCGGCTCGATAAAACTCCAAGTAGCCCGAGCCCGGCCCGGGCTTGAGGTGAAAATACGCCGGCCCGCCCGAGCCCGGCCCGCGGGCCGGGTTGGGCTCGGGCTTTCGGGCTACCTGGAGCCCGTGCACACCTCTAATAGACATACACGCCTATCTCTCTGACATGTACTTGCTCTAAAATCTTTGAACGCACTATATTAACATGCGTTACGGAGGTCGTTGGACACAATATTGTTTTAGGGGCGAAGCTCCTTAAAGCGGCACCCGTTCGTTCCCGTCGTAGTGCGTAACCAGTCTTAACGCTAGTACCAGATCTTGACCTTCAAGGTGGTGCCGGTGGGAGATTTCTCCTGTGCGTTGTTGAACAATAAAAATTCGCAGCGTGCGCGTTAACTAAAAGCCGAATTCTTCTGTCTCTCATTCCCCATTAGCAGCCATTGCCATGTTCCAGTAGGAAACGTTAGTAGAAGTAGAAGTGTAAGTGTTAGCTAAAAGCCGACTTCTTCTGTCTCTCATTCCTATTAGCAGCCATTGTTTACCTCCAAGGTAGTGCCTGGTGAGATTTCTCCTGTGCGTGATTAAACAATAAAAGTTTTGTTCAAAACGCCGTTGATTGATGAAATAAACCAACGAAAGACGCCAGATGTTTTATTGCGATAGCAATTATATGGACAGTCTCGGCTGGATTTTGCCGTCGCCGTCGCCGCCGTCATGCACCGTATATGTATAAGTGTGTATATATATATAAAGGCCCCAAAGAAAAGTAACTCAGAAAAATGCTTCCGAAGCGCGGAATCGAACCAGGGACCTCTTGATCCGCAGCGAGCGGCGCTATCCACTACGCCACGAAACGCAGATCCTCCACGTAGCTAACGGCGAGCGTTATATACACACCATTTAGCGCTGGACGGACTCAGAGACAGCAGGCGATAATAAGCGTTTCTTCATTACCAGCGAGGTGGCGCTAGGAGCCCGACGGGCGCATATAAAAGTCGTCGGCGAGCTCGCTCGCTTCTTCTTATATTTGCGCATGGGAGAAGCTTGCCCTTCCGTTGTCTGCTCGCGCGGTTTTCTCGTGGAGAGGGGTAGAGGAATGTTTCACGCTTTCACCGTGATGTCCGCGCTCATGTTACGGCGCGTACGAATGTCACTCGAGCTCAGGGACGCCGCCAAACGAACAAACAGAAGATGAGCGCGAACTATCAAGTGTCACAGCTCGACACTTGAAGCACGCTAGTTTCCTTCGCTGCTTCGGCCGCCTTTGCAACAGAAGCGCTGTTCAAACTGAGAGTATCCATTGGCGAGCCTCACTTCGTATAGCATTAGTTCCTTGCTATCGCATTCATTGTTTCGCCCTTGCGGCGAAACTGTGACTTTTTCTAAAAGCAAAACGAAAAGACGCCAGCTGCTTAACGAAAGACGCCAGATGTTTCTCCTCTCCTCACGCGGCAAGCAAAGCCATGCAAAAACTAATATTTTTAAAGTGGCCCCTGGGGTAATCCACGGCGGAAGCCAAGCTTTTGTTCTATGTGACGATCGTACATGCTACACAAGAATATGCGAGCATGGCGTACTTCTCGTCTACTCAAAATAAGATAGCTGCTCTTGAGGCTGTCCAGCTCGAAGACGCACGTTTTATCTGAAACAGATGTAGACGCACCAACCCAACTCGCTTAAGGAGACGCTGTCCGAGATTGGCCTTCACACACTAACCAGTCGTGTCATGCTGTTCAGACTGAAAGTCTGATATCTTATCCAGCGTAATACTAATAAAGTGGATTCTGACAACTACATTTCCTAAAAAAAACTCCCAATGAAACCCGTCCCAAGGGTCGCTTTACAGTCCAAGAGTATTTTTGCGGTAACAATACATTTAGTCTTCCTTTTTTTTCTTTCCACGAGCTGTTCGTGACTGGAATACGTTAGCTCAAATGCTTGCCGCACAGCCCACTGTTCATAAATTTGTTGAATTTGCTGACCAAACTGCGCTGTGAGCTATGAGTTAGTGATGCTAGCATTATTAGGGTAAAAGCCTTAGATGCGTCGTCAAACGCGAAAATTGACCGCCGGCGTCCCGCGGCGTCAGGGGCAACACGAGTGATGCAAAAAAATTATCACGTGATGACGTAAACATATGACGTCATTGTGACATCGCAGATCACTGAAACGTGTGACGTCACTATGACGCCACGGGATGACGTCATCACACGACATTGTTGATTGGTCAAAGCTGGGCCGATCACGGAGGCAGTGCAAAACAACGTTAGGTGCCGAAAGCTCTCGGTGGGTGGCGCGGCAGGATCAATACTTCGACTGAGAAAAAAAATATGTCTTTCGCCTTCGAGTCGTCATAGGTGAATGCATAAGAGACGCTGTGACTTTTGTTTTGTGCGTTTATCTTTGTCATCCTTGCCGGGTATATTTGACATTGTGACGTGACATTGTCGATTTTTTATGAATATTATATTTTACGTGCTTGGTTTTCTTTTAATTATATTGCCATGCCTCATATAAAACTGTGATAAATTCATTATGCGTTATACTTCTGTCATATGTCATAACATAGATCCGTTTTGTTACTACTTTTGCTAGCTATACCCTCTTACATTTATGTCAATGCCTGTACCACAACTTATACAGACTCTTCTAACGCTCTCGAGTAAAAATTCTTGACGCTCTTTCCAGCATGCGAAATAAAATGAAAAAAAAAAGTCGGCAGTTTCGCGGCAAGGGCGAAGCAATGAATGCGATAGCAAGAAATTGAAATGTCACATGAAGAACCAGAAGCAGCAACGATACTTGCAGCGGGTCGCTGAAGCACAAAGAAGGACGCCCATATTGAATGCATCGGCATGCATAGGGCAAGCCTGAACCGCGGCCGTGCCTGAACCACGGCCGCTACATAAAAAAAAAAAAAAGACAGGTGCGGCCTGCTGCGTCGCGTCGCCGTCAATGGGCGAGCGCGGCTCGGCCGAGCGGCAGCTGTTTTGGGTGAGAGCGCCACTAGCACGGTCCTCAAGGCAGACGCCGGTTCGTTTTACTATGTGGTCGCCTCAGGATTTATGCGTGTCCATGTGCATTCTCTTGTGCTTTCTCGTATCTTTCTTGTGTGTGACCGCGCGTGTGAGCAGCTTGCCTCATGTTTCCTGCGCCTGAGTACGGTTTTTTTCGTGCGCGCGTGTGTGGCAGACGGTTTTTTCTAGCGGTGTGATGACGAGAAGCTGTTGCGTGCCGCTGTGCAACTCGAACGTGTGAAAATACGCTACTGTGAAGTACCACGTATTCCCATGCTATCTACAGTGCCGGGAAGCGTAATATTCGTAACAGAGCACTTCTTTCTGTCACAAACGAGCGCTAAAACAGGCGCGTGCCGCCGCATCCTGACGACAGCATCAAGCCACTGCGCCGACTTTTACCCCCAACGGGTGCGCGCAACGAAAAATTCACAGCATATCCACAGGTGAATAATGAAGAGCTTGTGCGAAGCTCCTGAAGCAATCATGGTTACACCGTGAAATCTTCAGTGGTTTCGCTCAGCAGTAATCAAATCGATAGCCTAGTACATCATCAAAGACGTGACAAACATCGGTGATGGGTCGTAGTGGGATGTTTGCAAAGACGAAGTAGTGGGCAGTTTGCAAAGGTGGCTTTCGTTCCCCCTTCATTATAACGGCTTTATGGTCAGTGAAGTAATGGATCGGTGATGGATCGTAGTGGGATGTTTGCAAAGACGAAGTAGTAGACAGTTTGCAAAGGATCCGTGATGGGCCGGTAACGCCTCACGCCGGACGCCGGACGCGTGACAAGGTTAGATTAAGAGGAGCTTCGCCCCTAAAAAAACAAAAAAAAATACGAGCATCAAAAGGCGCCCAGGGCGAACCCCTACCCTCTCCATCGAAGACGTTGTCGCGGTCGCGACAGCCTAACACCCGCGCAGATCGGGAAAATTCAAAAATCAAAGTGGAACCGACCGATTCCGCAGACAAACCGGCGAGACGAATCCCTTTCCCCTAGCTGTCGCTGCGCTACGCGCTACGAGCCGAACGATCACTTGGAATGTTCGCGAAACTGGGAAGGATCCAAACCAGAGACGACGGAGGGTAGGACGGTATGGCGAAGTCGGCGAAGAAGTTATGTTGTTCGTGTGAGTCGTGTAGGGCGGTCAGTCGATCTTGGATGATCTAGTGATGACACCGTGGGAGCACTGTTTAGAAGAGTGTCGCGGAATAGCGGTGACCAGAGCTGGAGTTCATTTGAGTGTTTCCTGGAAGAGAAATATTCCAGAAACGTTCGAAAAATTGTGGGCTGCACACGTTTGGTGAATATTCAAGGTTTTTAAGTGTTCTTGGACAGTTTCTAACGGATGAAAGTGCATTTGTAGCACGGTAAGTTTGTTCCCGTTGTTTAAGCACCATCTAAGTGATCTTGTGAGTGTCATAGGCGTGCGCACAGGTGGGGCAGGGGGGGGCGGCCGCCCCCTCTAATCACCTAAGAGGGGAGGGCGCAAAATCTGCGCCGTACATTCACCCTTCTGGTCACCTAAGAGGGGGGGGGGGGCGCAAAATCTACCCCATACATTGACTTAGTAAAGTGGGTGGGCGCTGCGATGAACTTTCGCCCCCCTAATAGGGAACCCTGCGCACGCCTATGGTGAGTTGTAATTGATACCTGCCGAGTGTGGATGTTTGTACTGCCTTAACTGAGAATATATTTTGTTTGTGTTGTCAACTCTTGGCTCTAACGCTTGCTTTCGACCACAACAGGCATTTGTTGGCGCACTAACAGGACCTACATTTAAATTTTGTGTGCGTTCGTGGTGCGTTTCGGTGGGCCGATAAGTCAGCCCTTGGAATCTGCCCGACGACTGCCTGCCCATTAAGGGGATCAGTGATTGAGTGACACTTTTCATTTCAGGTGAGTCGAACGGCCAGCATTCGTGGAGAGTATTGAGGCCCACTCTACAAAACACTGGCACTGCTAGGGCAAACTGTTCACATATGTGGGGTAATTGGCAGTTCTAATAACGACTTCAATATTCAACCTCTAATGTGCAACTATAAAACGCGTTATCTACGGCCTGATTGGAGTAAGTGTCGGGCGTACAAACGCGGCTGTCGCAGCGCTTCTCCGTGAACAGCTGTACCAGTGTGGTGGCGCCAGTGCGGGCGCAAGGAGAACTAGGCCCCGGACGCCGTTTCAGCGCCACGCAGCAGGCCGCACCTGCTTTTTTTTATGTAGCGGCCGTGCCTGAACTAACAACTCTCACAGTTGTTGCGCCTATGTGCTTGAGCGACACGCTGCAAGTGTCGACAGTGGAGAATCATACGCTTGCTTGCTTGTTTGACCCTCAATTCTTGGTTCTTACACACTAAGGGGGATTGGCCATGAAACCAGTGGTTAATATAAGCGGGAAAATTCAGAATTTAGACGCTCTTAGATATTTCTCCTTCCTTTAAACTGCGGCGCGTGGAGTGACCCTCTGCTTCTCCTAGCACAGGGGGCGTCTGATGCAAGGTGTGCCCGGTTTTCTGTCTTTTTTTCCTTGCACATCCCGAGTGGGTACAGAAAATGGCCACTTGCCGAGCGCGTCTCAAGGGCAGTATTCGAAATGGAAGAAAATTAGGAGCGCTGCGTCTGCAAGTGTCGACAATGAAGAATCAGACGCTCTTAGATATTTCTTTCTCTTTTAAACTCTAGCGCTTGGAGTTACCCCTGCGTCTCCAGCCACACGGGGACGTCTTATGGAAGGTGTTCCTGGTGTTCTTTCTCTTTTTTTTCCTTCAACATCACGAGTTGGTACAGAAAAGGGCCACTTTGTCATGCGCAGCTCAAGGGCAGTTTTCAAATTGAAAGAAAATTAGGAGCGTTGCGTGGTATAAAACACGCTCACGCTCCTCCGAGATTTGCTTACCACCAGCACTACATGGTGAATATAATTAGCTCGCCGTTATTTCGCCGGCGCATACATGGCGTGTGGCTGAGTTGTCTAACGCAGCGCGCTGGGGAGCGAGGGGTTGCTGGTTTGGATCCGTGATCGGGTACTTCAGAATTTCTTTCTTCTGTTTTATTTTTCTTTGTGCCTTTTTTATATATATACGTACATATACATATCCGGGAAATGACGGTGTCGAGAGACGGCGACGGCAAAAATCAGCCGAGAGTGTCCATATAATTGCTACCGCAATAAAAATTTGGGGGCGACAGTAATCTTTGACTCAAGTGTCTTGAAGTGTCACTCACCCGTCGGCGTTTGTGTGCATGTATGGTGCATTCCTTAGTGCCCAAGAAGACATCGGCAGCGCAACGCGCACGGCGGCAGTGAGCCCACTACCCCTCTTCTATTTCACTTTACCACGGCACACCCAGAAGAGCAACTTGTGACAAGTGCACAAGTGAACGCAACAAGGTGCACTCGTGAACCCTACTCGACCCCTGTCGACTGATGTACTTGTAGTGAACGCTGCGTAACCCTAGCTGGCGCAACGGAAGCAAGGACCGCGAGACAGCGTGTGGACGCGAGAGGGTGTGACGTCAACGCGCCCGATGTTCGCGGTCCTTCAGTTTATTTTAACTTCTGATACCGTTTGGCTTCTCAACAATAGGCCATATTCATACTATCAATCAGGTGATAGAGAAAAGCGCGGAATACAACCAACCCCTATATATAGCCTTCATAGATTACGAGAAGGCATTCGATTCGGTGGAGACATCAGCAGTCATGCAGGCACTGCGGAATCAGGGCATCGACGAAGCCTATACAAACACAATGGAAGAAATCTACAGCGGATCCACAGCCACTATAGTGCTCCATAAAGAAAGCGACAGAATCCCAATAAAGAAGGGCGTACGGCAGGGACACACGGTCTCTCCAATGCTATTCACCGCGTGTTTACAGGAGGTTTTCAGGGCCCTAGATTGGGAAGAGTTAACGATAAGAGTTATTGGAGAGTATCTCAGTAACCTGCGATTCGCTGATGACATTTCGTTGATGAGTAACGCGGGAGACGAATTACAGCTCATGATTACTGAACTGGATGTGGAAAGTAGAAGATAGGTCTGAAAATTAATATGCATAGAACTAAAGTAATGTGGAACAATCTTGGCAGAGAACACCGCTTTGTGATAGGTGGCGAGACACTGGAAGTTGTAAAGGAGTACGTCTGCTTAGGACAGGTAGTAACCGCGGAGCCGAACTATGAAAGTGAAATAACTAGAAGAATAAGAATGGGATGGGGCTCATTAGTATACCACTATGTAAAGTATAATTAGTATATTGATAGTATACCACTATCCCTCAAGAGGAAGGTATATAACAGCTGCATCTTACCGGTACTTACCGGCGGAGCAGAAACCTGGAGACTTACAAAGAGGGTTCAACTTAAATTGAGGACGACGCAGCGAGCGATGGAAAGGAAAATGATAGGTGTAACCTTAAGAGACAGGAAGAGAGCAGAGTGGGTCAGGGAACAAACGGGGGTTAAGGATATCATAGTTGAAATCAAGAAGAAGAAATGGATATGGGCCGAGCACGGTAGCACGTCGGCAGGATAACCGGTGGTCATTAAGGGCAACTTCTGATATATCTCAATGTGCACTCTGTCATATGGAGCCCTTAGTTTAACCCATCCCACCGCTTTCATATATGTTTTCGGCATCCGTGCGTCCTGGTGCATTCTCTCGGTAAACTTAGTATTTCATGCGGCCAAAGCTCCTAGTAAGAAGCGTCTGGTTGAGATCTGATCTGTCGGGTACCCCAACGAGTTTAATCCGATAGATTTCTCAGACGTAATTATTAATTTTTATTTCTATTTATTACTGTTTATACCACATGGCTAAAATTTTATTTTATGACGTATCCTACTGACATACCTTTACGACATGTTGATAATCAGAATCCTTAGCTTAGCCCATTCTCTCCATTTCATATTTTATTATTTTTATCAAGGTTTTCGAACAACTCGCAACGGCACTTGACAGGGTGGTCCGGCGTGCAGCCGAGGGACCACTCGGTACTAGCGCCACTAAAACTCAAAGTGTCCCTTGCGCATTCGCGTAAGCCGACTCGGAGGCGAAAGCCATCTTCTTCTCAGTCGATGTGCTGATCCTCCTTCGCCCACCTCCGAAAGCTTTCGGCCCGTAACGTGGTTTTACACGGCCTCCGGGATCAGATGCATTGCAAGCTTTTTTTCACTTCACCTGGTTTTGCACTGCCTCCGTGATCGGCCCACCCTTGACCAAGCGACGATTTCATGTTATGACGTCATGATGACGTCACAAACCCTTTCGTTATCTGTGACGTCATCACGACGTCATATGGTGACGTCATCGCGGGATTATTTTTTTGCGTCACTTGTGTGGGCGCCACGGGACGCCGCCAAACGGTCAATTTTCGCGTTGGGGAGGCATCTAAGGCTGTTGCCTAAAATTATTAAGCCTTAACCCTGTTACCTCGCTTCCTTCATGCGGTACAACTTTGTGATTCCTAACAGATCAACGTGCTCTGCTTTCATCTGCACAATTTAGTTCTCTGCTACATGACTTCGCCTCTTTTGAAACCTCTCGATTCTCAATTCATGAAGAGATTAATAATGGTCCTTCTTGCAACGACATGCAATCACTTGCGAGAAGACACCGCTACAAAGAAGCTACACTAAATCTACGCAAATCTGGCGAGAAAGGGCAACGCAAACGCTGCCTATAAATGAAATATTTATGCTGGGCTCGATCTCTGTTCTCGATCCCAAAGGATTAAGAATTAACTCTCACCTCGAGCACGACCTTTCCCACGTGCTTTCCGGATGCCATGTAGCGGAAAGCTTCCTCGACCTGTTCGCTCGTGAATCGCTCAGCATTCAACGGTCGCACAACGCCAGACACTATGCCCTCGCGGATGAGTTCCATAACACGGCGTCTCTTTTCCGCCACAAACGGACTGTCACCATGAAGGGACTCCAATGTTATTCCGTGGAATGTGACACTCTTCAAGAACACAGACATTCCCAGTGGAGAGTCCTTGGATAAGTCAAACTTTCCAATCTCGAGGAAACGTCCATGTTCGGCCAGGCAGCGTACACTGGCCTTCAGCATCGCGTCGGCCAAGGAGTTGAGCACGAGGTCCACACCTGTAGTAAAAGAAAAATGCAGGTACGCAAGAACAGTCAAAACCGCATACATCGAACTTGATAAAAAACGGGATACAATATCTATATATCGTATAATTCGATATAAAACTTAAGAATTTACGGTATTTTCATTGCGAAATTCGGTGCGCAAGTTGGCTTCACGGCTCCGCTTCACGATAATGAAATGAAAGCTGTATAAAGTAATACACGGGGAAATACTTCAGTTTTCAATTTGCCGTGGTTTGTAGTTAAGGGCGCTGTGATATGTACGGGCGGCTTGCTGGCGGCAAAATACAGTATCGATGTAAATAACGATTCAGCATCTTCAAACGCAGCTCACTGTACTCGTCGGGCGTCGGAAGCCTCGACGGCCTTGGACCTGATGTTGGCGATGTTTTTCAATTACATACTCAGCGTGCTTCTTGTCATGCCGTACGTAGTGGCGACGTCAAACTTCTTTTCTCTACGTTCGACTGTGTTGAACTTCGCGGAGAACAGCCAAGTTCTTCCGTTTTACGGCGATCACCCACGACGGACCGCAAGGACGAGGAATCATGGGAGAAAGCACGCGGTGGCAAGCGATGGTTTCTATTGGCTCTTGGTGGCGCCCTCCTAATCCCACCGCTCAATCTCCCAGATGCATGCGGGAATGTCCCTCTCCAGGAGAAAAAGCCAACTTCTTGGGCAGTATTGCACTACCCGATGTTCAATATATGAAGTGTTCCGGCAATCTTTGTTCGATGTAGCCGCAAACTTTCTATGCACTGACGTTAAAGCCTTCACGTGTTAGAATAGGGCTTGATATAAAGAATACTGCGATTTCCCCGAGTTCGACACAGTTGGGTTTGACTAGTAACTTTGGTGCTTCTAGATTCGTGGCCACGCCACTGACGGCGTTACTCCTGTAGAACTGGACCATGTCAGACTATCCGAGTGGCATGGAGGCGTGTAAGTGCTTTTCTATAAACTAGGGGTGTGCGAATATTCGAAAGTTTCTAATATTCGTCGAATAATACATTCCAAATATTCGTATTCGATTCGAAAATCGTGTATTCGAAAAGTTTCGAATATTCGAAAAATTCGAATATGCGATTCGATTATCATGCATAAAATAACTCGTCTTCCACATTTATGCTGCGTTCGTATCGCTAAAAACGTTGCCGAGAGGAGCGATAAACATCGTACGTACACGGAGACACGATATCTGCCTGTGACGAGCGCCCCAATACGTATGATTTATTGTTGGTGCATCTCCGACGTGCAGCGCTATTGGCGATCATGTAACCGTACATTTTCAATATTATACGGCCGTAACGTGCCGCACTACCACTAGTTCACTATGCGGGACCACTTCTGAAGAAAGACAGTGACCCACGTGACTGGTGGCGGACTGTAGGCACCTTCAGATACCCCAGTCTGCAGAGCTTTGCCCCATGTACCTCCCTATACCAGCCACTTCTGTTCCAAGTGAGCGTGCCTTTTCAGTGGCAGGGGAAGCTTGTCTCTGTTAGAAGGGAGCGCCTGCTGCCTGATCATGTGGAGCAACTCATATTTCTTCATGATAACATGTAGTCGTTACTTTCATTGTGCCGTGATATTTGCTTGTGTTGTGATGTGCATTGTGCTAGCCTTGACATTGTGTTCTGGAGATAGCAGTGTATGTTGTGTTGCCAGTCAGGCTGCTAATGTTTTTTTTTTCTTCAAATAGCTACATGTTAAATAAAATATCGTTACTGTGGAGGCATTTTTCCTTTGATATTCGATATTCGATTCGATATTCGAAGGTGGATATTCGTATTCGATTCGTCTTCGAAAAATTTGATAATCGCACACCCCTAATATAAACCATTCTTTTCAAGCATAATCTTTACATTGTATTCTTTTTCACCTTTTATTCGTTTTTCGTTTGCAACAGTCCAGCAATGCTTCATTTTCGCTTCTTAGCAGTGTCACTTATTGATTCCAGTCCAATCAGTACAAAAAAGAATTATAAGTTTAAATACAAGGCCTGTGCGGCCCCAACTACCGACGGAAATACCGCGCGACGGATGGTACGAAGCACTATAATCCAACAGTCTCAAACGCTCCGCCCGTGGACCGCATGTGTCCCGCGTACGTTTCGCTGGTGGCATGGCCCGTACGTGACTATCTTTGCCCCATAAATTGTTGTCATTTTCTTAATAAGTGTGATGAGCTACACATACGTGACTGGACGCAAGCATATCTTCGTGAGGCGCAACCGTGGAACAAAAACTTTATATTTCAATTTCAAAACTCCATATTTCAAAACTGTAAATTTCAACTCTGATGCTGACGCTTCGAGGTGAAGTTATGAAAATTACTGCACCTCGAAGCTGGTGCAACCTCCTAAGAAATTTCCTGGATGTACCGACAAATACCGCAACGGCGTCAGTTTCAGGTAATGAAAACGATTCCCACGTTGTTGCAATTTTACATGGATTTAAATTAATGAGCGCATGTACGTTGCTTATTAAATGTGAAGCATTTCTTCGCGAACCAAAGACACTTGGTATCTGTCCTTGTCACCTCCTACATCGTGACGCCACGGTGGTCGTCTCGGCAAGCTTGTATATATCAGAATGGTTATGACACGAGTTAGGGCAGAGACAGAAATAACTCAGATCTCACGGCATGAGTGAAGTGGCATGCATGCGATCTGTAAAAGGACATATTAATATTTCTTGCGATATAACGTTCCAAAATCATGATATGTTTATGACGGACGCTGTAGTGGAGGGCTCCGGAAATTTCAACCATTTGGGGTTCTTTAACGTGCACCTAAATCTAAGTACACCGGCCTCAAGGATTTTTGCCTCCATCGAAAAATCGGCCACCGTTGCCGGGATTCGATCCCGCGACCTTGGGGTGAGCAGTCGAGCATCATATCAACTAGACCACCGTGGCGGGTCCTGCACAAGGACAATAACGGCATGAATGATTGTTAGGAACGCCATGAAATTGCCGTGATTGCTTCGTTAACATGGTATATGTGACAATGTGCGTGACATGACATGCAGGCATGTCACGGAGGAACGAAATGTGGTGGCATGAAAGATATGAGCCAGTCATTATAATCGTGTTTACACATGAGATATCAGAATACGTATGACCAGACGAATGACGTACTTGTCAAACACGTAGCGATTGTACTCGCATAATGCATAAAACGTCTAATGATCAGTAACTGTACGCTAGTTTTGGGCAGTGGGAGCAGCGCTGGCCATCTCCTCTTAAAAAATACAAACTTGTACTACTATGCCTCTGGAGCACTCCAAGAAGTGCTTCGCATACGGCACTCTCAGACAGGTACAGGATAACGAAGTGCCTTGAAGTGGCGCGCTTCAGTGTACTTAATAGAATCCTCTCTACAGAAAGCCCAACGAAAAAGAATATATGAGGCTGACTTCAAATGACCGCTATGAAAGGAGCTGCGCTCCTATGCGTTCGCAAGGAAGCGACCTGCGCCCGTAGATGACCCGCTTGCACGCAGAGCATGCGTATACAAAAGTGAGAAACTCTGACGCAAAGAAAGCACGGCCGAAACTTCAGAAAGTAAGGTTTAGCACGCATGCGTCAGCGACGGGAAGAAAAAATTTCACCATCTCCCACTAAAGGGAACCATGTGGGGAGGCGAAGGAGCGCATGGGTCGACTTAACGTTCCGTTTATCATCACGTGATTGTTGAGAGAGTGTACAGGGGAGAGGCGACAGCGTCTTACCCAGCCCCTTACACAGGCCCGAACGCGCTAGCGCGTGCCAGCACACGTGGTTTTGTCTGCGTTACGCCAAGCTAGGACAGCATACAGCAGCCCGGGCCCCTAAAGTGCTCTGCACGTATCATCATCAAGGCGGTCGAAGAACAAGAGGAAGAAGACTTCCCATTGGCGCGAGTGCGCGCTCAGATGGCTAAGCTAGGTGGTACAAAGCGGACGGTCGCCAATGGAACTAAGGGCACAGCCGCGAGGAAAAGGTGCTTCGCATCTAATAAACTGTAGAAGAGAGCCGCAGAAGTTTCGACTTGCCAGCGCGTAGGTAGCGGTCGGTGGCGTGCGTTCTGCAGTTCAGTGGCGTAGCCGTCGCGGGCTTCTCCCTTTTCTCCCGTTTTTCTTCTGTACGCTGCTTTTGTGCGCACGTGTGTGGTTCTCTGTGCTCAGTTTGTGCCGGCAGCTTGACTGTGTTCTCGGCGTTGGATGCCAAAGACGTGTTGCGGTGGCAGTGCAACATGCCACACTGTGGGCACGGTGGTTCAATCTAAATATCGCCGGAACAAAGAATGTGGCGCATGCACGACCTCTCTCCTCAGTATTACAAGGTAGACAGTTTCGCAGAAATACAATCTGTCGGTTTTTACGACAATGCAATAGAGGCCGTGTTTACACAGATGTCATTGTCTTTTTTAATTGAAAATGCATCGTGAACCAAACGGAATTTTCGTCGTTGAACCAGCCAAGAATGCTTGTGCACTGAAAATCCGGTGCGCATTGGCATTCTTCATAATAGTCAGATAAATGACCAGATCCCGCTGGTACTTCGACCACCGCACCGCGCTTTTTCTCTGCTCACGTACTTTTTCGTGCTCACGGGACCACTGCTCTCGCGGTTGTTCACAACACGGAAAATACGGGACAGCTTTTCTGGCGCCGAAAAGACAACAGAAACGCCGTTGTGGCGGCCGCCTTTTAACACGAGTATTTTATGCCGGGGTCCACCAAGGCTTTCGCGACGTATTTCCGTCACAGAAATACGTCAAAAATGAATGCGATCAGATGGCAAAAAAGGAACTATAAGAAAATGCTCCGCTGACAGGAGTCGAACCCACGGTCTCTCGGTCCGCGGCGATGGTTTGCGGACCTTTAACCCACTGCGCTACAATCAAACTCATGAAGGAGGTTACACGAACGCGCTTTTTATTTCTCACACATTCTTCTCGCAGTGCTCTTGATTCGCGGGGTGATGTCGTCGTCTGGAAGCGGTAGAGTGAAGTAATGCGTGACCTCTGCGCGCCGTTGCTACGTCCGTGTAATAGGAGAAGAGTAATTCTGTCAATGCTTTCACACACCGCAATGTGGCGGCTTTAGTACAAGGCTCATTTCACCACCCCGTTATCAATGGGACGCTCATAGCATCCATCCATCCATCCATCGCCCGTAGTATCCATCCATTATAAATGAAAAGGCTCTCCGTAGCTCGCCTGGCTGTCGCACCGCGTTCCCCGCTCGCCCCGTGAAAAATTACGTCCAGACTAGGGAAGACAAGACGCGTGTGGCGTTTCTCTTCGCGTTTCATGATGCTTTGAAGGAATGCACATCGACTACTAGTGTTTAATATGTCCTTGTTCGTGGGGTGTAATTGGGCTCAGGGAAGTTAGGAGGACAGATGAGGCCTATACACTGTTAAAGAACGGGCAGGTCCTATGCTGCGTGACTTACCTGACAGAAGATGACTGGGGGCGGGGTTCCTTATCCATACTAATATAGCTGGCAACATAGAGGAATACTATAGCATTAGTGAGCGGGTGGCAAATATTGTAATTAAGCTTAATAGCAGGTACAAGATGAAGGTGGTACAGGCCTACGCGCCTACATACAGCCATGATGACTATTTATTTGAAGGCTTCTATGAGGACGTGGAATCGGCAATGAACAAGGTAAAGACACAGTATACTGTACTGATGGGCAACATTAATGCCAAGGTAGGCAAGAAGCAGGCTGTAGACCAGGCAGTGGGAGAACATGGCATCGGTTTCAGAAATGAGAGAGGGGAGTTACTAGTAGAGTTCCCTGATCGCAATAATTTACGATTCTTGAATACCTTGTATCGAAAACGGGCGAACCGTAAGTGGACGTGGAGGAGCAGTAATGGCGAAACTAAGAATGAAATAGACTTCATACTGTGCGCACACCCTGGCATCGTGCAAGATGTGGAAGTGGTTGGGAAGATACGATGCAATGACCATAGAATGGTAAGGCCTCGAATAAGCCTACACTTGAGGAAGCAACGGCAGAAACTGATACGCAAGAAGCCAATTAACGAGCTCGCGCTGAGAAGGAAAGTAGAGGAGTTCAGGATCTCGCTCTAGAACAGATACACGGCCCTAGCCAAGCAAGCTGTTCTTAGCGTTATGGCAATGAACGATTATCTGAAAAGCATCGTTACAGAGTGTGCAGTTGAAGTCCGAGGTACAGTCATAAGACACGACACTGGCAAGCTCTCCCAGGAAACTAAAAACCTCATTAAGAAACTTCAAAGCATGAAAGCCTCCAAAACTACAGACAAAATAGAACTGGTAGAGCTTTCGATGTTAATCAATAGGCGTAAAGTAGCCGACACAGGAAGATATAACATGGAGAGAATAGAGTATGCTCTAAAGAACGGGAGCGGCCTCAAAACGGTGAAGGGAAAACTGGGCACAGGTAAAAACCAGATGTATGCACTAAGAGACAAGGAAGACAAAGTCACTAACAATATGGATAGGATAGTTAAGATAGCTGAGGGGTTTTACAGAGATCTACACAGTAGCCGTGACAACCGAGGAGGATAATGTTACTTGTAGATTAGATGAAGTGGTCATCCAACGAGTAACGGAATGGGAAGTAAAAAAGGCTTTAGAGGGAATGCAAAGAAGCGAAGCCACTGGTGAGGATCAGATAACCTCAGATCTGTTGAAAGACGGTGGACAGCTTGTGTAAGAGAAACTGGCCACCCTGTATACGAAACGTCTCTTAACGGTTAGGGTACCAGAACCTCGAAAGAATACTAATATCTTAATCCATAAGAAAGCGGACGGCAAGGACTTGAAAAATTACAGAACGATCAGCTTACTGTCCGTTGTCTACAAGCAGTTTACAAAGATAGTACCTAATAGAATTAAGACAACATTAGAATTCAATCAACCAAAGGACAAAGCAGGATTTCGTACAGGCTACTCGACAATAGATCACATTCGCACAATCAATCAGGTGAAAGAGAAATGCGCAGATTATAACCAACTCCAATATATAGCCTTCATAGATTATTAGAAAGCATTGGATTCGATCGAGCCGCAGCGGTGGCTACATGGTTGAGCGTCCGCTTCCAATGCGGGAGGTACCGGGTTCGATTCCCAGTGCCGACCGTAAACCCACCGGTTTTTCCAAGGGGGTAGAGGAGTACACCCACCTGGCGCTCGGTTTTTAATGGGTACTCATCTCGAAAGGTGGCCCTGTAAGGGGCCCTGGGCGCGCCTTTACCCACCACAGCCATGGTAAAATAGTTCAGCATCCACCGCTGCTCTGGGAGGCAGATAATTACTGCCGCCAGGTACCTACCAGTAAAATAGGTACAAGCGCACTTCCGGCCTGGTGCTCGCGAAGTTCATAGTCGCTTGGGAGGGCCCCACCCTGTGGTAAATTGGCGCCATGGGACCGCCAGGCCTAAAAATAAGGTCATCCTCTTCTTTTTTGTAACAGGAGACACGGTAATGTCTCCTGTGATGTCGGAATAAACTGAATCGAATTGAATAGAATTGAAATATTAGCAGTAATGAAGGCACTACGCAATCAGGGCGTCAACGAACCATACATAAACATACTGGAAGAAGTCTACAGTGGCTCCACAGGCATTAATAGTCCACCATAAAGAAAGCGACGAAATCCCAATAAAGAATGGCGTAAGGCAGGGGGACACCATCTCCCCAATGATCTTTACCGCGTGCTTACAGGAGGTTTTCAGGGCCCTAGATTGGAAAGAGTTAGGGATACGTGTTAATGGTGAATACGTTCGTAACCTGCAATTCGCTGATGATATTGCATTGGTTAGAACTCAGGAGACAAATTGCAACTCATAATTATTGAATTGGACAAGGAAAGCGGAATGAGAGGTCTCGAAGTAATATGCAGGATACTAAGGTATTGTGCAACAGTCTCGCAAGAGAACGGCGCTTTGCGATAGGAAGCGAGGCAGCTGGAATTTGTAAAGCAATACGCCTACTTAGGACAGGTGGTAACCACGCAGCTGAACCATGACGCTGAATTACCTAGGAGAATAAGGATGGGATGCAGCACATTCGCCAATCACTCTCAAATAATGAATGGTAGTTTACCCCTCTCACTCACGAGGAACGTATATAGCAGCTGCATGTTACCTATACTCGCCTACGCAGCACAAACCTGGAAGCTTACAAAGAGCGTTAAACTTAAACTGAGGATGACGCAGCGACCAATGAAAAAGAAAATGATAGGCGTAACTTTGTGGGACAAGAAGAGAGCAGAGTGGGTCAGGGAACAAACGGGTGTTAAGGACAGCTTAGTGGAAATCATGAAGAAATGGGCATGGGCAGGGCATGTAGTGCGTGGGCAAGGATAACAGCTGGTCAAAAGAGTAAGGGACTGGATTCCAAAAGAAGGCAAACAGCGCGAGGGGGAGACAGAAAGTTAGGTGGGCAGATGAGATTAAGAAGTTTGCAGGTATAACGTGGCCGCAGAAAGCACAGGACCGGGTTGATCGGCGGAACATGGGAGAGGCCTTTGCCCTGCAGTGGGCGAAGACAGGCTGATGATGGTGATGATGTCCCCGCTATCTTTGTGCGTGATTCACCATATGCAGTGTCCACGTATATGTTAACAACTTCAGCTGCTGCAAAGGTAAAATCATGATCATGGGCGTAAGTCGTCGGACCGGAAATGTGCCACTACGCGTCAACGTGGGCGTCCACATCAAGTGGTGTTATATCTGTCAAACACTAATAGACATTGTACAAGCTCTCATATATCAATGCACTATAAACATTCAACTGCTAATATGAAGACACGTTTCACACTCGTGTTATACCGATGCCTATGGCAGTGGGATCAGCCATGTTTTACAGATACTACGGTGGAGGCACACAGATGTTGTGGACGGCGTAAAGCTCACGGACCCTGCGCGTTGGATGTATATTTGTCATAATTAGTGCAATAACGTAGACTTCTTGCGCAACATTTTTGTTCAGCTACTTTCTGTTCTATGGTCGTATGATACGGATAGAGAGCACTCACCTCTGCCATCAGTTTCCCGTAAGACGTGGTGTTCAAAGGAAAGGTCTCGTGAGTTGGCAATATTTCTGTCTTGGAGCTGGGGGAAACGCCGCTTCAGAAAGTCGCGCTTCTCTTGAGAACCTGTGAAAACTCTGACATCTCACCCGCACTTATAACGACAGTATCCACAGTTCAATAAAATAATAAATGAAACGTAGTTCTAAAAGACGTATCAATAGCGTTCAAACAGTAGGCGTTTTGACTGAATCAAGTGATCTGTACTCAAGTATCTAAGACATTCTGGCGCTAAGGATTCTAGCGTGGCAAAGTTCTATGTTGCAGTCGTTTATTAAGCACTTGTCAAAGCAGACTCTGACCGTCGATTCCATTGTGATTCCATTGTGACGCACACTAAAAAAAGTGGCAGATCACTGTTTAGCTTTTGAATCATTAGGGACTATGTTATGTTTAAAACAACGAGTCTGTTTAAAGCACTATAGAATCATTTAGGCATCTTTAGCGAACATTAGTAAGCACCAGGGCTGGGCAGAGATACTCGGAAAAGTATTCCGGAATACAGATATCGAAATACATGGACTGGAAGCCTAAAATACAGATACTGAGATACATTTCTCTTTAGTGTAACGGGATATTTCGGAGATACTTTCGCAATAGGACGAAAAAGGTATTCCGGAATACAGATACAGCAATACAGATACTGGAATACTTTCTTTTTTATTTCAAGGATGCTCAGACTCCGCAGAGACATTTATAAGTGCACCATAATGTTAATTGTAATTAAAGTTGCAGCGCATTGATACATTGATACTTTCAGTTCATTTATTTATTTATTTACTACAGCACCCTCAACGCCATTAAGACATTACAGACGGGGGGGGGGGTTGTTACAAAGTACATAATTAGTAATAATTACAAGATGCACGTATCAATTGCAATAAAAAAGTACGCAATTTCACAGCAAGAGTAACAATCATTGGACACCGAAATCGGCATACTTGGTGACAACAAAATGAGCTTTGCTAGAAATAGCACAGTTTAAGCAAATCACTCGAATCACTAATGAACACCAGTGAACGGGGAAAAGTATACATTTATTTTGCACATAAATTCTGCTTTGCTGACAAAATTGCTGTGTGAGCATCTCAAATAGGCTGTCATCTAGACAGCGTCGGTTCGGCCTCAGCACAAGACTCGCGACAGAAGAAAAGTCTCTCTACTGCTGCAGACGATCACAAAATCACGTTATAGTGAAGAAATACCGCCTTCATATCCGGATAGTCCTGCAGCGTGGCGATATCTCTTCTCGGGTAATCGAGATACCGAAACACTTCCGCCCTCACGTGAGTTGTTCTGACCGTTGAGAAGCCGAAGTCGGTCCCCATCTTCGGAATCTTCAGCCGTCTGGCACGGTCGGCACCGGATCAGACGGCTGAGGATTCCACTGCCCACATAGGCCGGCCATAATTACCTAATCGCAATGGAACTCAATGCGTCAAAACTGCACAATTCATACATTGGCTTCCCATAATCACGTTGTTTAGGGGTGAGAGAGTTTAAGCCCTCCCAAGTCGCTCCTGCCAGCTCTCTAAACAGACGTGGAAACAGCGACAGCTGCTCAGAGTGCCAGAAACTACAGCAAGCACTCGTCGCCTAGGCCGAAAGGGTCACCCTTCAATAAAGCTGTTACCACCACCAGCACCCATTTCAGCAAGCCGCAACAGGCCATGTCGGCTCCGATGGTGGGGGCGCCTGGTACCACAAAAGACCGTTTCACGTTTGTGATCAATTAGGAACGCACCCCGACACGTTGGAGCGGTGGCTGAAAGCGCGACAAAGATAGCCATCTTCTAATCACTTCCGCCGCGGCAAAGGGAACTGCTTTTCGAAGTGCCGCCGCTTTGAGAACTGAGCGCACGCGAAGCATTGCAAAGCCTCTGTTGAAAGGCGGTATCCGCGCGGGGGGGTCACGATGTAATGGCTTGCCACCCGAAAAAAAGTAGGCATGCTGCACTGGCCTTGACAAACCGCGACTTTCGTCGACAGAGGCCGACAACATTGTCTCCGCGATTATGCGATCTGTGGCGTCGCGCGCTTTACCACATGGGCCATTCTGCGCATGAGGGGAAACCATCGCTGCCCTTTCTGTCAGCGACCGGCGGCGCGCCTTTGCTTGTTTTGGCACAGCGTCATTCCCCCCTTGGAAACACGCCTCAACTCCCTTCCGCTCACACGCCTCACCCCTAGAGTTTTGTTTTAAAATGCTGCTTTCTTTCAATGTTTGCTGTCGGGCGGCATCGACATTGTCTTATTCATCTAATTTCTAGCGTCCGTCAACGTCTGGAACGACTCCACAAGAGGCCCATTTCGTGACCGCCGAAACTAGAATTTGGCATGAAATTTGAGCGAGGTCTCGATTTTTCTGATGTGTACAATTATCCATGTCGCCTTCACATCTTTTTCTAGAGAGAGCTGTCTTTTATTTCACTGCCATGAAATTTAACTAAACCTTTAAAGAACGCCTTCTTGAATATCTATTTTGCACCGCGGGTACAAGGAGTTCAAATGGCTCAGATATATGCCCATTAGCCCAGTCGTTAAAACACTTCGCGCATCCGTACGAATCCCCGCCGCGCCGTTAATATAGATTTTTTATACATTTATTTCTTTGTAGCGATTCGTCTAACACGACCAAGGGACGGATGAAAAGTTTTCTCGTCGAGTCGGAGACGAAGCCTTACGCATTTAACACTGAGACACTCAATGAAACTGCCCTGGCTTTGTGATCAGCTAATATTTCCTCGTCTGAAATTGAGCGCCGTACCGCTCAAGACACTGCCTGCAGGACATGTGTAGTATAAGAAGAAAACACAACAAAACGAGAGATGCGTTGGAGGAGGACCGCTTCGACAGACGCGCCTGTCATCGCAGCAGACGATACGTTAAGTGTTTCTCACTCAATACAGTGCTCTTATTTACATAAATAGATACTGCGTACTTTCGAGAGAAAAAACAAGTGTTTGTTTTAAAGTGCTGTAAAAAATAATTCATTATTTGGTGATGCCGAATCTGGAACACAAGTGCAGAGCAATGCATATCATGGTGGTTGAATTTGTCCAGGTTTCACTTCCAACTCACATTCACGCAAACGTTTTGCAAATAAATTTTGCGTACAAAAGAATGAAGCAACTTTTAATTGAAAATAACTTCATATCACTTTGTTTTACACTCGGCAAACAAGCGTCGCGAATCTCAAGAACCTAATCCATCCTAAGCGGATCCGAAGCCTGCACTTCCCATCATTCCCATGGTGGTTGAAGCGCCGCTCAAGGAGCACGCATAGACACTAGCGCCAGATTCCCCTCTAGGCATTATAGTACGAAACTCTTTGGGTCTCAGAGTTGCCCTATGCGCGGCCTCCGCAACTGGCTCTCGCAACGCGCCGTTGCCGGACATAATCGCGGAGGCCATGCCCTAAATTATTTCTACAACAACCATTGCTGCCGCCGGATCCTTCCGTCTGACACGTTCGATTGCAATAGAACCAGGGTATCGTTTCCTCCTTCACCTGTCCTCCTTCTTTTGATAGGTACTTAACGCTCAATTCCAGAGAAGCTGCGTCTGGTTGGATCAAAACTCAGATCAAGAGGATAAATACACCCGTACAAATGGCCAATGAGTTAAACCACTGGCCGTTCCGCGCTGGAATATTACCGGTGAATTGAAATGAAGTATGTGCCGGTTGCGTACAACGATTGTATGCTCTCTAAACAATATAACAGACATTTGCCGCCTAAGCACTCCCACTGAAAAATGGTCGGGTAAAAAAATTAAAACAGCTTCGCACTAGCGGGGCCAGGCCTGAAGGAACAGCTTAGCTGGGCGGCCCTCCTTGTTTCTGTGTATTTTTTGCTTTATTTGTTCCTCTCTTCTTCTTTTGCCATCTCTTTTTGCTCTCTTTTTCTTTCTGTTCCTTCCTTTCTCTACCTCTCTTGTCCATCATATTTGTTTGTCTTTCTTTCCTTTCTTTCTCTCTCTCTCGCTATTTCTCGCTTCCCTTTTGTTTATTTCTCTTTCTTTGATTCTCTCCTTCTTTGTCTCTGTGTTTCTCTTTCTGTCTTTCTTCCCTTTGTTTCTATCTATTTTTGTGTTCCTTTCGATGATAGCCTTTACTTTCTCGACTCCTCATCCTCACCCTCACATCCCTTTGCCACACCCTTGCTATAATACACTGTACTAGCGTGTATACTAGTTAATTGTTCTTACACTTTCATAATTTGCTTTATATTTAGGTTCAACGCTGTGCAATGTATATTTGCTTCACTGTTAAATTTTAGGCACTGCATTTGTGTCATGACATTTACTCATATTTGCTTGCTCCCCCCTAATGCAATGCCTTGTTTAAGGCATTTAAGGGTTTAATAAATGACGATTATGATTACTAGGCTATGATATGACTAGGCTATGAACCAACGAACACAGCGGGTGCCAGTTCTTGATTATTATAATTTTCTAGGGACGGATTACGGCCTACGGCTGTAATAACCAGCTCCGCCGTTAAAACGTGTTGCCAAGTAAATCAAGGAGAAAACTAGTATATACATACGTATGTGTGTATGTGTGTGTGTGGGTGCAGTCCTACAGCTAGATTATTGCCAAACGGAGACAAAGCAGAAACGGCAAAGGGCAGCGGTGGTGCCACTCAGCCTACCGCTTCTGGTTCGGCGCAAATATATATTTACTCCGACCATTCACTATGACGAAGGCAGGCCCACTTACCGAAAGGTTACTTGTTAAACTTCTGTTTCGCACGATTCTCGACCTGTTGTTGCAATGCATTGTCCACCGGACCCATTGAATTTCACCCTACGTTATATATATATATATATATATATATATATATATATATATATATATATATATATATATATATATTATATATATATATATATATATATATATATATTGTTAAGACGTTTATTGACGGTGAGATTGACGGCGACGATGCACAACGACAGAGCGCAGACTCGCAGACTCTCACGAGCACGAGCACGAGGGGCGTGCTCTCCGAGGATAGGCGAAGAGGGTGACCCACTAGGAGGCGCTTGAGAGGACGACCCATTAGAGCGTTCCAATGCTTCTCTACAATTACCCCGGGTACGAAAAGGGAGCCGCCTGGCGACCTAACAGCTGGTCACTATGAGCGGGTCATGGTAGGGCTTGAGGCGCTCCACGTTGACAATGTCGCGCCCTCGACGGCGCATGTCGGAAGATGGTTCAATAGGTTCAATCAGGTAGTTGACCGGGGATGTGCGTTCGACGACACGGTAGGGGCCTTCGTATTTTGGTAGTAGTTTGGAAGAGAGGCCAGTTGCAGTGGTAGGAACCGAGAGCCATACGAGCGCTCCAGGGAGGAACGTGGGTGCAGAAGTGTTGGTGGCACTGCGAATGCTCTTCTGCCGCTCTTGGTCCTGCGTAGTAAAGGTCCTGGCTAGCTCGCGACACTCCTCAGCAAGTCTGGCTGTGGCAGAAATAGGCGCACACTCCGATCGATCCGGCGTGTATGGAAGGATGGTGTCGATTGTGTGCGACGGGTGCCTGCCGTACAATAAGAAAAAGGGTGAGAAACCAGTGGTGCTTTGAGGGGCGGTATTGTAGGCGTAGGTGACGAAAGGCAGAATCGAATCCCAATTTGTGTGATCGGCGGCGACGTACATCGATAGCATGTCGCCGAGCGTGCGGTTAAAGCGTTCGGTGAGGCCATTCGTCTGCGGGTGGTAAGCAGTAGTTTTGCGGTGAACAACGTTGCACTCTTTGAGGATGGCTTCGACGACTTCCGACAGAAAGACACGGCCTCGATCGCTGAGCAGCTCCTGGGGTGGACCGTGGCGCAGCATGAACCGGTGGAGCAGGAAGGAGGCTACATCGCGCGCTGTAGCCGCGGGGAGGGCGGCAGTTTCGGCGTATCGCGTAAGGTGGTCTACAGCGACGATGGCCCAGCGGTTACCAGCCGACGTCAGAGGAAGTGGCCCATACAAATCGATGCCAACGCGCCCAAACGGCCGGTCAGGGCAAGGTAAAGGCTGTAGACCTCCTGGTGACTGGTGCGTTGAAGCTTTGCGGCGCTGACAATCGATGCAGGAGCGAACGAACTTCTGCACGTAGCGGTACATCCCTCGCCAAAAGTACCGTTGGCGAATGCGGTGGTATGTTTTCGATACCCCAGAGTGCGCACACTGCGGATCAGCGTGGAACGATTCGCATATGTCAGAACGGAGACTGCGGGGTATTACTAGTAGCCACTGGCGGCCGTCGGCGTTATAATTGCGTCGGTGAAGGAGGTCGTCGCGAATCGCGAAATGATGGGCTTGACGACGCAACGCGCGAGTGGATGGTGTTGCCGATGGATCAGTGAGCAAGTCTATCAGTGAAGCGATCCACTGATCCTTGCGCTGTTCGGTAGCGATGGTGTGAATGTCGATGGAAGAAACGGCATTGTGAGACATTGAGCTGTGGGTATTGTCGTCAGGCAAGGGGGAGCGCGAGAGTGCGTCGGCGTCAGCATGCTGGCGTCCGTTGCGGTACAGCACGCGGATGTCGTAGTCCTGTAGGCGAAGTGCCCAGCGGGCGAGGCGGCCTGATGGATCCTTCAATGATGACAGCCAGCACAGTGCATGGTGGTCGGTGATGACGTCAAATGGGCGACTTCGTAAGGGCGGAACTTCGTAAGGGCCCAGATAATCGCCAGGCATTCCTTTTCGGTGACGGTGTAATTAGTCTCGGCTTTGGTAAGCGTACGACTTGCATATGCCACGACATATTCAGGGAACCCTGGCTTGCGCTGCGCAAGGACAGCGCCAAGGCCAACACCGCTGGCGTCCGTGTGTACCTCTGTAGGGGCCGTAGGGTCGTAGTGGCGTAGTATGGGAGGCGACGTCAACAAACGACGGAGCTTCGCGAAAGCTTCGTCGCACTCTGACGACCACGAATTGAGCAGCCCATTACTTCCGAGGAGCTTCGTCAGCGGCGATATGATAGTCGCGAAGTTTCGAATGAAGCGCCGAAAGTAGGAACACAGTCCTACGAAACTGCGCAGTTCCTTGACGGACGTAGGTTTGGGGAACTCGGTCACGGCCCGAAGCTTGGCTGGATCGGGGAGAATACCGTCCTTGGACACGACGTAACCGAGTATTGTCAGCTGCCGTGCTGCAAATCGGCACTTCTTTAGATTCAGTTGCAGACCGGCCTCGCTCAAACGCGTCAAAACATGCCGCAGGCGTTGAAGATGCGTGGAGAAGTCCGGAGCGAAAACAACGACGTCGTCGAGGTAGCATAAGCATGTGTGCCATTTCAGGTTGCGCAGAACGGTATCCATCATGCGCTCAAAGGTGGCGGGCGCATTACACAGCCCAAACGGCATGACGTTGAATTCGTACAAGCCGTCGGGCGTGACAAAGGCGGTCTTCGGTCGAGCGTCATCAGCCATGGGTACTTGCCAGTACCCTGAGCGGAAATCGAGAGATGAAAAGAATTCTGCGCCTTGCAGGCTGTCAATTGCGTCGTCTATTCGCGGTAGTGGATACACGTCCTTGCGAGTGATCTTGTTAAGTCGTCGGTAGTCCACACAGAACCGCACAGAACCGTCCTTCTTCGCCACAAGAACGACAGGAGACGCCCAGGGGCTGTTAGAAGGTCGAATAACATCGCGGCGAAGCATCTCGTCGACTTGCTCGTTGATTACACGGCGTTCTGTGGGAGATACGCGATATGGACGTTGCCGCAGTGGCGGCTGGGTGCCAGTGTCGATGCGATGCGTAACGGCGGACGTGCGGCCGAGAGAAGTTTGAGCGACATCGAAAGAAGAGCGAAATTCTTCCAACAGGCCCAGAAGCTGGGAACGCTGGACTGGCGTAAGGTTGTCAGCAATGGAGGAACCAAATACATCAGCGGGTGATGAACCAGACGTGGAAACAGCACCGAGCGTACTGGAACTGTGGCAGTGCATTTCATCTGGTTCGTCCATAACTTGTGCGTCTTCGAGGGGTTCCACGCTACCGAGACATTCCCCTTGCACCAACGTGACACTGTACGGGAATGGATTGATAACAAAAATAGAGGTGCTGCCCTGAGTGACTTGCACGGTCGCGAAAGGCACCAGCAAGCCTTTCCTCGTGCAAACACGGTCAGATGGCGAGAGGAGTGCAACGGTGTCGGAAAGACTTGCGCAGTAGACTGACACCGCCGTTGACGAGTTTGCAGGCACCTTGGTGTCGTCTTTGACATGTACCTTGCCCGCAGCCGATGGATTGTCTGCCGGCGTCCAATCAGGGAACGGTGAGAGCTCTATTTCGGCTGGTGCGCAATGAATGACGGCGTCGTGGAGGGAGAGAAAATCCCATCCTAGGATGACGTCGTGAGAGCAGGCTGGAATTATGATCAATTCGACGGCGTACAGAGCATCCTGAATAATGACGCGGGCGGTGCACACCGCTGTAGGGTGAATACTTTGGGCGCTGGCTGTACGGAGGGAGAGACCGGAAAGTGGCGTCGTCACTTTTCGTAGTAATCGGCTAAGTTTGGCGTCCATGACGGATACGGCGGCTCCAGTGTCGATAAGGGCAGATGCGCGAACACCGTCCACAAACACGTCTATCACGTTCGATGGGCTTCGCTGAGGGCTTTCGCAGTTCGATAGCGTCGCAGCCCTTGCCTCCTGGACTGCGACGACTAGTGTTTCCTGGTCACGTGAGACCGGACGTGGCCGCATGGGCGACAGTGAGCGACGTCGTGGAGACGGTGACCGGCGGGTAGATGTTGCGGCGCGGGACGTCGGTGACATAGGCGGCGCTTGGTCATAATAAGGTCGGCTTGATTGGCTGGGGAGGGCTGATGCGACCCGAGGCGGCTCCATGCGATTGCAGTAGCGTGCGACGTGACCGGCGCAACCGCACGCGAAGCAGATGGGGCGGTTGTCGGAAGTGCGCCAGCGGTTCGCGGGTCCCATCCATGTCGCAGAACGGGACGGACGAGACGGCTGCTGATATGAGGGCATTGTGGGCAGGAGTCGGGGCCTGGGGACGACGTCGACGTACGTAGGCGGCACAGGCGCGTCGAAGGCCTGGGGTCCGACGACGGCTTCGGTGTAACTTCGCGGTGCAGCCACAGGAATCGCTGGGGGCGGCCTGGCTACAGCTTGCGCGTAGCTTAGTGGCGCATGCACTGGAGGCGGTTGATGGTATTCAGGAATGACCTCTGCGATTTCCTGCTGAATCGCTCGGCGGAGAGGAGGCAGGAGGGTAGTGGGCGGCTGGTCAACACGCTGCGGTGGAGCGAAAGCCAGTAGAGAGATCTGGCGGGCAATTTCCTCACGCACGAACGACTTGATTTCGGCGAGCAAGGTGGAGTGGTCGGAAATGGCCGACATGCCCGCGAGATCAGCATCGCGTGATGGCGGTCGACGGGTCATCAAGCGCTGCCGGCGCAGCTCCTCGTAACTTTGGCACAGCGTGATGACCTCTGCCACTGTGCGAGGGTTTTTGGCCAGCAGCATGGTGAAGGCATCGTCGTCGATGCCTTTCATAACATTCCTGATTCTGTCAGACTCCGGCATGCTCGCGTCGGCTTTTTTGCACAAGTCAAGGATGTCTTCAATGTAGCTCGTGAACGATTCACCGGCCTGCTGTGCCCGTTCACGCAACCGCTGTTCGGCTTGCAGCTTACGGACGGCAGGGCGGCCAAACACGTCTACGATGGCGGTCTTGAAATCGGACCACGTCGGGAAATCGGATGCATGGTTGTTGTACCACATGCCTGCCACACCCGCGAGGTAGAAAACGAAGTTGCTCAGCTTGCCTGCTTCGTCCCATTTATTTGGGACACTCACCCGTTCGTAAATCGTGAGCCAGACCTCCACGTCGGTGCCATCCGCGCCGGTGAAGACAGGAGGGTCACGGATGCGGGGGACACCGGGACAAGCGGTCGGAGCAGGAGGCGGCGTTTGCTGAGCGGCGTCTTGCGGCATGGTAGATGGCACGGTACGGGATCGAAGCTCCAGGGGCATCGAATGGAGACCGAAGTTGTGGTGACGGTACAGCACTCTCCACCACTTTGTTAAGACGTTTATTGACGGTGAGATTGACGGCGACGATGCACAACGACAGAGCGCAGACTCGCAGACTCTTACGAGCACGAGCACGAGGGGCGTGCTCTCCGAGGATAGGCGAAGAGGGTGACCCACTAGGAGGCGCTTGAGAGGACGACCCATTAGAGCGTTCCAATGCTTCTCTAGAATATATGTATATATATATATATATATATATATATATATATATATATATATATATATATATATATATATATATATATAACTTGGCGTCGCAACTGAAACCAACTTGTGGACTTGTGCATTAACTATTTTTATATTTTTATATGAAGCACAGGTTTTGTATTTGTCGTGATTTCAAATTGCTTATAGTTTTGGAGGGACAGCCTTTAGAGCATCAATACAAGCATACGAAGATAATTTCTTGGGCAATTTCTTCTTCACAATATTTGATGCTACTATGTTCCAGACATCGCTCCTGCGCCGTAAGGCTATTTCATTGTATTCTCGTTAATTACGATAATTTTAAAGCAATAACACAACAATAAATGGATTTATTGTACTTATTATCGCCAGAATTTACGTGAAACAAACAAAATCCTTCTATATTGCTTTGTTGAAGAATAAGAGGGCTGATTTAAGGACACAGAAGCACACAGAGCGTCTTCATCACCTCCGTGCAACAGGCCTCAGGCCTCGCAGGCCACCCAACCTGGACCGCTGGATTCGTGGGCTTCACCACCACTCATTAGTTGACTTTATACATGAAGCAAATTTGTATGTGTATTTTTGAATCAAGAAATATTATGCCTACGGTCAGACTTTCGAGAAAGAAAGCACAAAGGACCATTAGGTGAGAAGCTTGGCTGTTATTTCTGTCAGATTTGGTTGAAAGATTGCCGGTTAATGCACATGACCAGTATGACCTTTATCATTGGGACTTGTTTTCGTTTGACTTTGGCGTCATGTTAGCCAATTTGGTTGCGCAGTCTTCTATCAGCGTTGCCACGCACGGCTCCACGTGCGCTTGAAATCAAGCACCACTGATTATTGATGGCACTTTGTCTGTCCAGAAAATGCTCGGGTCAGGATCTGCTGGGAACATATGGGTCCCGTAACTAGGGAACCACCCCGTCTGGTTCCTGCGTACATCAGCGATATAGTTCGGGCTCAATAAAAGTTGATTCATCATCATCGTCGATGCTTGAATGAGTCGCCGCACGACGTGCCTGTTTGCGGGGTCCGAGATGCTGACGCGCGAGTGTCTAGCTGTGATTTCGAGGAGTCAGTGCGCGGTGTTCTTGGAAGTAGAGTTCCAGGTGCGGACGATGCAAGGTGTTCAAAGATGCAGTTTGTAACAGTCGGTCTACGATGCACTTACCTCTGCAGTCCAAGGTGTCGATGTGCGACCTGTTTAACCGCAAGTGTGGGGATCGTGTGTGTGATGTTTCTGATCGTGCTGGTCGGAACCATTCCAATTTCCTTTTCACCACAGAATAGTTTCGTCTACAGCTGCCGAAGTAATGCGCACTTTGATTTTCAATTCGCCATAAAGGAATGAGTCGAACACGAAACTACGGCGCAGCCATTTTGACAGCCGTCAATCTGCGTCAACACGCGAGGAGCAACACGTCGACGTCGCTTCCGCCGCGAGAGCACCGTACTAGTCGGGGAGCGGGCTGGGGCCATTTGGCAGACGCGGCCAATCGCAGAGTCTGGAACAATCAGAAGGCATTTGCTTTGTGAGCGTCCGTTTCGGTGGGGCGAGCTGGCTGAAGTGGAAAACTTTACGGCGGAGGAATGCGCTTTCAGACCAAACCGAGATGATGGGTACAGCTTGACAACATTGCGTTGTTTTCGTGAGTTAGGCGATATTATTCGGCGCTTTCACTGGTGAAATATTTAGCATATGACAGCATAAATAATTAAACATATTTTTATTACTGCTACGCTCTTACAACGCATCCTTAATATGTTTGGAAATTTTGGGGTGTTAGAATATTCTGAATAGGAACACTTTCGTTCTAATTGAGTCGAATAGGAACCCATTGGAATCGAATACTCAAACTTTCGAATATTTTCGACACGCCTAATGTGTATCAACATATATAATATGTAATCACACCTCAAAAGAGACAACGTAGCTTACTTGCAGTATCCCCGTAATTATTCTCATTGCTATTCACGTAACAATAACAATGCAATTGCAATGTAGAAAGATTGCGCTGTTGCGTACATTTGTTTTCTACCCCGCTGGAAACGTCACTGCGCCTGACACGCCAGGCGTACACGAGAATGCCGCTCTTACCGACGGTAGTGAAGACGGTGCAGCCCATCGCCAAAGCGATAGAGATAGCTGCTTGCCCGACGCCGCCACTGCCCGAGTGCACAAGCAGGGACTCTCCTGGACGTATGTTTCCTCGCACCACAAGAGCAAGGTACGCAGTCATGTAGACCACCGGGATAGTCGATGCCTCTTCGAGGCTCCACGATTCAGGCACATCCAACAGGAACTCTGGATCTACCGACACAGTTGTGGACATGGCATGGCTTTTAACGAATCCCATGACACGACGCCCTTGCGGGTCACGTCCTGAAAACTCCAGACCCAGGAGGCACTCATTGTTTGCCTGGTCACCTGAGGAGAGAGCAAGTAAAATGACACGTTGCTTTGTGCGGCAAGCAAATTACGCGTCGCAAGTGTGCTACAAGTAGGCGTCACTGGTCGTCGTTCATAGCCGAACCAATGAAATAATGCTTGGTGATGCCAAAACATCGCCTTTTTATCATCGCTCACCATTCGGCTATCTCGAGCGACATGCAGGAGTGGACCCGGCGTGCCGCTACAGAGCAAATATGATGGGCTACGCATGCGTAGATTCCGCAAAGTTCAAAGTGAGATATTACATAGTGATGTCCAAGGTATAGAACGCAGATGCTGTATGGCGTACGAATGTTGGCTAAAAGAACTTTGGTGGAGCTCGCCATTGCTTATGTTTTAATGACGTCGAAAAATAAGTCAGTTTGCCGCGTTTAGGTGCCATTGGGAATTTCATATAACGTACCAAACGAAATATTTAACGACACCAGATATCGCACATTGGGTGACGCAGATGTTTATTGCATGATAGTATATGAAAAGCTTTTTATTGTGTGCAGAAACGGTCAAAAATACTTAGGTGATCATATTAAAGAGAGCCGTAAAGTTCTAATTGCTGCAGAAGCTTTTGAGGCAAACAGGCAGAGCGTAGGTGCACGATCATAACGTAACACATAACCTCTTTCCAGCATAAAAAGCTCAAACTTTAATCAACCAGTTTTCCTATCTTTTATTATTCGTATCTTTAAAAAAAACATCGTTAAATGTCGAGCTCTTTTGTATGACTTGTTTCCTTTTGCTAAGGAGAAAATACTTGTTTCGCATTGAATGATAGTCAAAATAAATCAACAAATATTCTCTAAATGAGCTCACGCTTTATTCTCTGTAAAACTCAAGGAGTACGGGATACATTTCCTCGCCTGGGGGGCCACTGCAAAAAAACATTGGAATGGTTTAACGTCAGAAAGTGGTGCGCAAATCATTTACTAAGTCGAATGCGGGCCAGCATTCTTTTAAAATTTCTGTTCTCGCTGGAGAGTTCACGGTATTAACAGTTTTATACATATTGCTACATGTATATTGCCAGTCCTTTGAACAATGCGCGTGCGCGCCGGACGAAGAGAAGGAAGAACTCTCTCGGCTCGGGCTCTGAGCTGAAACGGCCAGCGCTGCAACCGGTACTGTAAATACATCGTGTAAATAATCAAGGCACTACAGTCTACCTAGTCGTCCTTCACGTAACATATTTGGTGGAGGTGGAACGTTCTCCGTCCTATCCACGAAGCTTCGCAGCGGCCTCACCGTCCAGTCTCTGGCCATGGCTACCACTGACAACAGGCCGTCTCTGTCTACAGCTGCGGCGCCTACCACATCATACCTTACGGTATCCCACCCCCGCGACCCCGGTACACTTTCCGCCCAAGCTGGCCTTGACGTTGACTACTGGCTCAGCATGTGCGAGCGTGTTAGCCAAACTCACCGATGCAGATATGGAATACCAACTAGCCCGGTCACACACCTTGCGACCCACCATGATGCTTGCCAACGTAATCTTCTACTCGGTAGGCACCCCGCGTGTCTGGTTCGAGACCCATGAGACCGAGCTGGGACATTTTCAAGAAGCGACTACGCGACATCTTTGGGGACCCGTCCGGTCGCCAAATGTCAGCAAGAAAAGAACTTGCGACTCGTGTCCAGTCATCGACCGAGTCGTGCGTGTCGTACAATCAGGACGTACTCGCGCTGCGCCGAAAAGTGGATGAGCAAATGTGCCGAGGTTGACAAGGTGGGCCACGTACTCAAAGGCCACGCGGACGACGCTTTCAATTTGCTGGTCTACACAAATGCGTCGACCATCGACCTCATCATTAAGGAATGCCGCCACTTCAAAAGGGCCAAAAGCCGCCGCGTTGTGGCTCACCGAACACGGCTGTCACGTCTACGTGCTCCGATCTCGGCGCCACACCACCCTTTGAGGAGAACGTGACGCGCATCGTTCGACGAATGTATTAAAAGAACTCTTAATAGAACTATTGTGCTGATGACAAATTGGGCCATTGTGCTGAAACGACAGGATGTCCGTCTCAAGAGTGAGCGCACTTCACTGCCTGAAAGAGGGAGATATAGGTTTCTAGGCCATTGTATGCCCATTCGGAGCTGCACGTCAGATAAGGTTTCCATGTAATATTTGATCTTGCAAACACGAAGCAGGTTGCAGAAAGATACTGGCTCAAGCCATGGGAATTTAGGCGTGATTGTATGCTTCCACACACAGCAACTTGAAAGGGTGCTTTGCGGATTGAGTGATATTTCCACCAAACAAGAATTAGCCTTCACAACGTTCTGCCGTAAATATGAATGAGGGGATGGTATTTTAAGTGAGCAGGAAAGCAGCCAGACTTGAGACAACGAGTAGATTACATATCCTTCAAGGTTATTGCAGTGTGAACAAATATTTAGGGTGCGTACAGGTCGTTGATACCCTTTAAAACCATTGGGGGTGAGAAATTTGCTCTCGAGGTCCTTGGAAGTTCTGGAAATAATGTTTCACCATGAAAACCCTTGCATTTCTTGTGAAACACTTCATGAAGAGGTCTTAACCCCTTCAGTGCTTTATTTTTGGAAACTTTCCCAACCAAAAGTGCCTATTTTTTTTATTGCTGATTTCGAATCTGATTGTACTAAAAAGTACCTAGTCGATGTTGAAATAATATTTGTACCACATACTTTGTCAAATCAAAACACGGAATAATGCAAGGGGGCCTGCTGCTGCTCCTGCACCAAAAGCGAGTTTCCTTTCTCAACTTTTTCCCGTTTTCTCCTCGCTTCTGAGAGCAAATGAAGCGCTTTTGAAGAAACTGCTGAATATATTCCATAAGGCCATCTTGCGATGACAAGTTGAAAGTCTTGCCTGGAACGGACAAGAATGGAAAGAGAGAAGGCTTCACAGGAGGATTGTCCGCATCAAGCAGGATCTACTGGCAAGCACTCGCGATGTTCACTTCCGAGCTGTTTTCCATCATCACCGAGAAGATGCTCAATTCACCACCATCGCTGTCTTCACTTCCGGACACAAGATAAACATCTGTATCCGAACCATCATCACTCGAAGAAGATGATGAAAATGAAAAGCTTCTTTTTCGTGTTGACGAGCCAGCTATGCATGGGTGGCTGCCACCGCAAGCCATCTTGTCATGCAAAAACCGCGCTCTTTCCGCAGGAGAAAAATAAATTGTCAAGTAAATGCTGCCATCTGGTGGATTACACGCAATCTAAGCTGTAGAAGAGCGCCTCTTGTCCTGAACGCTAGAGGGGAGTACCTATTCCGCTAGGACGAGCTCTGCTCGTCCAAAGCAGTTTGGGGACAGTTTGGGCAGGACGAGCTCTGCTCGTCCAAAGCAGTTAAGGGGTTAAAAGATAACTAGATCAATTTTTTTTGATGGATCAACGTCGACCCGGCAAATTAAAAAAAAACTTATGGCAGCTCCACTACTGTGAAACGTGAGGAAGTGCGTCGCACGGGCACCCAGCGATTCTCGTTCGCAGAGTTCCCGCTGCTCCGTTTACCAAAGCGTCAATGATGCCAATGTTTTAGGTAAACATGTAGGGTTTCCTCGGTACGAGTACAATTTTGTTAGGCAGATTCCCAAACTCGGCGTGCGACATGTACGCTACTTTTTGCAGCCTTAGATTTATCGACTTCCTGCGTGCTACGGCAGTTGAGATACGCGTCGCCTGCAACGACTTCCGTCAAGTTGTTTCCCCCATCAGATGTAACCTCGTAGCGACGCAGCGCCGGCGCAAAAGGGGCGCAGGGAAAGGGGCATTCGCTCACTCGGCGAGGTGGTGGCGCCCTATCTTGCGCCCCGCTAGAGACAGCCCCACGTTTCCGCAACGTTTTAGTGATGTGACGTTAATGCCATTACTTCTTGGCTATTTCTGTTATATTACTTTAGACCTTGTTCTTTCATTTTAACTCGGTTTTGAGCATTGCTAGCCTTGTTATAACCTTTATTGAGCGCTTTACCGTGAGCGTGATCACGCCACGTGAGATAGATGGACAACAAGCCGGTCTCATAAAGAGCTCCGCACTTAGAATTTCGGAAACAATGATAAAAACGAACTTAGAGATAGAACATGTGGAGAGGATCACGAGTTAGTTTGATGTATCTGTAACTGAGTAATAGAGATGTGAAGTACAGGTACGCGCTTCCCTGCAGAATCTATTTTATCGTTATTTGTTGGCTTCGCCGCACACACAAGGCTAGTACATTGCAGTGAAGAATAATAAAGCTAGCTTCTCATTACGAGTGCGAGTAAGACACTTGCTTTATATTTAAAAAAGGCCGATGTTCAGGGGAAGATGGAAACCTGAAAAGATGAAAATTCGCGAAAACGGGGTGTTGTTGGAGCCGACGTTTCGACGTGCGGACTTGACTTCTTCAAGGCTGCAACTGGCCGCTTGTCGAAACGTCGACTCCAGCGACACCCTGGGTTCTCGAATTTTCATTGCTTCATATTTCGACGCACACACCTTGCTCGTGTATCATGCACGTAAGTCACATCAAGCAGGGTGTTAGGACAACGCGTCCGCAAGAGTCGGAGAGTGGCTAGCGTTCTGCGCATGCGTCCTGGTGGTTCTCAAATTTCTTAAGTCACCAATTCTAAAGCTCTCTAGTGTTTCGCTGGAGTTGGGATGTGTGCCTTCGACTTGTACTTTGACATACAGCGCGTGGTCGACCGTACTCGCGTGATTATCTCTTGAGGAGGAGTTTTGTATGTCTTGTGCTTTCGCCGCAAAGTTTGCGTTGAAACTATAGGCCACACGAAGGTCACTTTGCTCGCTGCAGCGGCCGCATTTGCGAAAGGTGTGATCTGCTAGCTGGAAGGGCCAAAGTAGGGGTTAGTTGAAGTAACAATTGCGACTGTTCGCGCTCGTCCTACAACTTGCGTCCTATACCTGTGCGTTCTTTTCGTGCATCCTTCTTTGTGTTTGAGCAGCGCACTGCAAGTGTCGAACTGTGCCAGCTGTTAGTTCGCACTCACCTTGTGTGTTTTCTATTTCTGCGTGCTTTCTCCTTGAGCAGTGCGCAGCAAGTTTCTAGCTGCTTGCAGTTCATCCTTTGACAATGCAATCTTCTTGCTATCGCATTCATTGCTTCTTGAGGCGAAACAGCTGAGTTCTTTACCCACACCACAGCTGCTGTTTTTTTAAGAAAAAAGTGTTTTATACCGGGGTCCACCAAGTACATCCGTTACGGATATGACCTTGATAAAATGGACGCCAACGGGCGAGAAGGAAAAAAAAACAAAGAAATAGGTCCGCCGCTGGGAATCGAACCCACGACCTCGCGGCCGCGACGATAAACGCCAGCCGCTCAACCCACTAAACTACCTTGGCTTTTTTTTTTCTTTATTACCTTGCATACCAAGACTATTTACATACAAAAAAGGGTAGAGCTATACAATTACAAAGTGAAATTATGAACCGTCAGCACTGAGCTGACTACAATCAAAACTTTGGCATGCGCAACAATAGTTCCACTCGTGAAATCCACTCTGGTACATCCTCCTGCACTTTCAGCACTTCAAGAAAACGGCACACTGATTCGCACAAATATTCCCGTACAGATCTCACTTGTACATCCGCATTGTCAAAGGCAGTTCGAGTTTGCTATATACTATGCAGGCCCAGGAGCATGACTAGGTCGAAAGGTACTCCATCATCATTTTTAACAGAAAGAAAACGGATGCCGTGTGGACTTAACGGTAACTCTTTTTTCAAAGTTCTCTGTAATATGTCCCAGAAGAACACCCCGCTCCAGCAGTCTTTAAACACGTGTTCAATTGTTTCCGGTTTATTGCATAAGAAACAATGTGTGCCCCAAGGTACGAATAATCCCCTATCGACCAACCACGTTTTAACTGGTAAAGTACCAGTGTGTAATTTAAAGAAAAAGGTTTTAACCCCTGGCGCTACAAGCATCCTTTTAACACGTTTCAGAACATCCTGTCCTGGGCCTTCACAGTATAGTTGACGGTACAGTGGCACTGGCAATAAAATACAGACGAGGTCTTTTACAATTTTTTACGTGAGACTTCAGTAAGATATTCTAACGAAAATCGCACTGACAGGAAGCGAAAAGAAACAACTTCCTTTAGATACCCCTGAATTGGCCCTTGCACATTTTCTGACGATATTATAAATTCCGGCAGCACTCTAGAAAGCCGTAGTTGTATTACAGTTCTCAAAAAAGGGTCATTTACATCACGAAGGAAAAGAAAACGATTGACTAGTTGTCTTATGTACAAATGAACCAATCCAAGTGCCACCATCTCGTACTTTTCTGAAGAGGTTTGTACGGCTCGATTTTTCCCAGACAGAACTCCAAATGAAGACTGCAAATATTCTGTGTATATTTTGCACGTTTATTCTACTGCAGTGCCGAACTTGCATGACGTACCACAGCTTGCTCACTAGAAACAAGTTGCACGCTGTGGCCCGGGCAAATATGGAAATGCCCCAACCTTTCCATTTCTCTGCCTTATTGCGTAAAGCCTGTGTTTCTCTTCTCCAATACTGTTCACTGTCGCAGTAGAACTCCAGCGGCACTCCTAAATACTTCGCTGGTGTTTCTTGCCATGGGGAATGGCATGGAGAATGGGACGTCACACCAAGAGTATTTCTCAACACTAAACTACCTTGGCAGATGGTGGACGCTTCACGAACGTGCTTTATATCTTTCACACATTCTCTCTCGCACGGTGCTCTCTGTTTGTGGTGTGGGTATAGGCGGGGACGGAGCAGGGTGGTGCCGCCGTCTGTGAGAGGTGAAATGAACTAATGTGTCACAATCGACACATACTATCGCTTACTCCGAGATTACGCGTGGCCTCGGAGGTCATGGTCAAAGCGTCTTCATACCAGTGAGGGACACTGGCCGCGCTGGCGTCGCCGAGGCACTCTAGACGCAGTTTGAGTGCACTAAGACAGGGGAGTGCTCGGAACGAGCTCCAAAAAATCAAGCCCATTCAGGGTCAATCCGCTTGGGGCACTGCGTTCGGTAGTCTGCAACGTGTCGTCGTTTAACAGCCGCGCGCGGCTCTGCCGAAGTGGCGCGGGGGTAGAATGCCCGCTTGCGAATCGAAAGGCCCGGGTTCGAATCGTAACTGTAGATGGTGGGTGTTTATTCTTAGCGCCACCTTTGATAACTATATTGGTTTTCCTTTGTAAGGGTGGGCCAAGTTTTCACACTTGGCCCACCCTAAACGCTCCCATATTTCAAGTATGTCCAGTCGTAAAATTGGCTCCTATAGTACCCACTCAATATAAACGACAAGACGTGCGTTATATCGCATGTCTTCTCTTCTTTTTCATCCTTGGTATTCTAGCGCTGTAGTGTCAATTACCGTATTTTCACAAAGATTACCACAGGATCAACAAGCTGTCCTCCGCGGTGGGTTAGTGGTTGCGGTAATCGGCTGCTCATCGGAAAGACGCCGGCACGTGGCGGTCGCATTTAGATGGAGGCTTGACGCTAGACGTCTGTGTACTATGAGATATGAGTGCACGTGCAGCAACCCCAGGTGGTGAAAATTATCAGGAGCCCTCCACTATGGCGGCTGTTATAGCCTGAGTTGCTCCGAGATGTTAAACCAAGTATAAATCATAAATCTAATAACCAACCAGGATCAATGAGGTTGCTTCAAAGCATGCGGTCGTAGTGCTGCTTTCAGCGCAGCGTGAATTTAAAAAAATGCGCGCATTTACCAAGAAAACTTACAGCAATACCTCGCAGTGCGCAGAAATAGGCTTACTAATTGTGTGGCCAATGCCGATGAGATTCCTTTGAGCTGCGGTCACTGGTATTTAGGACAAACTGGTAGACGTCCGAACGAGCGGGCTAGGGAGCCCAGTCTTAATGTGTGCCATAAGAGCGAGGGTGCTTTATATGATTTTTGCAAGCCGGGCGAGTGCTCACCAAAACTAAGTTTCTAAACACTGCAAAATACAGGATGGAGCCTGAAATTGTCATCGCATTTCTGACTAAAAAAAAGCTGCTTGTAACGGCTCGCTTTAGCTTTTAATTTTATTGAGCCGTCCTGCGATTGTATTTCTACATGGCTTTTTTTTTTGTTCTACTTGTTTCACCCTCATTTCAAGGGTATGTGCTTTTGCCGCTCTGCATGTTAGACGCATGCTCTTGGAAATTAGCGAACGCGCAGTTTCCTTTGTGCTGTGCACGTTGTTTCTTGGTTATTTTCGTTTTTCCACAGCGTATGTTTCAGTTTTCAGCGTTTAAAATGATTAGGATTGGCTAGCAAATTTCAATTAGCAGATTTCTTTTTTTGTTGATTTATCACGGTATCTTCAAACTTAGTTGTTGCTTTTGGTAATGCTAACTAATGTGGCACCATTCCTGCTTTGCGAACTGGTGGCGCAGTGTGGCCAACATCTGCGGATAAACAAGCAGGTCTTGGTGTGTTGAATTTCCCGCTTTCAGCCTTCAAGAAGACGAAGACGAGTTTTGGGCCAGCGAGCTCGTGAGCGCGTTCTACCAGGAACGAAGGAGCCATCTTTACGTTCTGGGCTCATGCGGACGCTAATAAACGTCTGTTTGAGCTTGTAAGTCAGCGTCGGCTAGTTTTTGTGCCACATATTTTAAATTTGGTGCCGAAACCCGGGATAGACCTACCGACGGCTACGAGTTGCCCGGATGAAATGGACAAGCTCAAGGCGAAGCGGACTTCACGACGATCTTTGAACAGCCGGATCATCAATGAGGCAAGTGCCCTACTTCGCAACGACTCCGCAACGCATGAGCAGCTCGATTCCATCTATGAGAGGCTCAAAACGAACAACGATGAGTTGAACAAGATCAACAACGAATTAGAGAGCGTCATCACGGACGAGGACTTCCAATCCGAGTACGAAACAATTTTAGAGTATGAAGACAACGCGACGCGCATTCTCGCCGAGCTCATAAGCCGTCGGAACCGCATTTCAAGCACACCAGCAGAAGAGGGATCGGGGTCGGGGCCGGCTACCAATGTGATCGCTACACCATCAAAGGGGACATAGAACTACTAGCAGGGTCTGACTGGCCTCACTCAGTGTCAAATAAAGCCCTCTTTTAATCACCTCGACGGTATCGAGTTCTTCAACGGCTTCTCGACGCCATATCCCAAACATTTGTGCATTTCAAGCACACCAGCAGAAGAGGGATCGGGGTCGGGGCCGGCTACCAATGTGATCGCTACACCATCAAAGGGGACATAGAACTACTAGCAGGGTCTGACTGGCCTCACTCAGTGTCAAATAAAGCCCTCCTTCAATCACCTCGACGGTATCGAGTTCTTCAACGGCTTCTCGACGCCATATCCCAAACATGGTGCAAGCGAAACCAATCAATATTCAGCGCTTCTTGCGTAGATTTGTGCTTCTTCGTGTCATTGTCTCCGTGGCACTGAGTACCTAAACAAGTGCGAGCCAACTCGGCCAAGTCAGTCTCACTCAACTAATATCGTTACGTGACGTATTTTACGCAGGTATTGTGGCTGCGAAATCTCAAAAAGCAACTCTCGGTGGCTTCGCATGCTTGTTTTTTCTCTTTTTAATTATTCACTGATGTCGACAAAGACCGCAACTAACAGCAATACCCTCTTGGCAATCATTAGTAGAAACAATCTGAAAAACCTCAGAATCAGCTAAGTGCGGTTTTTGCAGAAATGGTACCACAGATACGAGGGTTGAGAAGCACAGGGTGTCGTACGAGTTAGCGGACTGAAAATTACATTTTGTAAAAAAATACATCGTAGCCGCGGACTAGGGATTAAAAAAAGAGGAGAGTATGTTTTCTTCTTTAGTACGTGGGCCTCTAGTACGTATTTCAGACCCGCAGGTCGTGGGAATCATCACGGCTGCGGCGGCCGCATTTTCGATAGAAACCAAAATGCTAGAGGCCAGTGTACCTAGATTTAGGCACACGGTAAAGAACCCAAGGTGGTCGAAATTTCCTGAGCCCTGCACTACGGCGTCCTTTATAATCATATCGTGGTTTTCGGACGTTGAAACCCAACAAATATTATTGTTTTATAATACATCTTTCATTGCTGCGCTGCTACTTCTTTTTCACAACAGAATACCAAGTAGCCCAGGCACACACATTGCTGAAAACTACAGCCGAAACCTCAGCATCAGAAGTTGCGGTTTATGATAATGGACACACGTACATGGCAGCGCGTCTGGAGGTAGCTTCCCCGTGGCGATCATAACGTCTCTGAAGTTTAGCGGGGCGTAGTACACGCTGCACAGTACACGGCCGCTGAGACTGCTCCGGCTGGCGTAACGTAGCGGAGACTCGTACCACTGCAGGCTGGAAAGGTCGCCCCTCGTCTGTACGTTGATGAAGGCGAGCTCTGTGGAGATCTTCTGAGGGACACCTACGTTCAAGAGAAGTGGTGGGGATGACTGCATGGCTCGCCGTGTAATGGATTATGTGTAACTCATATATTGCTCCTGCGGCTATCAAAGAGTTTTAAGAGGATTATATTCTGAGTGGCCAAAAAGCGAAAGTTTAATCAATTGTTCACAAGCTTTCCATGCAGAACAGGAGGCATTTGGAAATTTTACTGCGACTTTGTGACGGACACTACTTCAACTTTCACAGTCACAGGCTAATAATTACCTTTTATCAACGCGCGAAAACAAACGGCAATCAATATGGTAAATATTATCATCACCACAATACCAACCACTAGCAGTACATCAAGTGTCAAATGGCAGCCTCTGGACATTAGATGGCGGTGTATGGATGACGGTGTCTCGCAGCAGTCTACAATCACCGCTGTCTTCAGTTGCATGACACTTAAAGAAACGAAGTAACCCAGCTTCCCAAGAAGCTGGGTTACTTCGTTTCTTTTAATATGTACCAGCAGGCCCAGCAACAGATTTTTCTGCATGACACTGTTTGGTGTTTGTCAGTTTGAGAACTCGCCACGTCTTATACTCCGCCTCAAATAATGGGTATCGCTTCCTTTACGCATCTTTACTGTTGCTGTAACAGACCAAGCTGCATCTACTCCATTCATTAAATTAGCCGAACAACATTGCTTTCCCCTAGTCCTATCTAGAGCATCAGGCATGCTTGTTGTTCTTTACGATAGATACATATTGTGTCCTAACGTTACGCTTACTATTTTCCTGCATCTTCTGTAGCGATAAAGTATTGGCTTTGTCAAAGTGCTGCAGGGCGAATTGGAGCGTCGAGGTAATGTCAGATATAGTAAAAATTGGACAGAAATAAAGGAGATGGCAGAAAAATGCCCTTTCAGTTCTGATTCTCCTATACTATTCTTTTTATTTTAGCCTGTTCGGTCGTAAGTTCTTAAAGAGGCTGAAGGACAACCGGATAATCTGACAAAGGTGTAGTCGTAGATGATGGTAGTGCCATATATTAGGCGGAGTGGATCGAAAAAGGAAACATACTAATGAGGTAAAAATAGTCACGGCAGAGCACACAGATCGTGCCCTGATAACCCGCTTCTTATAGTAACTTTTTAAAAGAAGTAAATACGATCTGTGTTAAAACATGCTTCCTCAATTAGGGTCCCCGGCCATATAGAACTTATCAACAAGCATGAAGATATGCAAAAATTTTCTGCACTCTTCATACCATTGTTCACACTACCATTAAACCTCAACATCGGTTCGCTTGCCACGCGTAGAAGTTTCTCTCACGTCTGCATATATTAAACGATGGCTCACATTGAGCAACCTAACTCGCTCAAGATAGAGACGGAGCGTTTCGTATCACCTCGTCTGGAACGCATTTCTTCAATCATACTTCTCGAGAAATCATGGTAGTGCATTCAAATTCTTTTTTTACCGAAAACCTGCCGCGATCGGAAATGCTTTCGCGCAACAATAGCCAGTAACACTGGCCCTGACAGACGCCGTGAAGAGATAAGTAAGTCGCCTTGGGTTTTCTTCATCCGTGTGTACGCAACTATAGTTGACATTTCATGTAATTTTTCATGGTCATCAAAACAGCGCATAAACACAAATTGACAAACGGGCGCTTTGTGCTAGTTCGTTCTTTCTGCGCTGTTTCGACCATCATGAGCAACCAACTAGCCCGAATGACATCCTATACATTTTTCATTGCAATATTCTTTTCTGTGTTCTGCATAGGGCATTTCATGTACTTTACAAGTATTCCCCTCTGCAGTACTGTTAGGTCTTGAGGGCATCATAATTCATTATTACGCAAACATTTAACAAAATCACTATGTTAAGTACGCGCTCATCCTACAACCGAGGTTCGAGCGCGTAGTCCTTACTATCTGGCATATGAATGACATCAAGGATGTTGTACAAGAAACTGCATCACAGGTGCAAATATACGCATAGGCTGACAATGCTGCGAGCCTCTACTCTCTACGCGGCAAGAAAAAACAAGCCCTGTAGTGCAACGCAGCGCTTCTTGAACATTACACTTACGAAAAACGTTGCTCGTGTCACGGAAAGATCCCCATTGTCCGTCGCGATAGACGTTCATCACTAGGTCTTGCTGAAGCAACTTCTTGAACAACGGATTGCTTGGAATAAAGTCCACGCTTTTTATTGACTCATTCAAGCCTCCGTTGAGAATACACCTGGAAGAAACGACACCCGACAGGTACATACTTTAGTGTCTTGCCCACGCTTGAAGTCATGTGCGATCATGGTAATAGTCACAGCCGTCCGCTTTCCAAATACACAATATCATCCCAAAAGTGGGTTTTACCCTTCGTGGGTGTACCCATCATTAATTTATACATGTTGCGATTCTTGAAACCGCCTGATACTAATAGCGAAACCGCTTGATCCGGTTAGACTCAGAAGCGGTTTGCTTTCACAATTAGTCATGGCATAAAATAGTATAAATACATCAATGACGAAACCGAAGAAGCCATAACGACCAAATTATCCATTGAAATAAACCTCGTTTTTGTTCAGCAGTAGGACTGATTTCTTCCTTCGTAGTGGAGATCAGCAATTTTACTAGCTTTTAGCGTAAAAGAGGTTAGTTCCGATAACATCATCTCATCGTCAATGATTCTTTTGTGTTTTCCGCAATGTATAGAACTACTGAACACAAACATTTTTAACAGTATTTATGTGTAAAATATTTGCTCTGAGTATCCTGAATTTTATGCTTGTTGGGAAGTGTATATAACAATTTCACTTCATCTGTTTTCCACTATCAGTCCGTGCATGCGTATTTTGACATTCCCGCTTAAATAAAGTAATAACTAGCTAAAAGTAATCGCCTTATTCTATTTCAGAACTATGTTTATGTACACATTTGAGCGCTTGTGGTGGTTAATAAGTAAAATATTGGCATATTTACTAAAATACAAAAAGGGCGCGTACCATCGAAGAAGAATTTAAGACTGGACAGGAAAGGGCAATTTTATTGGCGCTATACCGTAGCGACTTCACGAATGGCGAGGTGTTCCTCAGTACACTGCTTCAGTGTTCAGCCAAAACAGGCGAAATAACATTTTTTCAAAGACTGTTCTCGTTTCTCGAGGCGCCTGCCTTTCCGGGGTTTAGCAAAGTGCTTCCTAAAGAAGTCATTTGAGCAACACTACTGCCTTGTTTATACATGAGCTAATGTTTAAAAAACAAAAAAGAACACACACACACACAGTTTCACCGCAAGGGCGAAGCAATGAATGCGATAGCATCAATTGATAATGTTATACTAAGTAACGCTGGCAGATACCTCTTTTAGTTCCATTCTCGCGCAACTCTACAAAACACTGGCGTAAGAGAATACGGCCGCTCCAGGGACAGAAGCGCAGTACGTAGAAGGGTATACGAGCCGTCCGCTGATGCCTACCGAGACAACGCGCGCGCCAGCGATCGTAACCGCGCCCTTGGAATTGTAGTGCACACTTGCTGCTCGAACGACAACCTCCCCCACCCCCACGTCCTTTCATGCTCCTTAAAGATGTGCGGTGCGTTTACTCTCTTCTTGAGCAGTAATCGACGGCAGCTCTCGAACGCGGAGATGTTATCGCATGTGCCCTCCGAGCGATGGAGATGGGCCGGCTCATTTGAACTCTTCTTCGGCCATGTTCGTCGCCCCCGCTCGCGCGCTTTTACCCGCGAGTAGAACATACGATGCGCGGAGGGAAGTTATCGCTGTGGACTTTATACAGACATGACGGTGACGGCCACGCCGACGGCAACAACCCGTCGAGAGTGTTCATATAATTTCTAACACAATCAAATGATATGAATACTTAAGAGAATGACCGAATAAGACATCAGAGCGGCCGTCGCTTAGTGACTATTGCGTCAACCTGTTGGCTACAGTGTAATAGGTTTCGAATGCCTGTTGAGGCGGCAGCATTTTGAAATGGCCAAAACGGACAAAATTGCGTCCTTATCTACGTCTAATTACATCCCGTCTGATTAAATAATGTCTGCTATAATGGCTACCTTTACTTTCGACTGCAGTAAAGCAATGACTAGGTATGACGAACGATCAGAGGATACGGTGCAAGCAGCTTTCCTAAAGCAAGCTCTCGATCGCTACGCTGAACAACGAAGTGCCAGCATGCAGTACGGATGTGGCTTCGGTTCCCTGGTTTCGCACCGTAGGACGAACATAAATATGCGCACCAAGAAAGGTGCACACGGTTACAGTCGCTTGTTTTGCGTATCCCTTTTTTGTGTGTGCATATTTCTTTGTCCTGCAGTCACATAACTACAGCTCCGTGTATTCGGAGTTTATTTTTCATGAATCTCGGAGGGGGTTTTTCAGAGTTTATTTTTCAGGAGAAAATTCGGTGTTTATCCGAGTTTATTTCTCGTGAGTCACCAATCCTCCGAAATTTCGTGTTTAATTTGGCATTGAAATTTTGTTGGAATGTATCCTCATTATTTATATTTCCAATGAAAATGCGTTGCATTGTTGCTGATAATTGTTTTGAATGAGGCTGTTGATGTCCAATGCTGTAAGCTCAGCAAAGTGTACTTTCTTTTTTTTGGAGGGGGGGGTGCAGAATGTAGTCAAGCTGTTCCTTAACATTTAATCCCAGCCTCTCTCACCTTGATGAAAAATAAAGGACCTATTATAATTATTTCGCTCAGTACTCCGAAATCTTGGATGAATCATATCTGGACACAGATATATGCAAACACACTGAGTATGTTCTGGATGTCTGAAAGTTCTGAATGCACAAACACATATACACAAAAACATCTACGTGTCTTCGCATTACAACCTTAAGGCCTGTTGTAATAGACGCAAGTATATTTTATGAGGTTGCTGCCGCTGGTGAAGCTGCGCTCCTTTCGATTGATCATTCTCAACTTTGAAAATGCCCTTTGAACGTTGAAAATGCCCTTTGAAAATCGGAGCTTAAGAGAATAATCCAAATTTTCAAAAATTTTACCGCTGAGTGTTTATCGATTTTTTTCGGATTTATACGAAAACACGGAGTTCTACACATAACTAAGGTTTCCATGAATTCATCAGTCGAGCCTCGCACTGCATTACGAGCGCCTCATTTACTTGCATTAGAACGGAGGTAGTGAGCTAGGAAGATTAATTGTTCTGTTGCTTCAGGATAATGTAAATCGGTACCTATTGTTTGATACAGCGGCTCATGTGAAAGCTGGCGTCTCGCCTGGAGGTGACGGATAAAAAGTGAGGCAGATTACACCACAGGCTCTCTTCCAGTCACCGGTTCAACGCTTCCTATGAAAAATGGTGCCGGCATGCTTCGGACTAAAGTTAGTGGGTGCCATATGTAAACAATCTGGCGTAGTATTACCCTCATGCAGTAGAAAATCCCCGTGGATTGTATGCGCACAAGTACGATGAAAGCACCGATAAAGGAAACATCCCGCGCACACCTGCAGCTATCGATAACAGCTCGAAAGCTAAAAGTTGGGTAGTCGTCTCATGAGTACACAGTAATGAACGTGTTGCCTGCTGGCTTCCTGATACAGCTCTTTACACAGCTATTGCGTTTGTTATTATGCGACTGCACTTCAAAATTTAGGCAGTTATCTAAAATCTGAACGGGTGCTTTATTTCGAAAACTAAAGAAAAGTGAATTGCTCTCGGTATTCATAGGTGCGTTGTGGCGTATCATACGCACCTAATATGCCTTCTTTCAGTCTCCCATCGCAGACAGTTTGCCAACCCGATGACGCCACTCGTACCATTGTCTTCGTCGAGCAACCAAAGCGTATGTCCGTGTGGCTTCTTGTCGCATTCCGCTGCTTTTGATTTTATCTCTTCGACCCAATGAAAGTTGCCGTTGGACACTTTAACGAGCTCCGGCTGCGCTGCTTCCAGAGTGCCCTTGGTATACCTCAGAAGGAACAGTGTTGAAAAATTGTTGGACTTCACTCCAACGACGGTGAATCCATGAGAGTTGAACAACGACTCCACCGCATCGTTTCTGTGCACTTGGAGCTGAATACCACCCAACGACATTAATATTTGCTCTGCCGGTGTAACTGCTGTGCGTAGAAGAATCAGGACGAATTCTTGTTTTCTGCACTGTGCCGAAAGTTGTTCGGTCAGGGTCTCTAGATTGCTTGACGTCCACGTGGGCAGGCAAGCAACATGCAAATCGGCTTCTGGTAGTTTTTTAATCGGAACTACCGAGGTACTCAAATGAACTATACTAGCACCTTCTGGAATGTCCACGTCTATGAAATCGCTGGCAGACGAAAAAACTACAGTGTAGCCCACCTTGAGATTGGTTTTAGCCATAGCAAGAAGTTCAGTAAACTGGGTAGACAGAATGTGATTTCTTTTTGCGGTGACCCACTCGCAAACTTTGAGCTTTGTGGGGCTGGTGTTTTCGACCACGACATCTAGAAGGTGTCTCAATGGGTCTTCTTCAAGCAGAGCTGTCTTCACGACGTCGTTTTCTAGTTCTGCTTCGTAGGTCACCAAAGCTGACTGGATGATCTCCGCTACCGACGAAGCGGAACAGTTCACCTCTTCCTGGATTGCAGTAAGGACTTGCAGCAACCCCCGACTCTCGGCGTTATGTCTCACCCGGTAGTCACCCATACTTTCCGAAACATTGGAAGTGCGTTGATTCACATCACTGCATGCCAACTGCTGGCTGTTTTTGCTGTCGACTATGCGCTGAGCGAGTCCATTGCACAGGTCGATGTATTCTAGAAGGCACGCTTGTCGTCGCTGCCTGACAGACTCGTTGTCCACATATGGCACAAATGCATGCTCGTTCAGCACCAAGGCATCTTTTGCGATGCGTTGTGGAGCAAGGTTTGTCGCAATACCTTGCAAAATTATACCCCCAGAACGGCACATGCGCAGATGTTTGTCGTAGGCGAAGTCTAGGCCTGCAGGGAACAAAGTAAAATTTCGTTAAGTACACATCAAAGGGTCATAGAGGTTCCAATGTCAACACTTCATTGGAAACAGGAATGTTTTAATGTAGGTAGCGTAATGTGCTGATATACATGCATCATGTCATTCTTAAAAACGCTGAATATTATTCATAATATTCAACGCAAACTATGCTACAAAGTGTCAGCGTATCTTGATTTCAATATTAAAAAATCCGAAATTAATTTACTGGCATCGCCTGCGGCGCTTTCAAATTGCAGACCACTCACGTGAATTTTTCAGTGCAACAATCCACCATCACTTGTAATAGCAACACAACAAACCTAATGTGAATGTGCGTCACGAATGGTAACGCTGCTTGTAACGAGAGTGAACGTCCAGCATAAGATATAACAAAATAATGAACAACAAATGGTCCATAAGCGCGAATAGAAAGACAGTTATGAGAAAGCTAATCTACATGTGAAACCCACACTGCGGTTGCCTTGTGTTACGTGTTCTTTTTGCATGCATTGTGTTACCTATTTTCGCGTAAAAAATGGGACCATTTCGTTGATATTTCTACAGCTTTGATAGCACTACAGGCTTTATTGCAGTAGAAAGGAAGAAATGGTTACGAAACGTACAGTGTTTCTCTTTTTCCCTTCCATTTCATTTGTTCTTTCTCATTGTTTTAAACGCTGCAACGCCAGCACACAATAGTTCTGGCTTTACGCACAGGACGTCAATTTCCTCCTGTGTTCTGGGTATACTTATGGTTAATCGTTTACAAAAGAAGTAAATATATTATTCGCCAAAATTTCCTTAAAAGTCGAATTTTTAATACCAGTAGGCAATAAGAGACAAAAAGACACACTTTACAAATATCGGAAAATCTGCAAGGTTGCCGGCCGACAATGCGCGGGGCTGACGTGCTCTGTCAAAATGACACGGGCTATCAACCTTAATTGAACAAAGCTTCCCCGTCCCTATCCTATATCCATCAATTGTGAAAGCCTAAAGCTACGCGCATGCATCTGATTGCCAGCGGCTCAGCCTGGGGTCAACTTCCGACAAGGTGACATTCAATTGCCAGGAAATGTGCTGCTATCCTGGGCAGTGTTGGTGTAACTGCGCGAAGGTTTGAAGATGGGCTAAATAATTCATATTGAACAAGGCGAACAGCGCACACGACGGCATACGCACGCCTCGCCCTTCCACCTCCTCTCCCCTAAATATGAGCGTGCGCCTGCTTACGCCACCAGTTACTCTTCTGGGTGCGCCGTGGTACAGTGAACTAGAAGGGGGTGGTACGCTCACAGGCGTCGAACCCGTGACGCCGCCGACACGTTCTTAGGCGGAAACGTTGGTCACAGGTGCTACTATGATGTCCTTTCTAAAAAAATTGACAGCATATCCACGGGTGAATGATGAAGAGCTTGGGCGAAGCTGCTGAAGCAATCATGGTTACACTGTGAAATCTTCAGTGGTTTCGCCCAGCAGTAATCAAAGCGATAGCCCAGTACATCATCAAAGACGTGACAAACACTGTATATATTTATACAAGAAATTTTAGTAATCGTAAGTAGTAGCTAGACGTGGCTTCCGTTCCCCCTTCATTATAACGGCTTTATGGTCGGCGAAGTGATGCATCGGTGATGGGTCGTAGTGGGATGTTTGCAAAGACGAAGTAGTGGGCAGTGTGAAAAGGTGGCTTCCGTTCCTCCTTCATTATAACGGCGTTATGGTCAGTGAAGTAATGGATCGGTGATGGATCGTAGTGGGATGTTTGCAAAGACGAAGTAGTGGGCAGTTTGCAAAGGTGGTTACGCCGGACAACGGAGACGTGACAAGGTTAACTAAGAGGAGCTTCGCTCCTAAAAACAGGGCATGCAAAAACGGACACAAGAAATAAGTCAGGACACCACAAACGCCGTTTGTGGTGTCCTGACTTCTTTCTTGTGTCCGTGTTTGCACGCCCTGTCTTTTTAGAATGACTACTTACCAACAAGCTCATCTCTCTGTTATTCTAATCTTTGATTTCGACGGTCGCGACACCTGTCGCGCTGCAGTGCTGCAGACGCGGCGCGAAGGAACGAGTGGTTCTTGCACAGCTGGAAACCACGTATCACGGCCGTCGAAATCAATGTAGCTGCTGTGACCAACCAATGCTTCCGCCCAAGGAGACATCAGAGGCGCGACCCGTTCGACCCCGTGAGCCCACTGCCCCTCTTCTAGTTCACTGTAAGCGTTGGAAAGACGTCCGTGCGCGCGCTGCTCCAACTTCTCCGAAACCTTCGGTTCTGGCGGTTCACCTACTTACGCCACCAGTTGCTCTCCTGGGTGTGCCGTGGTACACTGAACGAGAGTAGTGATAGTGGTCTGACTGGTGTCGAACGCGTGACGCCGCTGATGTCCCCTTGGGCACTAAGGAATACACCAGAGCACACGAACGCCTACGGTAGATTGCTCCTACCAGCCACCAAGATAAATACCTATGGCCGCCTGCAGATTTTTACAGATGTTCGTTTCTCAACGCACTCCTGTTAAGGCGGGCGCGTTAGAATAGCAAGCTGAGGATCCGGAAATGAAAGGTGCAGTAAACAAAATCTAGTTTTGGCGGAAACCAAAGAGGCGTAAATCGCTTTGTCAGTACGCCGATGCAGGACTTGACCGATGTTCTTCGCTACCTGATGCCCAGTTCCTTCGCTCCATAGCGCTCCACCTTCACACAGCCTACTTTAAAGATGAGCCGTAAATGGCAGGCGTTCTTCATTCGGGGGGCGTCCGCCCGAATCTACAAGAAGCCCCAAGTGCCCTCTAGTGAATGCTCGAGCTGCTCGTTCACTTCGTCTTTGCGGCGTTCGCGGGAGTAAGAAAAATATGCTTGAAGCATTAAAAGTGGTTAAAACCAGGGTGTGCGAATGTCAAATTTTCAGCCGCGAAGCGAATTTGCACAGTGAAAACCAAGTACGAAGAGAATCGAATATTTTTCAAATATTCTTGACACAAATAGTACAGCTACTGACATTCGCAAAAATTTTCTTTCATCAACCAGACATGCGAAATTTACTTGTACAGCAAATACCTACAGGATATTTATGCAATGTACAACACTATTGCTTGACAGTACAACATATGCAGTTCGTAAATTCGTCATGAAGGAAGGATAGCTGCTCATTATATTCGGGAAACAGCGACACTGTTGCGCATTTCTCGAATTTTTCATACAATGAAAACTGCAGCTCACGGGAAACAATAGTGCCGATGCCTTCATCGGCACTTAATCCTCCAAGCTTAATCCTCCAAGCTTGATTTCTCAATTTGTAGGAGCAACGACAACTAATCGGCACAATATCCATTGCGGGTGCTTCATGTTACAACAACCCAGAATAACGCTAACTTTCCTTTTTTTAGACCGTTCTTAACTATATAATGGCTCCCCACTTGTTTAGGCTAAGTATCATTTCAGCACTCTATTACAACGATATGCCTGAACTCATGCGCAGTGCCATGCTCTGGCCACTTGTTACCACATCCCCCTCCGCCAACTGCGCAATTTGTCATTAATTTAGCCACATGCGATTTTTATCGCCTCTATAGGGCTGCTTTGCCGCATTATCAATTAGGAAAAGCTCTTCAGGAAAGAAATTCACCGAGCGTAATGACAACAAATTGCAAACACAGAAAGGCCGTCCTACTGCACATGCTACTAGAGTGTAATTATCGAATAAATGATCACTGCGCTCCAATTAACTTAAAAAAATCATCCTATAGACTTTCAGTGCGGGCACAAAATTGTCTCGGGAAAAGTACAGCGCGGGAATTAAAATAACCACAATGTAAAGCATTCGGGCGTTGTCGGGATAAGGTGCCTCAAGTGCGGACTTGCGAAAAGGGAGGCATTGCTTAGTAATCGATTTTTAGAGAATGCTCCCCATAGAGTTACGCCGAGCGCTTCCCCTTGGGGTCGACCTTGCCGCAGAAAGTCGAGGTCCCAGATTTCTGGACTTGAAATGGCTGTTGTAGAGCTTTAGGAGAACCGATCCAGTGCCTTCTTTACAGTGCCTGAACTAATCCACAATGTGCAACCGCAATTTATTGCTACAATTACCTTTTTTGTAATCTCGTAATGTGTTCATGAAATGGTGAACATACATTAATGTCATGTCGCGTAGGTTTATTATGCATATGCACCCATAATATGTCCCAAGTTCTTATTTACTGTCATGCTGTCCTTTCCTAATGCTTCTTACGAGGCGCCCAAGTACTTATATAATCAATAAATCAACAAAATAAGTGAATATACCTCAACCAATGTATGTAATATAGGCTTCCTTCATGTTTCATGTTTTAGTATACACGTCTCATGCAAGAGCCGAATATGTGTAGCCGCGTACAGTTGAGGCAGCACATTCTTGCGTTTCTATCCTCCCTGTATTTTTTTTTATTGACTTTCGTCCCTTCAACAACTCGCACGCTTAAATCGTACTGTCATCTTTTCTGCATGTACTGCACGTTTGCTGCTCAAATGCAACATCCCGCACACTCTGCCACTCACTTGCTTCATTCGCTGCCTTTGTCATCTCTACGTGAACGAGTGGGTCAATGCGGCACGAAGTGATCTTCACGGGAAGCTTTAGGTCACGCTTGGGATACGCAAGTGAAGTGCTGTGTATCATGGTGTCGATGAACGCAACCCAGTTGTTGTCCCATTTCAGCACGCCATACTCTCCTGCAAAAAAAAAAAGCCCTCAGCCCGAAAGCAAGAACACTAACTTGACAAGTATGAAGTCGGGGTGTTATGCGCTCATTCAATAACCACCAAATTCCGGTACTCTCTATGTTCATATTTCATTGCTCATTCATTTAGTGGTGGTAATGCGTATTCACTGAGTGCGCACCCAACCACTTATAAGCTCAGCAAATTGAACTATCTGGAAAAAAAAGATGCACTCTAAAGAATCGAACAGGTGCTAGAAAAAAAAAAAACAAGTGTCGACATTTACCGTATTTGCGCGATAGTAAGTAACACGACGCAGAATCGCCGGTGGGAGTTGTCTAACCGATCCGTAAGCGTATGCTTTAATTGCGGTGTTCCCTCTAGCGTTCGTTTTTAGGCGCATCTGCATGATGTCTTTCATCTTCTTCCGAACGTTCGTCTGCGTTTGGAAAGGGGCCCATAGAAGGCGCCTCCAGCGACAACAGAAACGCGTGTTTGTCATCACATTTTTACAAAATCGAAATTTTCCTTCTGGGCAAAATCTTCAACGTCGGCTTTACCTCTTGCCTTAGAGACGGCTTTTATTCAACTATAACGATATCCAACGAAGCCTTCATGGCAAAGTGCTCTCCTTAATATTTGTTTTGCACCGCTGGTACAACGGATTACATAGGGTGTTTCAGCTAACGTGCAACAAATATTACAAATACAAACATATGCGCTACGCGTGTCGAATTGTCCCAGTACTGTTCCCAACCGTGCGCAGAACGTTAGGTTATTTTTTCCAAACTGCCAAGCTAGGTAATTAAATATTGCTTAACTAGTTATTTCACTAATAACTCTAGCAAACAATCTTCGATACAAAAGTGGTAGTACTTGTTACTAAACATCGGAATATTTCATCCGTACTAAGATAACTGCGATCCAATAAGCTGGGTAAGTAACAAAGATTGCTTAACTAACCTTTGAGATATTAACTCTAAGAAAGATTACTCTATAGAAAAGCTATAACGTGTGTTCAGCATAGATTTGGGCTAGTTGGTAGCTCATGACAACTGTTATAGAGCTACCTCAGGGCAAGGAAATAAGGTACACGAAGACGAGCGCTCGTCTTCGTGTACCTTTCGTCGCCTTGAGCTTTTTTTTCTTTATAGCGATGACCTCTTCATGTGACAGAGTAAGGGATGGACAGTTCTCTCGTTCACTCGGCACAGAAATGGCTGCGCACCCGATTACCCTCTTCCCGACGCGTAACTGACGCCTGCGGTTTGAGAAAGGCTGCACTACTGTCGCAAAACTTTCTGTGATGCCGGCACAATATTGAACATTGGAATAATATTAATTGTTGGGGTTTAGATTGAGGAGCACCATTTTTGGGCGAGTTGGTTTTTCACAGCAGAACACCTAAGCGCGCGAACGAGGGCAGAGGAAGGTGATGACAAGAGCTTCCTTCCACCTAATCATTTATTCACAAAAATGCATGATATCAACACTTTCTTTCATGACGTCACAAGACTTTAATGCCGATATCAGGTGAACACGCTCAGAAACTGTGTTTATTTACATGATGAAATAATGGAATGTGCGCCGACACGTGACTGACCAACCTTTGTAATCAAATCGGCTTCTGTTATCGGCAGTACGTGGACGCTTCACATGGGGAGAGGTTCTTTGCAGTACAATCCACATGGGTCTGCTTTGTGCATGCGTGGTCACGCCTGGCAACCATGGGCAGCGCGCGCTGGCACCTAAAGTCCCTAGATTTTTCCCTGTTCTTTCGACTCTACTGGCACCCGCCTCACGCAAACGCCTGGCCTTGGAAAATATGGGCATCGCGCGTTAGCAGACGCCGCACGCCGACGGCTATGAGGAGCAACTAAAAATGTCGCTATACAACAGCCGAAATCAAGCTTAGAAGAATAGGAAAAAGGGACGAAGGCTCCCAAGCGGGCATATTTGAAAGAAGTATTGGGTGTGCAGCTGCTACGATGGGCGATTATATGCTCTGCACGCAGGCATCCGCAGCGGCCCGCGACCCATGCATCTAGCTTCATGAAAATGTTAAGGGTCTGTGCTTGTGCTGCTCCATTCCATGCGATACAGATGTTACTTCAGTAGATTTTGAAGGTGAAAACCTCAGCGCTAATAGGACGCGCGGAACACACGCACTGCGCCAGGGCTCGTCTTATCTCTTTGTAATTCATCCTCGTTTGTGCTAAAGTTCTTACCTGCGAAGTTATGCAGCAACTAGGCCTATTAACGTGAGCGTTTGAACGGGTCGATAATTCATCTAGAACATCATCTTGATGGCTTTCGCCTTCCAGTCGTCTCAGGCAAATGTGCATAAGGGACCCTCAGTTTTTATTGTACAGCATCACAGTAAAGGCCATTTCATTGGGGCATCTTAGCACCTCCGTACGGTAAACGCCATAAGTTCGGCAATATCTACCACATGCAAATGTCAGTCGCTACTAACAACTTACATCTTCTTCAGGTGCTGTCGCCACTGCAGGCTCCACAGTGCCCCGCGTCGCAGGAAAAGTGGCACGGAATCTGCTCTCAACATGTGCTGAGCGTAGTCGCAGCGGCCAAGCGGCATTACCACTACGCTCAGTATATTCTAGGGACCGTACTACCGCACTACCACACGCCCGACATGCCTGTGCTCGGCCGTGCCAGAGAACATCTGGCCACGCTCTGCAAGGCGCGTGTCTCCGTTGCTAGGCGACGGCCACGCATGCGCAAAAGAAACCCATGTGGAGCGTACTGCGAAGAACCTCTCCCATTTATATGTGCAGAATGTAGCACAAGCTGGTGGTGATGCAGGGAACCGAGCGGTGCGCAATGAAACCTAACACTCCATAGTACTATTGGAGGAAGCGTACTCAGTATCGCGACACGATAGAGCCTTTGTTGTGGCTGTATGTCGCTCTCGCAGATACATTTACTGACGACAACGGCTACAAGTACGGCATGACAAATAGCGGCGTAGTTCAAAAGGACATCTTTGGTATCATTCTTGTGCAGTTCACAAGAACAGTCTTGCTTGAGAAAGATAAACGTATTCTGAAGGGAGACAGCGGTAAAATGGCGCCGGCTTTTCAAAAGCAGAACGCTGCTTCCGAGATCTGTCGCTTGCTTCATGTGAGCCGTTAGCAATGGTAGTAAAACGAATGCTCATCTCCTTCTTTACGATTCTCTGTATGGAAAACAACAGGCACGAGATAAACTCTACCCTTCATTTGTGCCTTGGTTGCACAGCGTATAGCGTGCCATGTGGTCTATCGGCGCAACAGATCCGCGTCACCGCGTTTCTGTGTACGCGCTTGTTCTATGTATAATTCAACTTCCTTTACAGCGAATGTGTACATGGCTAGGCGAAACGAAAATCCGTCTGTCCTCATGTTGCTAGAAACTTCTCAATTGACTGCGCCGCCAATGACGTCGTTCATTCCGTCGCAGCTGTGCCGCCGAGCTCGCGCGCAGCTGTTTCAACTTACAACGTCAACATCGGCTGGTCACGGACTGTCCCGAACAGCAACTTCCCAAGAACAGCGCCTACAGCTGAACTTTGAGAGAACTCGCGTTCGTTGGGTCGATGCTGCAGTCCGGGCACAAGTACAGACCCGGGCGGCCAAGCGCAAGCAGCAACTGCGTGCCGAGGATCCGACTGCCTGCCAAGCCACGCCAATGGCGCATTCAAACTTGAGAAGCGAAGAGAAAGCGAAAACGCCAGAGCGGCCGGAAAACCGTCTTCGCGCGCGTCGAGAGCGCTCACATTTGTGCTGCCTATTCCTACATGCCGACACCGCTTTCGCCACTTCGAGAATTCGTTCTACTTTGCACGTTTCCTGGGCATTTAATTTCGTACCGAATTCAAGTTCTGCATGCAAAACACGGAGAAAAATAGCTTTCACCTTTTCAAACCGTTGTTTCGGGAGACTACACCAGCATAAACTACATAAGCGGACACGCCTGCAGTGGCGGCGGCGGATTCACCCGGCTGTGCAAAAGCGAGACACGTTGCGGCACGCCGACTCGCTGCTGCTACACATCCTTCTACTTCCAGTGTTCGCGTAAATTATAATCCAAGCCAGGTTATCGAGCAACACGTCCTTGTTGAGGCTGTGAGTTTTGTCGTACTGCACGGGGAGCTTGCAAATGCGCCGATGCGAGCCATCGCCGCCGCCTTGACCACCATGTTGAATTTTCGGCTGGTTGTTTACGTCACGTCAATTAAGCTAGAGCAGCCAAAGTACGGCGCGGAAAGGCGATCCGATCCGCTTTCGCGTAGCGGATAAATCAGTCTCGTACCGATTTTTTTGCGTCGGGCTCGCCTGGTTTTCCGGCCGCTTCAGCAGCGAAGCGAGTGAATCTTCGGTGAGTTTTCCCGCTTTCGGCCCCTTCGAGGCCAAGTGTGAACGCGCCTTAAATCGCGAAGCGAAACGCAAGCACCAATGGCGGGCGGATGCTGCTAACCACGACGCCTAGCTCAACGTTACTAGACTAGTAACGTTGGCCGAGCTAACTCGAAAGATCAAACGTAAGCGGCAACGGCGAGGCGAGGAAGCAGCGTTGCAGGCAGAACAGCGTCAACGAGGCAATGGCGGGAACGCGTTCGCCGGGGCCAACGCCTCCTTTCGGCGGGAGTTTCTCGAGCGGCACTTTGGCTCCATCGGGCTTAGCCCACCGCTAAACTCCGGGGCCGCACGTTTGAGCTTCGCTGGTTAGCCATCTGTACCGAGTGCTTGGGCGGCGTTTTTTTTTTCATAGTGTCGTGAAAATATTAACCTTCGGCTCCGTACCACGAAGTGCATATCTTTCTGCTCGTGGGAAAATTGACGCATGCACAGGCGTATTACATTTTTTAACTCGTCATTGAGCATTTGATTGAACGGTTCCGATTAATGAGCAGCCCTTATTCTGTTTAACACTATAGGGGCCCTTTACACATGATTCCTGTTTCCCTATACAAATGGGATGTACGAGGTGGTGAGGAGGGTGGGAAGGGGCATGTATAAATCCTTCAAGGTTTCAGTGCGTGAATACCGTTTACGAAATCCCTGAAACTGAACTAACCAAGGCCGTCTTCCTTATTCTCAATAAAGCAAGCATAGTTATGGACACTGGTTCGTTCGTGCATAGTACCAAAAGGGCGAAGGGTTATCAAGAAAACGTCAAATTCACCGGAAATCATTGCGTCGCTGCGTTATCTTAGAGTTAACTGCATACTTAGACACTCAGCGGGATAATGAGTATACCCGATCGGTCTTTACAGCGATGCTGTATACCTCTGGCTGGTCTGAAAATTTCGTGGCGTCAGCACAAAACTCCTGTAGCGCGTATGTGCCAGAGATATTGGGCGAATCCCACTGCTCACTACAGATGCTTGCGTGCTCCTGCGCCAGCTCTCCCACACCTCCCCCCCTTCCAGCAGCATGTGTTGAGATTGATACAGCTTCGCGGGAAATTCACGTTCGCAGGGCGGGACGGCGGCCAATTATTTTTCTTTTTTCTTCGTGGAAGGATGCAAATGGTCTCCCTATACTTTATAATTAAAGTATCATGGTATCTTTCTAGTATTTACTAGTCGTACTTTACCTATAAGGCTAACATGTTTCACGTTAACGGAGTTACTTTTGAATAAAATGTGATGTCAACGGCTGCCTAAACAGGTCGCTTCTGATGAGAAAATGCACAGCCAGGCAAGAGCGGATTACCAATTGCATCGCTACTCGTGGCAGATGTTTTGGTGATACGTGCACTGGTCAGGTCGGCGAAACGACATGTAGTGCCACAATTAGGAAGCTCATTTCCTCTCGCTGCTTTACGTGATTGGGTGTCTTTTGCACTCTGCACTAATTCAGACAGTTCTTGCAGAAATCAGAATGCGTTGTGAGAGAGCCAGCAGATGCAGAACCACAACGTTCATGACCGTGTTGCATAATGGCGCACGATGAATATCCCTCTGGCAGGCTTAGGTAGTGTGAAGACGCTGCAATTCGCGTCTTCGCCTGGCTGATGACAGTGCAACGTTTGCGGAAGTCTTTAGCCAATACTATCCCTGTGAAATATAGCGTAAAGCCTACAGAACACTTTTAATATAATGCGCTTCCCATCAAAATGGTTAGTAGATTAGAAAACATGCTTTCGTAGTAGAAATGGCTCTTTAGCAGTGTTATTTTTCCTCCTCATGGCGCCCATGATGGGACAACATGCTGCGTGACCAAACTATGAGAATTTCAGCCGATCGGAAGAATTTACCTTTTATGTCCGCATTGAGGATGCCTCGGAATGGGCCATAGTACTCCGTGCCACGAAGTTTCAGTTCTTTGTAGACATCTTCGGTATCCAGTTCGTAGGATACATCGTGAGCAGCGATCATCCGCGGAGGCTCCATGTCGATGATCTTCTCGTTATCTGCGGCCATTCTTATGCGGCCGCTTGCCACCACTCCGCCTGCCTCACAGATCTCAAAATCACCCGACGCCTCCATGATGTTCACGTGAAGGCGCGTGGTACCTGCGTATAAGTGGAACAAACTGAGGCCTCCGCGCAAACAAAGCAATTGGTTAGTCCTTGTTAAATTTCCTCAATATCATTCAGTACATTTACGGTCAACTCATTATGAGACACGCTCTAGTGGTAGGCTGCTGAATAACATGGTTGGAATACGGCACACTACTCTGCACATCGCTTCTCTTGCATCAGCGATGTTGCACCTGATTGGCACCTGATTCTTTGCGCAGCTGGGCTAATGTCTAAAAGCTATTCATGCATACTCTGAGCTGTCTTATAAGTGCGGAGCACTTTAGGGGCCCGGCGTGTCGTATGCTGTCGTACCTTGGCGTAACGCAGGCAAAACCACAGATATATTAGCATATTTTGCAGCATATTTTAGCATATTTAGCGCATTTAGCATATTTTAGCTGTAGCATATTTTGAGCACGCGATCGCGCCAAGGAGACGTCTTCTTCCTCTTGTACTTCGAGCGCCTTGATGATGACAAGTAAGCGCGCGATCGCGCCAAGGAGAGGTCTTCTTCCTCTTGTTCTTCGAGCGCCTGGATGATGATAACTTTGGAGCACTCTAGGGGCCCGGGTTCTCATATGCTGTCGTATGCCGTCGTCGCATGGCGTGACGCAGGCAAAACCGCGCATAAAAACAGAACAAAAGAGGAAGCAAGCAAGAAATAGAAAGAGGGAGAAACAAAGGGAAAAAAATAGGAAGCAAAATAGAAATAGCAAGAAAGACAAAGAAATACATGAAGAGAAAAGAAGAAATAAATAGATATAAAGAGAGAAAAAAACGGCAGAAAAAAACCGAAAAAGAGAGAAAGAGAGGAGGAAAGAAAGAGAAAACCGAGGAGAACCAAAGAAGGATGCCCAGTACCGCACTTCCTTCAGGCTTGGCACCAGTAGTGCGGAGCTGCCTTAATTACTGTACTTCGATAAAAGCTCGAACCTTTTATCTGTTACGTATTCCCCACATTCTCCCGACGTTCTGCGTGCCAAAATCGCACTTTCAATTTGCTTCAAGGTATAGGCTATACACAAGTTGAATCATTCGCCACAGCGTTGCAAAAACTGCTGCATCACACCGAGTTGGTGTGGGAACTTCAATGTGACGTCACGACGTCAATTTTCTTTTCGCCCGTGGTCCCGCTTGCCAAGCTTCCTCTCGCGACAAGAGTTGTGCTTTTTGTATTGTGCCAAAGCTTATTGACTCATACAAAAAAAAAGAGTTCCTGCCTTATGCCTTTTAAACAGCTCTTGTGCAATCCGTAGAGGAAAAATTGATATCGACTCACGGTCCTTCTGCAGAATACTGGCTTGGCTAAACTTTAGGTCTTCTAGAACCACAGGAACCATGAAGAAAGGCTTCCCCAAACGCTTTGCCAGAGACTTCCATGCAAGGACTATATAGCCAGCCGCAGGAAACAATATCCGCCCTTGAATTTGATGGCCACTCAAGTAGGCGTCTGGTCCATGGTCACCAAGGTCCAACTCTACGATCTCCTGGGACAGCTGCACGAAATAAAGGCGGTTTTGATTTGTTATCAAACCAGGTGGAATAAATGTGGTGTGACTCGTCAGTTCTTCGAAACGAATGCTTGAGAATAATTACTACATAAATAAAATACGTGTACGTTTGTTTTAACAACGAGGAAGGTGATTGTTCATAAATAAAAGCCATCCTATGTGCGGAGCCTCGCAGTGCTATGTAGCCCTTTACTATTTGTTTACCACAACTGCTGCCACTGAATTTTAAACATTCTTTTCTGCATTGGCAAATCGTTTACTATATTAGGTTGAAATAAAGGAACGATAAGGTACAAAAGGACGGACCGTATTAGCCGACTGTGTTAGTCTTCTTTTTTTCGAACTCGGAAAGTTGCAAATCCGTAAGCATTTACATGCCTATTCAACGATAAAACTGCCGTCATTCCGGCGCTCAGTTACGTTAAACGATCGTCGTTATAAAGGTATAACTGTAGAAACAAAAATGAATTATTTTGGCGGTGCTGAGTTGTGCAGCCAGGCCCCCACGATACGAAGGAAAGTGTCTCAAACGAATACTGACGCAAATATGGCGATGCCAAACAAGGCAAGACATGGCGATGCCGTTTTTGACAACCTTCAAGTGCTTCGACGAAACATTAAACAGCGGTTTCGAAGATTTAGCAGAATACTGCAAGCACACCTTAAGTCAGCCCTCACCAAGTCGTGTGAGCACAAAATGAGTGATAGCTTTAACGCACAGGTTGCGCGTCTTTTAGATGTAGGGTATCCTCGTGATGCAGTGGCCACTGTCGCTAAACGTTTAAAGAAGTTCATTATGTTAAGTCCGAGCATGGTTGCAGAAAGCGATAGGAAGAAACGTGCCGTAGGTATTCCGTACATTCATTGTGTATCTCACAGGCTAAAGAAAATAGGAAGTAGATACGGGCGTTAATGTTTTCACGGCTGCCATTAATCTTGGTAAGATTTCTGCCGCTGTGCAGAGGAAGAATGAGCGAGTAAAAAAAAAAGCGGACCGATGTTTTTTTTCGTAAAACACCCGAACAAATTCACTGATTGCCGTACAAGTGTGATGTATAAGGTCCCTTTCAGATGCGGCCGCTTCTCTGTAGGACAGACGGGCCGCTGCATTAACCAGAGATTATTGGAACCTAAGAGATCGCTAACTCACCTTCTAATCTATGTAGAAGGCTCACCTCCTAATCTATCTTTACATTGTCGAGATTGTAAGTGCGCGCCAAAATTCGGTGAATGCGCAGCGTTATACCGGCATAGAAATTAAGAAACGCGCCTGATGACTGAAGCATGGCATATCGAGAATAATGGTAGCGCATGCGTGAGCGAACCGTCGATTAACTTGCATAAAGATGAAATCAAATGCCTTAACAGTTCCACGTAGACCCCCATGCGTGCCGGATCGATAGGTTCGCCTATTGCATGGGCATGCGCAGATAAGTTTCCGTGCCTTCTTTCTTTTCCGCCGTTGCGCGTCTCTTCAGTTGTTAGTCGGCGTTCGTGGTGTCCTGACTTCTTTCTTGTGTCCATCTTTGCACGCCCTGTCTTTTTTTAAAATGAATACTTACCAACTATCTCAGCTCTCTGTTATTCTAAACCACTTATAACGATACCAGCTATAACGATATACTGCTTATAACAATCAAATGCTTCAGATTTCTGAATTTTCCCACGGCTGTAAAAGAACACTATTTATAATGATACAATTATCGGTGATGTATCGGCTGTAATGATAGAGTTCTGGCCGCCTGGTGGGCACTTCCTACAAAAGGTTTGTCTGAAAGTTTCATAAAAATAAAAAGACGGCAGATCCCACGAATTGTGGGAATCGATGTAATGCGAAGCAGCCAGCAAATAGCTGCATACATCGTCTTGTATGTCATTGAGGAAAATGCGTGTCATGGTTTTCATGTTAACTCCTATTATTTATGTTCGTCACACAGTAACGTCGCGCAATACCTACTTAGGGTAGGTCAAGCTAGCGAAACGGCCACTAGCGCACCATGAGCGTGGCACTAAAGTCATGCTGTACATGACATGTGTGTCATGACTTTCATGTTAACTCGTGTTTTTATGTTCGTCACACAGTCACGTCGCGCAATACCAATTTCGGGATAGATCAAGCTAGCGAAACGGCCGCCAGCGCCCCATGAGCGTGGCACGTAAGTCACGCTGTATATGACATGCGTGTCATGATTTTCATGTTAACTCGTGTTATTTATGTTCATCACACAGTCATGTCGGAAGATACCAATTTTGGTGTATATCAAGCTAGCGGACGGCCGTCAGCAGCATCATGAGCGTGGCACGTAAGTCATGCTGTACATGACATGCGTGTCATGATTTTCATGTTAACTCGTGCTATTTATGTTCATCACACAGTCACGTCGGCAGATACCAATTTTGGTGTATATTAAGCTAGCGAAACGGCCGCCAGCGCCTCATGAGCGTGGCACGTAAGTCATGCTGTACATGACATGCGTGTCATGATTTTCATGTTAACTCATGTTTTTATGATCGTCACACAGGCACGTCGCGCAATATCAATTCCGGGGTAGATCAAGCTAGCGAAACGGCTGCCAGCGCATCACGAGCGCTGCACGTAAGTCATGCTGTACATGACATGCGTGTCATGATTTTATATTAACTCGTGTTTTTATGTTCGCCACACAGTCACGTCGCGCAATACCAATTTCAGGATAGATCAAGCTAGCGAAACGGCCGCCAGCGCCCCATGAGCGTGGCACGTAAGTCATGCTGTACATGACATGCGTGTGATGGTTTTCACGTTAACTCGTGTTATTTATGTTCGTTACACAGTCAGGTCGCAAGATACCAATTTTGATGTATATAAAGCTAGCGAAACGGCCGCCAGCGCACAATGAGCGTGTCACGTAAGTCATGCTGTACATAACATGCGTGTCATGATTTTCATGTTAGCTCGTGTCATTTATGTTCGTCGCACAGTCACGTCGTAAGATACCAATTTTGGTGGATATCAAGCTAGCGAAACGGCCGCCAGCGCACCATGAGCGTGGCATGTAAATCATGCTGTACATGACATGCGTCTCATTATTTTCATATTATGACTTGTCATTTATGTTCGTCATACAGTCATGTTACGCCATACCAATTTTGGTGTACATTCGATTAACCAAGCGACCAGGAGAGCACAAAGTCGTAGGCGGCTAGATAGATAGATAGATAGATAGATAGATAGATAGATAGATAGATAGATAGATAGATAGATAGATAGATAGATAGATAGATAGATAGATAGATAGATAGATACGCTCAAAGTCGCAGAAGTTCGCTACGAAATGCTTCGCATTTAAAATACTTCGAAGAGAATGACGTGAAAACTCGTTACAAACGCCGCAAACATGTCGCCGTGAAAAAATCTGCGAGGGGGCGTTGTGTGCGGCATCGCCGCGCTATTATCATCGCAATATGTTGAGGGGAACAGCTTGCTTCGTCGCATCCGCGCAAAGCCTATGCCGGGTTTCTAACAAGAGTTTGTGCCCGTCGATAAGTTCGTGAAAGACTGTGCTGACTAAGCGCGAGGTGATGTTTATTGAGGTGAAGCAGCCAATTTTTTGGGATTTCCGGCACGGTATCAAGGTTTGAAGCCTCACAAAAAGATATTGCTATCGCAGTCGACGATATCAAGGATCCTCAAGGCTCGAGATATCCTAAAGAATTCCGTTTTTTTTGCAAATTTCCCGCTTCTTAAAGTATGACTAATAATTTTATGATTATATATGCTAGCCTGCAATAAGGTGTTCAGAGTACTTTGTCATGACTTGCATAGTTCGGCCTAATTCACTTGTCAGTTGGTGTGTAACTATCATCGCAAGTGGATTGCATGGTTCATCTGAGCCAATGAGTGCGTGGTGCTGACGAGTGAAAATAAATGCACAAGCAGAACACTATCCATGACGGCTTCGTTGACCTTCGCGGTGGAGAAATAAAGGCCATCTCCGGGACAACGTGTAAAGCTGGCATGTACACACCAAGAAAGTTCGGGCAGAATTTGGGGCTAAAGACATGTTTCGGTGATCGCGCGATGCGCCTTTCCATAGGGCCGTTGTAGACTCGGACGAACGACAGGAATGAATATGAAAGATGTCACGCCGATGCAGCCCGAAAACAGTGCTCTAGGTAACGCTGCATCCTACAAAAAAACTCTACGATTACGCATCGCTTAGACAACAAAGACTATTCTGCGCGGATTTTTGTGTTTGTGTGCGTGATTCGTTCACGCTGTGGCACGACACGCACTCTCACACGCTTTTCTCAAGGATTTCATCAAAGAATTCTTATCAATTTATAGACATTTGATTAAAATGCGCGTTTGGGTCAACATCGTGTGGTGAAACTCCTGCAGCTCGAGTGGCACGGCTGAGTGTCGCAAGCTACGCAAGAGAAAGAGAGAATAAACGTTCATTTGATGTTTTGTGAGAACATGGGTGAGTGCGATCTTTATTGCGGGATTCCATTGGCGCGGGCCGCCGTCCTCGCACGTTTCCCGAGGGCCTCTTGGGTCTCCGTATCCGAGCTGGACAGAGCTGCCTCCCACCCTTTTATGTTGGGTTGTGTCCTGGGTTGCATGGGTGGATTGTGTGGACATTCGCATACCATGTGGTACAGGGTGGCTGTTTTATTGTCGCAGAAACTGCACTGTGGCGCGTGTGTGTCGGGATCTATCTTAGATAGTACGTATGGGTTAGGGTAGGAAAGTGTCTGCAGTCGACGCCACGATACCTGTGATTCCCTACTGAGGTTTGGCCCCGGGGGTGAAAGTTTCCGTCTTTCGAGTATTTGGTGTTGTTGAATTTCTGTATACAGTAAAACCTCGGTGATACGATCACGACTCGTACGAATTTCGGGGTGATACGAATTTTCCTGTGGTCCCGGACAAGGCCCATTAGCCTGCAGTTTATTGGAGTATGGTTGTTGCGAACCGATTTTCACCCCGCGACGTTTGATACGGACGTACGCTAGCGGGCAGTATACGAACAGGTGCTACCCGCGCTGTCGCGGAAGACGCGGCAGTCGCGGTGGGTGCGGGCATGCGCGCTGCGCGACTGTCAACGGTGCGTCGTTGCCTCCGAGATTCTGCGCGCAAATCTTCGAGGCCTTTATACGCCTTCGCGTTTAGATTACGGATGGCGATGACGTTGCCTTTATTTCTTTCTTTCTTTTCCCAACGCGTTAACGCGTGCTGCTGTGCTCGAGGCAGCAGCGTCTTTGTACTGTGTAAACACGTGCCTGCCACGTCAATACAAGCCATGTCCTCCCAATCAGACGTTCTATGAAACAAGACTGAAACTTGGGCTGCGGGTCCATCACGAAGTCCCATGAAAGGTGGGCGAAGACCGCGAGACGAAGCGGACGGTCTCGGCGAAGGAGCTAGGCCTGTAACGTTCGCGCACACATGCCAACTCTCCGATTTGCGCGGACGACTCCCGAATTTTGAGCAAACCTCCCGATTGTGCGGGCACGGCCCCGAAAAAAACCCCCAACACCACCGCGATAAGAAAGTAACAGCAACAAAGGACAGCGATTATAAAATTTTCTGGCTTCATCTATCGCGTGCAAAGCGCTTCCTAAAGTCACTTTCGCCGCTGTACTGTGATATTATGCAGGAAAGCGTAGTGATATTAAGAAGGAGCGGTCACGGGTCACAACACATCTGGTTCATTAACTAGACACGCGCGCACGCACCTTATATTTACGAGTACAAGTATGATCGTTGACGTCTAAAACTTTACTGGAAATCATTTAGAGCTGTTCATAACGTCGATGCGGCCCTGAGAAACACTAAATCAAAACGTATGCCAACTTCCTTTTGTCGCATACTAACTGTCCATGTTTTCTGGTGATACGAATATTTTTGGCAACCCCGCGAGATTCGTATCACCGAGGTTTTACTGTGACAAGCGGGTCCATACGCACAGCGAGGGTGGGTGCAAGAGAACGATGTGGCTCTTGGGCAGAAATCTTGCAACAACCGCCGCTGCGCTCGACGCTTCGGCATGCCCAGTAAGACTACGACACACCACGTGACGTGGCCACTCTTAAAACTTGGTAAGGTTTGCTTATTCTTTCTCTAAACGGATCTTCAGCCGCCATCCACCCAACATTCGGCCGGCGTTGCAGCGGTTGGCATTCGGTGGAGTATTGATGGTAGTGGAAACTTTATTGATTGAAATCTTTTTTAATGTGGCGTAGGTTTCCCACATGCGCGCGAGAGCGGGAAGGGGGTATTAAACCAAACAATAACGGCGCGCAACGTAAACGGCTAATTTTTGTGTCCCCAATTCGGTACTTTGTCGACGCCAAGTGTCATTCTAGGAGTATATTGGCGGCGAGGACATACCGTGGCGCCGTCTGCCGGAATCTCTCTGTGACGTATAAAACGGCATCATGTGGTACCGAGTGCGCCGAGTGTTCGATGTCGCCAGTGTTCAGACACGGTTTTTCTCGTTTTGCAAGCGTTGAATGCACCCGTATTAGCTGTGAAGCAATCAGTGTGTTTGCCAGCAAAGGTTTTTCCGTGAGCCAACGCGCTGTCATCGTCGTGTTGTGTACTCTCGACGGAGCGAGTGCGCGCGGAGCCATGGACAGCGAACGTGAAGAGGCCACTCTTGTAAAAGGTGAGTTATGTAATTTACCTAATAATCTGTAACTCGAACCATCCTCGCATCTCGTGTACATTTATGTTTACTGGGGCAAGCGCGACATCACGCACCTATCTCTTGCTTTTGCGTGGAAGTTGCGCGGCCGAGAGGTACCGTTTCGATCGGCGTGGACTGCCGCGCACGATTCACGGCAACGCCTTGCCCTAGTTTTCAGCGCGTAATCAAATGGCCGAGTGCAAACGATGCTTCGACATTGGTTATTACGTTCGCGAGATCTTTCGTAAAGGTAGCCATAAGTTATTTTGCCGCAATAACAGTAATGTCCACAACGCTCGTGGTGAGTGCGGCTTACCTCTTTAGCCAGAACTTTTGCCGGACGATGATTTATAAAAGAGATATTTTATACGTGGAAGTTCAACCGCATATATTTTAAAGACGATAGTCTTTCTCGGGGAACTTAGACGCAGAAATTTTGGTCTGTCTTTCTGTTTGTCGGCACGTCACCCGATTCAGCCACACGGCCAAAGTTGAACCACTTGCTTACCGCCCACCCATCTTGAACTGGTACGGCTGTTCATACTTGTGAACGTTGTCGATCAAAAAGTAAATATTACGCATATCTGAGGCACAACATCATTAGGTAAGTATTAGGTGGTGTGTTCGTTTAAGAGAAAATACATAGATACGCAATTTTAAAGACCCTAGTTTATTAAGCTGCGCTGAAACTTGTCTTCCTCCGTGCCCTCTGCACAAGCTCATGTTGTGTTTCGGTTTCGGTTCAGTATTGCATTGTACGAATCATAGAGTTTCCTAAAACCAACTAGAGGGAACTCTGGCGTTGCGATCGTTCAGCCACCATAGGAATGATGGGTAGTACACGGATTTACCTAGTCTTTGTACTTGCGGGCTTCGAACGCAATTGTGGCTTTGTTTATTGCTGTGTTTTGGTTTTCTTTCAGATAAAAGAATGGATGGTTGTGAACTTCGTGACCAGATTTCAATTGGTGAGCCTAAAAAAGTTAAGTGGTGAGGTGGAACTGTTGAACGTTTGCTGAACTTCATCTTGCGACAAAGCGGATGCAGGCGACGCCCAGCCAAACGGAGCCGAAAGTACGAAGCTTAGACGAATCCGTGTACTACCCATCATTCCTATGCTGGCTGAAGCGCCATGCGTTGCAGCTCCCATAGACACTAGCGCCAGAGTTCCCTCTAGTAAGTATTGTAGAAAACTCTATGGTACGAATGACAGGGGGCGCCGCTCTGGCATTCCTGTTTTACCCAGGCGACGTGTAAATAAGAGAGTTTGTGGAGAGTACTCGTTGAGTGCGGACGTTTCTTCTCCTTTGGCGCATCGCGCCAAACAGCGTGTTCGGGCTGGCCGGCGTCCCCACCGGTCGCGTTGGTCACCGCCGGTCTTCGCCTGCCGCTGCGCCGGGACTACCAGCCCGCAACACAGCACTCATGTTTCCCGACGTATTGCCAGATGGCGTCCATATCTCACGCAGCGCCTCTTCTATCGTCTTTAGACGACATTTGCAGCGAAGCACGCAGATACGCTGCCAATTTTTTGTCTCCTTTATTCACGCTTCTGCGTCGCGTGCTTCTATGCGAGGGGTACATTGACTGATGTGATACCATGCCAACACGTGTGACTCGCTTGTTCGACTACTAATTACAATTACCGTATCTCGTTCTCAGTGACTCTTCCGGTCTCTGGCATCAACGAGTTAGTTGACCAGCAGTTCAGCACATCGTGGCTGCTAACGGAAGGAGAGGCAGTCTATGAGGCCGACGACGTCCTGAATATGCAGCGTAAAAGAACAACATCGAGACAGAGCCTACTCTCGCGGCCCTTGTGCCGACCGTCGCCGCCTTCCGGCGACGCTCGGTGTGTGTTTTGGACGATCCAAGGGTCAGGACAAGAACGTTTTGCGACAGCACTCCTTCGGGAACCAGGCACCGTCTTTTCCAGCCTGGCGTAAATAAACGTCGTAAATTCCTATGTGTACAGTCACGGAATGTCTCACGTGGTACTACCGAAACATTTTAGCTCCAACGCAGAACACAAAATCTTCGCGAAAGTGCTTCCTATAAGCTGATAATAGATGCTGGGTTGCTTCCCCATTCTAAGCTTTATCAACCACGCATCTCGCTGCTTCTTGGTTTTGGGATATGCGTGTAAACTCACACCGGGCTCGGTCGAATACGTTCGGCACTGCGGCCCAGAGCAAAGCTTCAACCTCAGGCATAAGATGCAGCGAGCAGCATTGGCAAAGCTTTCAGTGGCAAAGCGGAGTCACGTGATGGCGTTTACCATGTCATAGCGTAGCAGCGCCGGTCGCTCCTGTGGTGGCCCTGAAGGCCAATACCACACATGTAGAACAAAATATGAAGTACAGTCACGGCACCAAGTATTCCAGCTCGGCGTGGTGATGGGCGGGGGGGGAGGGGGAAGGGGAGGGGGCGAGCACATCTATTCCGCTTCCCTCTGTACTTGGCGCCACTGGCTGCCAATATAATGTAAAGAAGAATACAGAAAGGAAGACACAAGAGTAGAGTTGCTGGTGGGAGAGGAAGAGAGAGAGAGAGAGAATAAACGTTTATTTTGAGCAAGCGCGCTGTGGGCCCAAGGTGGGCGGCCTCCTTATTCCAGGTAGCCGCGGGCCTTCGCCATCTCTCGTGCCCGTTGAATCAGGCTTCGCTGATTCTTCAGGTCTGGGTCCGATAACTTGGCCTCCAACTGCTGTTCGGTCAGTGTAGCGGTGCTAGGGTTTTGTTTGCATCCCCATAGCATAGGAAGAAGAGGAGCGGAAATAAACAGTAATGGCGACTGTATTGGCTTTGTGATTCTCGCTGTCATTACAAATTTGGTGCAGTCAACGACAGGATCCTGTGCTACGCGCCTGAACAGCCCCGATTTCCCGAGGACCATGTGCGTCTATATCGCTGCAAACCGCGCGGATGGTGTCATGACGGTGAGCGTTATATGCCGCGTCTATGGTGGAAGGTCGACCTGTTCGCGCGAGCTTTCAGTGTTCGGCGACACATCGCCCATTCTGAGAAAAAAAATGAGTGATCACGAGCTGCGCAGAGCTGCGCAGTGAAGATTGGCCACAGGAAGCTAGACTCACAAAAGCGGCAATAGTTTTCACTCATAAAAGCAGCGTTTTAAGAAGCAATTACATTTTTCAAGCTGTAATCAAGCTGCAGGAAGAAAACAGCAAACGGCAACAACATCTGTTGGAGCTTTTAATGTAAACAGGCCGTGGCCGATATTCGAAAGCATCAATAGAATTAAGTAAGCCAGAGGTCTACGATAGATCATCAATGAGTGCTCAGAGTTGGCTTGACTTCTATGAAAATGCGTGTGATCCAAACACGATCGTGATAAAAGTAATGATCACACCGTTATACTTGGAAGGCGTCGCGAAGACGTGGTACGGGATACGAGCAACAGAAAGGACATCCTTGGGAAAATTGGAGGAAGAACTTTCTAGCAACGTTGTCTGAAAGCAAGTTTCAAAGTTAGGACCGTGCATTAGCTTTGAAGTACCTCTCGGTGCGGTTATGAACTACTTTTTTGAGAGCGCAGAATCTGCTGCATGCGATAGCCTCCATTTCTCAGACTCATCACTTGTGAGTCTGATCATATTGGCACTTCCGAAATGCACGCAGCACCATGTTCAGCTTGGAACACCTCAAACGCCAGAGGTGCTACAACAGATCATGAAGGTGTTGGGTCAACAGCGACATTCCGCGGCAACAGCACCGGGCTCCGCTGAAATGCTACCAGCACCTGGATGGCGAGATACACTCAGCAAACCTGATCCCTCTGCGGAACACAATACGAGGCAGAAGAACCATACAACGACGAAAGGTATATCTGACGATCTCTTGTCCCAAATACAAGTAACAGTTTTTCTCACTGACCGCGCCATGCTGGTGTACGTGCACCCGCAAGTCAACGGCAAGAACGTGAAAGCTCTCGTTGATAGCGGAGCGTCTATCATCGTAATCAACAAGAGCGTGATTCCTGAGCTGAATAGAAGAAAGGATTGTCCTGTTATCGTACACGAATATGACGGAAAGAAGCAAGTGCATAATGAATTGGGAGACATCCTTACTGCGTGTCAAGGCAATAGCACCATTGTAAGAGCATTAGTCCTTCTCGGGGTGAAATATGAGCTTCTTTTGTCTCGTCCACTTATGCAAGAGCTGCGTTTGAATCTCTATTGGGATGGGCAAGTTACCACGCAAGATGACCGCCAGCTGGCCACCTTCATAGCAGTCGACGATCATCCCCATAAGCCGAGTGCCGCAGAAGGCGTCATTCGCAGATATCCTGAGTTGCTTGCATAGGCGGATATTCAAAAGCGACGTCAAAGTTTCAAGTACCATCTCAGCTCCGAGATGCCGCAGTAGTGACGCGGAAGGCCTATAACATGTCAAGAGAAAAGTAGCTATGGCTGAAGGGAGAGTTACAGAAAATGCTTGGTGCCGGCGTCATACGCCCTTCTACGTCTCATTTTGCCTCGCCAATAACCATCGCACCTCGTCTTCGCACCTACTACAAACATATAAACAACCAAACTGACATCTTCCCCTTTCCGATACCACATATTGACGAACTCAATAATGAAACGGGACTGTAAAGTTCTTTCTCATCTCGACCGTTGCAAAGGCTTCTAGGAAGTCCCTCTGCAAGAAGAAACAAAGAAGTTCTCCGCGTTCATTACACTGTTTGACGTGCACAAATAGAACCGACTTCCATTTGGCTGGATAAATTCGCCAGCCTGGTTTCAGAAGATGATGAACAGTGTCTTGAAGCCACACTTGTAAATCTTCTGCAACGTTTACATCGACGACATCCTCGCGTACTCACGGTCACAAGAGGAGCACTCTGAACACGTTGGAAAAGTGTTACAAGCCCTTAGTGACGCGGACCTAAAGATAAATGAGAAGAACAGTGAATTCTTCAAGTCCAAAGTTAAGTCTAACTCCTTGAGAGAGCGTTTGACAGAACTACACAGAGTACTAAGCAGGAGTCCGTCCAAAGCATCACGACGCTTACAAGACACATGATGTTTACTCACTCCGAGTTTTTTTTAGGACTTGCAGGTCATTTCAGAGCTTTTATTACAGATTTCTCCAAGATGACGAAGTACTTGACGGAGCTCACGGAGAAAGAAGTGCCTTTTGTTTGGACCAAAAATTGCGAAAGGATTTATTAAGAACTTGTAGAACGTATTTCATCGAACCCTGTCCTTACCCTGCCAGTCTACAGTTTACCCTTTCAGATGACTACAGACGCCTCCAATTACGGCACAGGGGCTGTTTCGTACCAAAGAGACGTCAGTTCACCTTCAGCTCAGCAGCTAAGGGTTATAGGATACTATTCCTAAACCTTCAACCGAAGTCAGCAAAATTATTCAACAAATGAGAAGGAGGCCCTTGCCGTTTTTATGGCGGTCCGCTACTTCCGATCAGACATTGATGGAAGAAAGTTTGCATTGTCAGAGATCATCAAGCACTAATGCAACTTTTGAATATGTCAGAGCCTAGAGGGAAATTGGCCCGATGGATCAATGAACTTCAGCAGTGCGACTTTGACGTCTTCCACCGTGCAGGAAGCCGTCTCACAGACGCCGATGCCTTGTCTCGGTTGGCAGTCGAGGTTCCGCATGGAATGGTAAACTTCACGGGATTATTGAACGGCTATGAGAGTCTGCACTTCAAGGATGGCAAGTTCGCTGCGCCAGAGACACTGACTCCAAAAATGCTTCACTTGTACCACGACAGCCCGGAATCAGGTGGTCACGATGGCTTCTCGAGAACCTATAACAAACTTTTCAAGCGGTTCACATGGAAGAACATGAAAAAAGACATGGAAGAATATGTTAAGTCGTGCTACTTGTGTCAAGTCAAGAAAGCCAAATACCGGCCTCGGCCCGTTGAGTTCGTGTTGCCAAACCACTCGGAGAAACCCTTTGAAGTCGTGCACATGGACTTTGAGGAATTGAAAAAGAGTCCTGGAGTTCGCTAGGCACAGTCTTTCTTGATTACCATAGACCAGTGCACCAGAATGGTAGCGGCGCGCCCCGGACGAGAAGACGCTAACAGCGTTATGTTTTTGCTTGACCGGGCGATATTCTCACAGCTGAAAGTTGTGATATCTGACAATGAAGCTGCATTTATAAGGAAGAAGCTTCAGCAGTGGGCAGATAGCCTTGGCATTACGCTACGTCGTTGCACTCCATTTCACCCACAGGTAAATGAAATGGCTGAAAGGGTAATCCATGACATCAAGCAATTCATGTCCGTGTATCCTAACATTTAAAGATGGGTGAAAATGCTGTCTAGAAGCGGCTATAGCTCACCACAAGAAAACGCACACAACGAGCCTTGGCTGCAGCCCACATTTTGCTGCAAAGGCGAAGTTCTAATATTGCCAGCCGGCAAAAAACTCGGAATCGATGTTAAACTGGAACTGTTTGAACACCGGAAGACCAAGCAGGAGAAAAGCAGGTACCGAAAGGCGATGAAGCTCCAATTCGACAAGCGACACCATGGACACAGGCCGGATATTGCACTGAACGATCTCGTGCTGGTGCGGAAAAGCCTACAGGTTACCGACACAAGAATTCTTGGACCTTTTAGAGTCGTAAAAATATCAGTTCAGTAAGGTGCGTTATTAAAACCATAGGCTACCTCAATGACGGACAGCTAGAATTCGCAGCTACAAGTAATGTTATTCGTTATCACCCAAGGAGGGCTGAAAAAAAAACGGGGGGAGTGTAAGGAAGAAGACAGAAAAGAAGTCACAGGTGTAGAGTTGATGAAGAGGAAGAAGTTGCGAGAGGAAGAAGAGGAACGCAAATAAACAGCAGTGGCGACCGTATTGGCTTTGTGATTCTCGGTGTTGTTACATATATTTTCAACATTAACATTATGGCTCCGACGGACACATGTATTTTCGTCAAACATAATGACCCGTTGTTTACACAAGAAACTGAAATCAACGGGAAGCGATTCTCTCTGATAGAATGTCGGCACAACATCAGAGGACTGTAAAACAGTGAATGCCGGCGAAACGTGCCTGGCCTATACTTTTATTTACTTGAGCATATCCTAACGCATCTCAACTCTACTCCGCGCTTTGAGAACGACGTCTTGGTTCACCCTATTTACTAGTACCAGTTTTGGCTAGTCATTGTGAGCGCTGGCTAAAGACATCTACTCTCGGTTTCGCAGGATTATGTTGGCAATATAGGCTAGCTTTTACTAATGGTGACCAAGTGATAGCTATTGACAACAGGGAAAGGCTTTTTTAAGGCATATGCAGGCTTCGCTAATGCAGCATATCCGCTGTTAGAACAGCACATTGCCGTGATTTATTCTGCATCTGCTGATGCTCTCGCGTATCCTAAGACATCAATTTTGATTGGTTCTGCCTGATGTGCTTTGTTTGTGAGCGGAAATCTGTGCTTAGAGGCAACAACGTTGCATATTTGAGATCTCGTGCAATACATGCTTTTTTTGGAAGTGAACTAGACCCGTAGCCAGTTGGGAGGGGGCCGCCCCCCCCTTCGAAATTTTGATGACACATGGTGTCTTATCGAAAATAAATCATGAAAATAGGCGCTTTTGTCAAATAGTCAAGGCTTTCAGCAAGTGGGCCCCCCCTCCCGAAAAAAATTCCTGGCTACGGGCCTGAAGTGAACATATGTGCAGTGGAGGCAAAAAAAAATGCAACAGCAGTTGCTTTCGTGTGACCTGTGACGATGGACTGAAGTCTTCCCACTTGGCAACGGTCCACGACTGCGTGTGATCCCAGCTGACAAGGTGCGCTATGCTGGGTGTGCCACGTGGCACCGGCAGTGGCACCGGCGGATAAAGCGGCGACAGGTCCATCTTCACACCTTGGACGTGAAGTTTGCCCAGTGAGTTGAGGAAGAACGCTTGGTTGTCTACGTTGCGCTTCATGAGGCCCAGGCTTGTGGTGTCACTGCTGAGAGCACGGCGCAAGATTGCCTGCAAATTACGGCATACGAGATGCGTGCAAGTGTACATAAAAATGTAAAACTGCTGCAATCAATTTGCTAGCTAGACGGCAGTTCGAATAACACTGTGTTAATATATTTTGCTGTAGTATTAAACGGCCACTTTCCACAAAAAGTATTCGTTTTGTCTCAATAGAAAAAAAAGAAAAATGTCTATCTTTTTTGTCCCATGCTATAACTGGCCTGAAACGGCAGCATTAGGAGAAGGCGAATTTGTTCTTTACACCACCTAGACTCGCAGAAGGCAGTGATACTGCCATTATTATATGGTTAGGTCTACTCTGTCGACTGATGTTCCAGGGTAATATAATATATGCGATTGCTGATTAGCAATGCAACAAAATGTTCGCGCAGATCCTGATGGCAAACACCCATCGGCTACGACGCTAACGCCACCACTTACGCAAACGACCGGCTTCCCATGCGTTTGAACTCATTGCCTTGCGATGTTTTCGTCACTTACGCTGTTTTTTTCTGACATATGTCATGTAGCCAGTATGTTACGCGTACTGATGTAATATTTATTGCAGAAGATGTTTAGTTCTGCCGAAAATGTGCTACTTTTGAAATTTGTTTGGCGTTATCTGTTACTGTTGACGCCATCAATGTTGTGGTCACCTCAGTTTTGCTTTCGAAGTGTACTGCTTTCCCAAGAGATGCCGCGTGTCATCCACAATATTTACCAGCAAATTTTACCAAAGATAACAGGCTGATGAGCCAGAAGAATAAGAGAAACCAGCATGACCCAAGCAGCATAACCACTGAGCCATCATGGCGGCTACATATGCTCTGCTAAACAAATTTCGAAAGAGAGGAATAACCATGATTGCAAAAAAAAGAAAAAGAAAATGAAAGGAAATAAGAAGAAACTGTACTGGAGGATCCAAAAAACGCAGAAGCTCGGGGGAAGATGGAAGCTTAAATGGATGACAAATTCTTCTCTTCAGGCTGAAACTTAAGGCAAGCGGACTTATGTTCCTCGAGGCTTAAATTGCTTTTGCAGAGAAGGGAAAACAGCGCTGAATTCTTGGACGAACACAAAGGAAGACAGACGACGGCAGGCGCTGCGTTTGTCAAAAAATTCAGCGCTGTTTTCCGTTCTTTTCACAATGAACCAACTTGCCCAAGACTTAAACCAATCATGCTTTTGCAGCCTAGAAGTTGCAGCCTTGAAGAAGACAAGTCCGCTTGTCGAAACATCGGCCTCAACGACAGCCGACGTTGACGAATTTTTCAGTACTGGAGGATGCCTATTTTGTGGTCTTGTGCAGGCAATGGCTTTCTAACAAAAGAGTATTTTATGCCGGGGTGCACCACGGCTCCACTGTCCCATATCCGTCACGGATATGACGTTGTAAAATGTAGACTAACATATGGAAAAAATTGTTACACGATGCGCACACCAAGTACGACTTAAACGGCTCCAGCGTGCACGAAGTTCCAGGTCCGCACCTCGCTTCAAACACTTGCTTTCAGCGTCGTGTGCTCGTCTCTTCACAGCCTTGTCTTCTGCGTTGCTTCCTGTTGTTGACGCCGACGACGGTGAGGGTGGGGTAACATTGCCTTCAACGAGTGGTGGGACGCTGAATGAAGGTACTGTTGCTTCCATCGCATCTACTCGAGTCAATCAAAGCATCAAGTCAAGCGAAAGCCAAGTAAAGACGCCCTTGACTGAATTCTGAATGCGCGCTCCGCCGCTTATAAACACACCGCCCGCGTTCGAGGGAGAGGAGGGAGGGTGGGAAGAAGAGAGAGGAGAGGCTTGCTGCCGGCACGAGACGAGCCGAGCATGCGCAGTGGGGGTGTGGACGGCGCCGCCGACGCCGCAGGGGCGACAAAAAAATGCTCCGCATTTAAAAAAGAAAAACTAGAAGAAAAAATTACGGCACCGGGAGTTGAACTTACGAGACCTCGCTCCGCAACGCGCCGAGCGATACGATTAGGCTACAGACGGCACGTTCTTCGCCATGTTAACGGCGAGCTATTTATATACAACATTTGCATTGGCGGTACTGAGAGATTGGTGGTACATCAGTGTGCTTTCGTTATCACTAGCGACATGGCGCGAACCCCTCAAAGAGCACGCTTTAAAGATCACCGCCCCACGCGTCGCGATGAGTGCGCGCCTCTGCGGGCCGTGGTCGCTCGTGCGTGCGGGCTTATCTCGTGATGGCAGTGGCTTGTACGTCTTGCGCTCTCCCCGCAAGTTTGCGTTGAGAGTACGAAGGTCACTTCGCTCACTGCAGCGGCCGTTTTTGCGAAAGGAGCGGGCTCCTCACACAAAAATAAGTTACAACTGTGACAGTTAGTTCACGCTCATCCTACGTATGTTCATTCCATGTGTCCTTTCTGCTTCAGCAGCGCGCTGCAAGTTTCGAGGTGCTTGCCGCTGTTCGCGTGACATTACAAGTTAATGCTATAGCATTCACTCTTCCGCCCTTGGGGTGATAGAATGCTCCACAAACGCTCAAATACATCTGTGAAGACACGTTTCACTTTCGTGTTACACCGATTCCTATGACAGAGGGATCAGCCATGTTATTTTTTATACACTGACTAAAAAAAAGGATATGATATATACCTATGAATCCAATATCGACTATCGCAATTCAGGATGACTTAAATGTCATCATTCCTCTTTCTGGTTGGTGAAAAAACACATTGGCTACCTAAATACCTTTTGAAATTAGGGAGTTATTCTTAGGAAAGGTTAGCCAGGTAGCCGCAGGAAGGGTTGTCTTTTGTGCTTGGTGTATGGTTGGGCCAGCTTTATTCAACATGCCACAGTTCATATCATCATCATCATGATCAGCCTGACTACGCCCACTGCAGGGCAAAGGCGTGTTCCGCCAATCAACCCGGTCCTGTGCTTGGTGCTGCCACATTAAATACACAATCTTCTTAATCTCATCGGCCCACCTAACTTTCTGTCTCCGCCTCGCGCGTTTGCCATGCTTTGGAATCCAGTTAGTTACCCTTAATGGCCAGCGGTTGTCTTGCCTACGCGCAAAGTGTCCTGGCCATGTCCATTTCTTCTTTTTCACAAGTACGTTTAATGTACAGCAGCCCAATTTTTAACCTGAACGCGCGAGCATCGACCGCCGAGTTGATAAGCGCCGTACAACGGAGCGCACTGGAGAAATGAACGAGAGTACGCGCATGTGTGCCATAAGCAGTCCTCCGCAGATGCCTTCTGCTAGGCTTTTCCGGCAACCGCACACGAGCCCCGCTTCTTTTGAACAGCGCTGTGATCCTATTTTTCTTGTCTGTACGCTGCTATCAAGTTATGAGGAAAAGGTCAGGTGTGCATGCTTCAGATGGATGGGATGTGATTACACCCGCTAATTATACTACGTGCCTATCAGCATTTTGAAAGCGGAGCTGTTAAACTTTTTGTTAACCCGTGCGGAGTTGACAGGAAACTTTCATCATCAGAGGCCGATGCGCGCTCTGGCTCTTCTTCATGGTGTTAGTCAGTTTTCGTCCTTAGTCAAGACAATTAAGCGAAGCCATGCTAAGATCAAGCTAGTTAAGGCAATACTAATTAAGGTGACTGTAATTACGGCCTTGATAACAAAGGGAGCCCTAATCAAGATCCTGATAATTAAAATCATGTTAGTTCGCACATAATAATTAAGAGTGTTATTAACTAGCTTAAGACATTGCTAATTATTCCATTGCTAATTAGGATCGTGCTAGGTAAGACCATGATAACTAGGCCTGCTTATTAGCAAGGTCTTCATTAACATGATGTTAACTTGCAAGGTCTAAATTAGCATTGTCCTAACTAGAAGTTCTTAATAGCATCGTCCTAATATGCAAGGTTCTATTTAACATATCTCACAAAAACAAGATTCTAATCAGGTACGACATAATTGGGCAGGCCCTAATTTAATGGTCCTAATTAGCAAGGTCTCCATTTGCCAGCTTTTATTTAGCGTGGTCTTAGCATGATTATGACACGGCTTGGCTTAATTAGCTTTATCTTAGCATAGCTTGGCTTGATTGGCCTGACTGAGCATGAAGACTGACTAAGACTATGAAGAAGAGGGCGAAGAGAGCCAGCGCCCGCGTCGGCCTCTGATGATGAGAGTTTCTTGTCGACTCCGCACGGCGTTAGTAACAACTCGTAGGTTTGCGCGAGTCGGTGCATGATGCTAAAACTAGAAGCAGCGCGAAAAAAACGACGACAAAAAAGGAACACAGTCCTGTTGTGTGTGTTCCTTTTTTACAGCGAAAGCTGTTATGAGATCACAAAAAGGGCCGTTTTTGGTGCCGTAGTTGTCCGCCGCCGCCGCCGCCGGTGTCCGTAACCACTATCGCTCGAAATAAGAAAAAAACACGATATAAGAAAAAATTCCCAGGATGGAACGAGGTTCCAACCGGGGCCCTCTGCGTGGGAGCCCAGTGTTCTACCAATGAGCCATGCCGGTGCTTGAAACTGCGTTGCAAGAAGACCCTATACAGGGTTCATGCCGCGAAAGAGCCACATTAACACATGTAATGTAACGTGGTAGAAGAGTAAGATAACAAGCAAGCGTCACACAACGCGAATTTTGTAACCAAGCGTCACACAATGCGAATTGCGCAACGAGTGGGTTCTTGAATGCTTCCAACCCACTACAAAGGGCACTCCCATAATTCTTTATCGTCATCAGCCACAGCATCAACAAAGTGCACATAATGCCTAAAAGGTGTTTAGCGGGTACCACGATTCTCCGCAGAATGATGAAAAATGAAATAGTGGCTGCTTCCCTACTTCAAAAAATTATGATCATTTATAGCGCAGTGGGTTCCTCGCAAGTGCACTTCTATAGGTTGCCAAGGAAGCCCATAAGGCTCCCATGATGCATTTCCTCAGGGTCTCACTAAAGTTATTTCCCTGTCTCCCTCTTTTTGACGTTGACCTATGTTATATAGCGTGGTGGGAGAGTAAAATAACGACCGGGCTTCACACGATGCGAATTACGTAACTAGTGAGTCGTTTCAAGCTTCCAACCCATTACAAATGGCTGAACCATAATTCTTCATCGTCATCAACCGTCGCATCAAGAAACTGCACGTAACGCCGTACATATGGTAGCTCGTTTCTCCACAGAATGACGAATAATGTCGTGGTGGGTGCTTCCCAACATCACAAAAATTATGATTTGTGGCGTAGTGGGTACGTTGCTAGTGTACTTGTATTAGTAGCCACAAGAGAGTTGATAACGGACTCTAGAAATGCCGCTCTTCCAGCTTTCGCTGTGACTGTGCTGCGCTTTCCGCGCAGGCCTGGCGTTTTTTGTCCTCGTTTTTTTCGCGCTGCTTGTAGTTTTCGCTCCGCATGGCATAACGTAATGATTAACAGTACCGCTGTAAAAATTAGGATGCGCACGTAATATAATCAGTGTGTGCAATCACATCCCATCCATCTGAAGCGCGAGCACTTGACCTTTTCATTATAACTTGATGGAAGTGCTCGGAAAAAAAAGCATAATAGAAAAGTAAAAAAGAAGGATGATAGCGGTGCTCGAAAGAAGCAGGGGTGGTGTCCTATCCTCGGGACAGCCTACCGGACGACAGCTGCCCAGGACTGCTCATAGCGCGCATGCGCGTATTCCCGTTCATTTCGCTGCTGCGCTCCGTTGTACGGCACTTATCAACTCGGCGGTCGGCGCTCGCGTTCTGGTTAAAAAAAAGGCGGCTGTACTCTATGTCCAAACGACGCTAGACCTCTTATATACCAATTACCCTATGTTACCTCCACTTGGGTAAACATAAAAGTGTGAATGATTTTATGCCTCATAATTTTTTATTCATTTCAGTTTCTTAAAGTCACAGTTAAAAGCCTTGCATTCACTTGATAGTGATCTGGTAGGGTTAGCCTATGCCTCCTTTCATGCAGCTGGTAGGTAACCCGTCAAAACAAGATGCCGCCGAGCCCGGCGGCTTCCGTGCCGCAAAAGATTTTTTTTTTCTCAATGCAGAAGTTAAAGATATACATGAAAGGGTAATTAGGCGAGCATTTCAAAGGAATGAAATTTCTATATAAGTTAGCGGCCACGTACTCATCACAATTATTATTAAGTAAAGCCTACCAATTTCATAACAAAAGAAATTTACCGTACTGGCAGCTGCTTCAGGGTGTTCCGAGCGATGTAAGCTTGGTTCCATCCGCGCAGGAAGCTTTGGTTTCTTTTGCACACTTATTCTTGGTTTACTGAGAGGCGGGGCTACTATTATGAATACTTTCTAATTCCGCCGTATTGTCATGCTCTTTAACAGCGACATTTTAACCCAGTCGTAGGGGACTTAGCCGCCATCTGGAGCAGAGCTGAAAGATGGTGATTGGTTAACATGGCGGAATCCCACAGTGTCCACAGTAGTACCACCAATACAAAGTATCGTCACGGAGACAAATACTCGGTGACATATAAAATTTCATTGTTTCCAACACTAAAACCTCGATAGGATTATTGTAACGCCGGTAATGGGGAATTTCGGAAAAACTTTCATCATGGGCGGTTCTTTCAATGTGTCTAAATTGCCTCACTGAATTGTGCTTACCTGTAGTAGGCAGTGAGGAGCGATTTCTATGGCAACGGCATCCTCGGGCACGTGCTTTAGCGCCTCGCAGAAAAGAACGGGGGAGAGAAGGTTGTTAACGTGGTACTCGGCCGATGACAACTGGGCGATGGGTTCGTGCCAACGACTCTCCGGAAGAGATGAGCACACCCAGCGCTTGCTGCGAGGCTTTGGCTCCGGAATCACCTAGAAAACGATAAGGAAAGCATGGCAGACCTCGGGAAACCATGGAATCAATGTGCCAGTTGTTTCACTTACGGTTTTCCAGAAATCTTAAACACAAGGATTTGCTAGAGAACGCTCATTTTTTAAAGAAAAAAACTCACAGTTGAACTTCAGAGCTGAAGCTACAGTTATTGCTGAATTACCTACGTTGACTAATTATTTCCTTATTATTACTCTACGGCACGCTAAAATTTGCGAAATGTAGTCCGTGCAGTCTCATGACGTGATCACTTTAAAGTTATTTATCAGAGTTATTTATTGCAACCATACAAGACCTACAGGGTATGAATTCAGATAATGCATATAGCGTTATTGTAGTTTTAATTTAAACGTAATAATTGCAAGATAAATATTATTAAGAAAAACGGAGGGGGGGAGGAGGAATGAGTCTCTGCCTGTGAGAAACAAGAAGAAGAAGAAGATGCTTTTAATGAGAAGAAGGAGGAGAGGTCGGCCTGGAAAGCGGGTTCTAGCCTGCTACTCCTCACGGGGTTAAGGGGAAAGGGGAAAGAAAGAGAAAGAGGGAGGTGTGATGATAGGCGACGATGGTATGGCAAATGAGTCACTGTACACACTGTTTTGCACGGGGACAGGGCACGCGCAAAAGTCTTTATGCCGCACATGCTCTAAAGACGAGCATCTAAACCTGTATCACTTAGAAATCTCAATAGGCACTTTAAACTTCGTTGGGTCTGGTCTGCATGCTCCCAAGCACCCAAAAGCTTCTCCTCCGAAAAAGGTCGGGAGTCCAGACGGTCTACGATGCACTGAAGTGATTGTTTTTCGGTCGCGTACTGAGGGCACACGCACAGGATGTGGTGAATAGTCTCAGACGTGTGACACACACTGCAGTTAGGGTTTCGCTCCTGCCCAATCTTGAAAAGGTAACTTCGTGTATACGCAACACCCAGCCGCAATCTATGTAGTAATGTTTCCTGGTCTCTTCTTAACCGGAATGGAATCACAAAAGCACGACCAGAGTCAAGTCTGTAAAGACGTTCTTGGCGATAATTAGGGTCATTCCATAAGCGTGTCATAGATGTTTTCATAGATTCAGACAGCAAGCCATTGATGTCATATCGGGAAAATTGAATTGATATGACTTCGCCGTTAGTGTGCGCCATTTTTGCTTCTGCGTCAGCTTGCTCGTTCCCAGCTATGCCACAGTGACTGGGAATCCATTGCAATGCAACGGTATGCCCGGATTGAGACGCCTCAGATAACATATTCATTATGTCACACACCAGAGGACTGTATGCGGTTCCTTGCTTCATGTAATTACTGATAAGTTGAAGTGCCGGCTTGGAGCCACAAAATAATGTCCATTTCGCGGGACTCTGTTGTACAATGTAGCGGGCAGCTTGTCGGACGCCGGTCAGCTCAGCAGCAGTAGATGATGTCCGATGCGCTATCTTGAAGCGTTTCGTGATGCCCATGTGAGGAACCGTGAAAGCTGCTGCTGAGGACGTCTGCGTGACAGACCCATCAGCAAAAATATGCACCGTATATCCGTACATATAGGCAATGTACGATAAAGCAAAATGCTTAAGTCCAGCTGTTGGTATTTTTGACTTCTTTGTTATCCCCGGAATCGAGAGTCGCACGATCGGTTTAGGCATCGTCCAGAGAGGTACTCCGGGAGTCGCTTGTGGTGCATAATTCGAGGGCAGCAGATCTTGCTGCGACATCACAGCTTCCGAGTATGCAGCATTGGGTCGTGTGTCAATAATGTCTCTCAGTGGATGGTCTCGGTGCCTTGTCAATAACCTCAGATGTACTCGCAGTGGCTCGTGTTTAAGATAAACGCGAGCTGGACAAGCGCGTGCTTCTGTAATAGTACCCCATGTAGAAGTACATCGAGGTACTCCTAGGCAAATTCTGAGGGCGCGGGCCTGAGCACTCTCGAGTGTACGGACAGCAGATGTGCAAACACGAGAAAGAACAGGAGCACTGTAGCGGAGGTATCCAACAAAAAGTGCCTGGTATAGCTGTAGTAGAGATGACTTCGATGGCCCCCACGATTTTCCAGACATATGGCGAATGACATGGACAAAGCTGTCTAGTTTTTTTCTTAGTGCAGAGATGTGCTTCGACCAAGATAAATCCCGGTCGATGATAACTCCGAGAAACTTGTGGTGAGTTACAGAAGGTATGACGTTCCCATCTATCACTACAGGGTAGCAAGCCATTGACTTTCTCGAGAATGCCAGGATTGCACTTTTTGTCGGGGAGAGTTGCAGTCCGCGGCTATTAAGATATGTGGACGTTATCGATACCGCACGTTGTAGCTTCGTCTGTACTTGCAAACGCGTTAGACTCGTGGTCCAAATGCAGATGTCATCTGCGTACACAGATACTGAGATTTTGCCTCCTAACTTTTTAGCGAGGCCAACAAGTACAATATTAAATAATGTTGGGCTCAGGACTCCTCCCTGAGGCACGCCGCGATAGACGGGATGGTTGTTTGTATCACCGTCTACAGTTGTCATAAATACTGCTCTTTCTTGAAGATAGCTGGCTATCCACTGATGCATACGGCCGCCAATACCATAGTCTTCAAGAGCATTCAAGATCGCGTCATGCAGAACATTGTCGAATGCACCTTTGATGTCAAGGAAGACTGCAGCCGTCAATCGGTGGCGCCGTTTCTGGTGTTCAACGGTCGTTACTAAATCGATCACAGTGTCGATTGATGATCCTCCCTTCCGGAAGCCAGTCATCGCGTCTGGATATATATTTTGCTTCTCCAGAAACCATTCTAAGCGCAACAGAACCATTCGTTCCATGAGTTTTCCTACACAACTTGCAAGTGCCACAGGTCTGCAGGAAACCATATCACGGGGAGACTTGCCTGGTTTCAGCAATGCCACGATCTTACTTGTTTTCCAATGTGCCGGCACAGTTCCAGATGTCCACGAAAGGTTGTACAAGGATAGAAGTTCTTCGGTCGCTCGAGGGCCAAGGTGGCGCAGAGTAGAATAGGTGATGCCATCAGGCCCAGGCGCACTGGAGCGTTGTGAAATAGAAATTGCCGCACGCAGCTCCTGCAGCGTGAAAGGAAGATCGAGACGGGCGTCTGCTGTAGGGGGTGCGCATCGAAGCAGTGGAACGACCGCTGTTGCAGAGCCAGAGATGTGTAGGCAGAATTCTTCCGCGATCTGCTTCTCGCTGCATGACCTGATGATGGCCAATGCGCGGAAGGGACGTATGGATGTGCGGAAGGGCGGAAGGGTTGAGAAACAAACCCTTCGCATAAGCTTATGTGGTGGGCTCGGTGCGCAATGTTAGCAGCATACTTTTTGTCCACGTGCTATTTTGCCTTACAAACAACGCCTCTATGCTTTCCTTGGCTTTCACCGGAAAAACTGTAGTTCTTACCTCAAACGCATCGTATCTCAAGATAATTTAGGAGGCACTGTTCATCAAGTACCGCTTCAGATTCGCCGAGACGCCTTCGTAAGTGACTGACTATGCGTGCTACGAGAGTATGGGACAACGCAGCAAGTTTAAACACGACAACGTCTGTAGCGACGCCGACGGTGACGATAACCTAGTAGCGATGGCAACAGCATGGCAGATTAAAACTATACTCTATCCAATAAACGCTTAAGGTAGTTCAAAAACGGCCTGTCCTTAAATTAAATATTATGTAGATTCGAAATTCTGGCAAGTTCGCACGCTCTGACTTTAGTTAAGCACATTTCTGTCGTTCAGTGTTTATTTATTATGTTTTTATTTACTTACTTATTTTCTTAATTATTTCTTATTTATTTATTTATTTATTTATTGCCCTGATGGTCTGAACAATGCACAGGGGAATGCTTAGACATAGCAAACAAGTGCAATACACAGAAGCGACAATAATATGAACAGGCTGTAAAATGAAACGATATGTTAACTGCACAAAGTAAATGTTTATCGGCTGTGTTCACGCATCAGAGTGATCAAATATTGCAGTGATTATCGATGCGTACGGTGTGTGCAGTAGCTGTAGCATGTAATAATTTAAAGCAAGTAATAGTTACAGCAAATAATAATTAAACAGTTGTACAGACGTTAAGGAACATGGGTAGTATCGGAAAGTGAGGAGAGGAACTAGGTTTTACCTATCACTTTGCAAATTGCATAGGTTGAAGCGAGAAGATCACGGTGAGCAATGCATGCCATGGATTGTCGGGGGTGGTTCCAGTCATTGCTTGCGCACCATATTAATCAGTGCGGGTGATTAGGAGCACGGCGTTGTGATGAAACATTCTTAAACATGAGGTGTGCTGGAGCCAACGTTTCAGAAAAGTGGACTTGTCTTCTTCAAGTCCAGTTGTCGAAACGTCGGCTCCAGCACACTACCTGTTTACGAATTTTTGATCACAAGCCTCCATCTTTCCCTCACCTCTGCCTTCTTTTGGAGTACGGCATTGTGCAGCACGTACCTTTTCTTTGTAGTTTGTTGTAGCGTTTTGTTTGTACTACGCAAAGCGTGTTTCTGCATGATCAGAGTGGCCCTTCTCTAGTACCGCTTAGACTCAGCGAGCGGCATTTCGCCAAGTACTTTAAGAGAAGAGATTATTTTATTTCTGCGTTTAGGTAGGAGCTGTTTCTTGATGTCCTTGTACCAATTCGATGTAATAGCAAGCTTGCAAGCTCCTGTCCACTCGGTTACAAATGCGGAATGCACGTATTTTTTGGCCTTTGTATAGAAAACGACGAACTTGTAACGCGAAAAAATTGCATCGTTTTCGTTCCACGACAAACACCTTAATACATTAAGATTATCAACCAAGAACAATGGGTGCAGGCATAAACGTTTGCGCTGTAACCGGCCATTTACGAAGATAAGAACTACTACATAACTATTACAGAAATCATGAGAACCTCAGTAATTAGCTATCTTCGAGGAAGTTACTGCCATCAATACAGCACATTTGGCACGAAATTCATTACGAATAGCTTCTTTGAACTCATTCGACTGGAAACGTTGTGCGCATCGAGTGTCATTAGATTTCCCGCATGACTGAAAACAACAGATAATGTTATAGACCTTTCACGTCTGTGCAGCAACAAAAAAGCATAAAAAGATTATCTGCAGCAATATTCTTGGACGTGAAAGGCGCATATGACAATGTAAAGCATGAAGCCATCCTGGACGCCTTGGGTAACATTGGATTAATAGGCCGCGTATATCACTGGACTTACAGCTATTTGAAGGACAGAACCTTCTTTGTTCAGACAGAAGATGGTACAACAACGCAACATTGTACTTGTCGCGGCGTACCTCAAGGTGGAGTCCTGAGCCCCATACTCTTTAACCTTGCGCTCATCGGTCTTGTTGACGTTCTTCCGCGGTCTGTGCATCTGTCAATATACGCAGACGACATCTGCGTCTGGACTTCAGGGGTCACGCGTCTACACGTACGAGCCAGGCTTCAGCGAGGGGCTACACTGACGGCAAACTACCTCCAAGGGCGGGGACTGGAACTGTCGTCTGAGAAATGCTCAGTGGTTGCACTTACGCGCAAGATAATGACCCCATACGTCATCAAAATCAATGGGCGCACGATCAGCTACGTGAGGACCCACCGTTTCCTGGAAGTAATCATAGATCGTCACTTGTCCTGGAAGCCCCCAGATCGCCTACATGACAAAGAAGCTCGCCATGATCACAAACATACTAAGGTTCCTCGCGGGAAAATCGTGGGGTGCATCTGTACGAGCGATGCTTGAACTGTATACTGCGCCTTTCCTCGGCTTCATGCGCTACAGTTTACCTGTACTGGGCAGGACCCGAAGAACAAACTTACGCTTACTCCAGTCGATTCAAGCTCAAGCACTGAGGATATGCCTTGGGCTTCCGAGATGCGCGTCCTCAGCAGCGACTGTCGTCATCGCTCGTGATCACCCCATCACAACATACATTCGCATGGATGCTTTAAGAATGCACATAAGACATGCCGCCCAGGTTCCATCACACCACCTCGCCTCACTTCCAGCTGCTAGGTCCCACTCTGTGTTTAGCGGAATTATTGCTTTGCATAGCGCAGTGATTCCCACAAACTTCACGCACGCAGCAAGACCGCCGTTCCCGTTGTGGTGTCTACATCCACTGGAAGCCCAGATAACCATTCCCGGTATACTAAAGAAAAAACACTCGTCATATCTGGCCCTACAGCAAGCCACTCTATTGTTCCTGCACGAAAAGCAGTGGACGCCTTCACGTTTATACTGACGGTTCAGTTTCTTCTACAAGCTCAGCAGGGGCAGTGGTCATACCCGAGAAATCCGTACCATAAACTTCAAGACGTCGCCTGAAATCATCGACGGCTGCCGAACTCACCGCCATCCGTGCTGCTCTAGAGTTCGTAGTGGAAGAAACGCCACTGGCATGGTCAGTCTTCTCTGACTCCAAAGCAGCGCTCCAGTGCATTATGTCCCCATATCGTCATGGACCAAATGAACAGTTAGTCGCTGACATAAGACTGCTTCATCACCGCGCCATTGAGAAGCACCACAGCGTAATCTATCAGTGGATACCGGGCCATTGCGGTATCTACGGAAATGACCGTGCTGATGAAGCTGCGCTATCTGCCCATGATGCTCTCTATTCTGCAGCTATACCGTTGTCAAGAACGAATGCCGCAACAAGGCTTCGTTCCCATGCACGTGAACTGACACCGGCGCATTGGAACTCGACGGAATTTACCAACGCGCGTCTTCACAACTTGGACCCGAATCTACAGCTCCGTCTTCCGTCGGGAATAACAAGAGCTGAGGAGACGCTCCTGTGCCGCCTGTGGCTCGGGGTGGCCTTCACGAAGGCCTACTCATTTCGAATTGGAATGGCCAGCAGCCCGACATGTGATAACTGTAGCTGCGAGGAGACAATCGCCCATCTTCTCCGTGGGTGTCCTCGCTTCAGTGCACAAAGAGAAGAACTGTCCAAAGTGTTAAGTAGTCTTGACAATCGTCCATTGTCGGAGGAAAGATCTTAGGACACTGGCCGAAACCATCCTCGGCGCAGAAAGCTTTGAAAGCGGTATTGCGCTTTTTGCGCAAAACTAGTCTCATAGACAGACTTTAAGCAGTGTCGTTTATGGTACTATTGTTCTTTTTTTTATTCTTTTTGTAACATCTCTTTTCTATCATCTTTCACTCCCTCTTCCCATTTCTTCAGCACAGGGTAGCCAGCCGGTCTGAGAACTGGCTAACCTGCCTGTCTTTCCGTTTTTCTTCTCCTCCTCCTCCTCACTTCATAAAGGAACCTTATGAAAAGTATATAATATGTTTTGGCTTTCCAAGTTGTCTATACCTCTGTTTCTAATGGTGCATGTGAGGCAGACACGAATTCCAGTGCCAAATATTCTGGGGACCCTACTAGCGGGATGGTTAGGCTATATATAGTTAGATGCATATAGGCCTAACGGTGCATTATGAGAATTTTAAATGACATACATGAGCTTCCGCATGCCGCTTCAGAAAGAATAAAGAAAGTTGAAACGAAGCTTGCACTAAGCCGCGCAAGGCTTGAAACAGCGAAGCTGAACGATTCTGAAGACTAATCTGGTTGCTTCTAGGTTGTTTAGCTAGGTGATGCAGGTCGCTTCTAGGTTGCTTCTAGGTCGTAGCTAGGCTTTATCTAGGTGATGCTAGGTTGTTTCTACGTTGATTCTCAGCGCTGAGTGGTTCGAGTTAAACCACAGACAATCACAGACGCGACACGGATGTCTAAACTCCAGAGACAGAACCTCGCGCTGAAGCCAAGCGTTCGCACATCTCATAGATCTACGGGCACGTCGTCATTCGCGTGGGGCTTCCATCGCTTCGGGCCTACTCGCAGCCGCCGTTGCCTTTCCCGTTACCTAGCATTCTCTAGTTCTACGTACTAAACTAATTGGCGTCCCTCTTTCCCCCTGCCCTCTGATGCGCACGTATGCATAGCAATGGGGTTGTCTATTGCAGCAGCATCTACGGCGTCCTAGCGACTATTCTCACTTATTGAATTAGTGGCCATTGGAGTTGCCAGTTTGCTGCCATTTTAGATGCGAAGCAGCGTTTGCTCGGGGCTATGTCCGGCGGTGGCGTCCGCCCACGTGATGCAGCCGCGCCGCTGTGAGTGTAGCATAGCCATCTGAGCGCGCGCTCGCACCGAGGACAAGTCGTCTTCCTCTTGTTCTTCGACCGCCTTGATGATGATACGTGCAGAGCACTTTAGGGGGCCGGGCTGCCGTATGCTGTCCTAGCTTGGCGTAACGGAGACAAAACCATGCGTGTTGGCACGCGCTAGCACGTTCGGGACTGTGTAAGGGGCTGGGTAAGACGCTGTGGCCTCTCCCTCTTACATTCTCTCAGCTATCATGGGATGGCGTCAGGGAACGAGATTCTACAGACTAGCGATGAACCAAGAAGTTGTATGCTGGTCAGAACGCGCTGGCACCAGCTAGCACGCTCAGGCCTGTGTAAGGGGCAGGCTAAGACGCTGTGGCATCTCCCCCTTGTACTCTCTCAGCAATCACGTGATGGCGAAAAGCAACGGCAACTACAGTGAATTCATGGTGTGCTTCACTTGCAAGGACGCGTCAACATCGGGCAAGGTGGCCGTGATGAACGCAACTTTAAGTCGACGCATGCGCTTCTTCGCCTCCCCACATGGTTCCCTCCCGTGGGAGATGGTGTGTTTCTTTTTTCTTTGGACAGGGTCATCTTTCGGTACGGACCATATAGATGAAAGGCTCTACTCGCAGCCGCGAGTAGACCCTTTCAGGAAGAGCTAAGGTTTGGCTGAGTGGTTCTCAGCCAAACAATAGTGATAGTGCTCAAGAGCGGCCGCGCCGAATCAAACAGTTCAGCGAAGTGGCGTTCCTTCGCTCTGGTCAAAAGTGCCTGCCATCCGAAAAACCAAAACATATAAGTTTTTTTTTCTCGCTTTACATACTAAAATTTCACGCACATTTTTATTCGGACGTTATCTTCCACTAGTGTCGCTTTATTTCTTATTTCTAGTTTCATCTTGTCTTTCATTCAACAATTTCAAGGATAAAAATACAGTGGTCTGATTGGTAGTGAATATTTTGAGGCTCACCGCCGAAGGACAACGCAGGACGACGTATGGCACAAGAATGTCGCAGTGCTATGTCCTCCTGTTTTCCGTCGTCCTGCATCATTTCCTTGCGTTAAACCTGTACATATACACGCATTAAATGCCATTTCATAGCTGCATTTTATGTTCCACAGCATTCCAGGAACACTCCTTGTTCGACAATCGTCACTTGTGATACTTATCAACCCCTGCATTTCTGCCGTGCTTGGTTCTACGCCTTATGTGTTTTGTCAGTGAATATGAATATGTGAATAGGTTCGATGGCTAGCTGCAAAAAATACGTAGCCGGTGCTCCTAAATGTGCGGTTAGTGAGCGCTCCCTTTCCCCCTGTGTCATATCATGACCGATGAACGCGCAGAATCACGCAATACGAGGACATCTAAAAATAGCAACGTAAAGTTACGAAAAATACATCAATTGAGTGCTTACCTTTTGCAACGCTTCAAGCAATACGGGTCCGGCACTGTTTATATGCTCGCTGTGAAAGGCCAAGTCGACGCCCTCCACTTTTTTCACGAAGACATTTTCATCCTTAAGCTGCTGCACCAATTTGTTTACGGCTTGCGGCGGTCCAGACACCGTCACCGAGTCTTCAGCGTTGTGACATGCTGGTATCACTCCGCCAAAACAACGCTGTTTGGCCGCTTCCCAAGATAAGCCTGGAGAAAAGAATAAACTCGAGTGCACCGTAGCTTAAAGAAAAGCATTGCTGTTCTCTCTTTTCATTTTTGCAGTGTGTGTCGGCTTTAGCTGACTGTGGCTGCTACTGCTGTGTTACCTACTAAGTTGCAAACAAAATGTTAAAATATCGAGGAAAGGCAAGATTTGGGTTTACGTTCATGTCGAGCTGCACTGAGATGTAACTCAACACGAAAGATCGATTTTAACCACCTCACAAATAAATGCAAATGACAAGGACAGAGATGGCCTTGTCATGATGGCTTTGTATCTGAGTGCGCTCTCCGTCTTTGTCCTTAATATTTATTAGTGTTTTAATTTTACATGCACATTTTTTATTCAACGCCGCTCAAGCTGAACTAAAAAGGCGTTGCGTGCGTGACACGGCATCGGACCTCGAATTTCCAGCCGTACAGCCTCAGGCGTATGGTTTGAAATGTTTAAACATGCCATTAGCGCGACTGTTACTCTCAAGCTAAAACGACTTCTGCGAATTGTCTTCTCGGCCGTGGCACTTATCGTGCATGGGAGCGCATCGCAGCAAAATGGTTGGATAGCAGGCAAGTTAGCAACTGAATTTGCAGTCGTCCCCTTCTTCTCGCCATGACTACCTCTCAACACCTCAGACAAAATTGCGTTCATCCTGACTTGCATCGTCGCATGGACGTCTAATAAGGCGCCGTCCACGGTTCTGTGTTCCTCAATGTTGGTGTAATGCATAATCACAAACGCTGTATCACACTCAATTCATGACCTTTGTAGCACATAGAAAACAGTTAATGCTAGTGCAGGTTGCACACACAAACGCAAAAACACTGTATGTAGCATACGAAGTTTCATAGCAGCTTGTAATCACCCGCTTCGGGAGACTTGTACATTTGTCACAGGATGCTCTAAAGACGTCGAAGTGCGCACACCTTACTAAGACTAGCGCAAGGGCATTGCATTGTGCGGCAGAAGCATAATATAGCACATCATTAATGCATTATTATTCCTTATTGAGTATATACCACGACAAAACATCTATGCAACAAAAATACCAAGCAGGGCCGTGGCTTGAAGGAATACGCAAATTAATGTACGACCAATTATATGCACTACGTAAATAGTGAACAAGTTTTGCCAATTTTTGCGTTTTGTAGAATGTTTTTTTTTACGTTTCACAAGGAGCATCACCGAAGCCGGTGGTATCTACGCATCTTCATTCAAGGATACTGATCGCAATAATTTCCATCTGTGTGTACGTGCCCACGAGCAGAGTTGTGTAAATGCTGAAGTTAATACAACTGCAGTACTACATGTTGCTGGAATAATACGTCTACACTCTATTATGTATCGTGAAAGAAACATAATAATAATGTTAAAAATTGTAGGAGTTCAACGTCCCAAAACTACGATATGATTATGAGGGGCACCGTAGTTGAGGGTACCGGAAATTTCGACCACCTGGGGTTATTTAATGTGCACCTAAATCTAAGTACATGGGCCTCAAGCATTTCTGGTTCCATCGAAACTGTGGCCGCCGTAGCCGGGATTCGATACCGCGAGCTTTGGGTCGGCAGTCGAGCACCATAACCACTGGACTACCGTGGCCAGTAGGGAAACATTCTGCTCCTTTATAACGTTTTGATGTACGCTGAGTGACCATTGTGTTTACGGTTCCTAATTCAGTTGCTGGATCGAGCATGGGATATTTACGGTTCTTAAAGCTGCAACAAAGACTTCAGCCGTAGCAGTTGGGGAGGTATGCAGAAGCTAGCTGCGTATGATTGTTTTATCATTTTAGTTTTGTTTTGTTAATAACTAATTGATTTATTTAATTGTAAAATAGTGCAACACTCATGTTGGGTACTTTCACTGGGCGTAATACAGCAGTAATTGCAAATGGAAGCCTGGGCAAGAATGTAAAAATGAAAGGCTTAACCGTCACAGTGGTTCAATTTATTACAGTGTAATATTCAGACAACTTTTCTTTAATTGGGAATAGTAAGTTATTACTAGTCTAGGCACACATCCTGAACAAAAGGACCACCGCTTACGGTATATAAAAGGAAATGCATCGCTGGACAGCTATCAACAAAAAAATATGGCTTTGAATGAAACGTTGCCATGTACCTTTTAAAACAGCATTGTCAGCTGTACAGTTTTATTCATAATATTTGCCGGAAAAGGTAGCAGTCATTACGGATACAAAAGGATATGGCATTTCGTGCCAAATATTGCAAATCCGGTTGAAGGGGGAACCCTATAGCGTTATATTCCTAGGTAGCACTTGCATTATTTTGTATTGTTATCCTTGTACAAACAACAGAGGAACTTAGGCCATGAGGAATGTTTGCGTTCTACCAACGCAAGTACATTTATGTTCTCGAATGAGTAAGCAGTCTTGCTTAGGTTGATCTTCTGTTATGCAGGCACAACTGGTGTCTTTTCATATAAAATATTCACTAAAGTGAATAGATAATCTTCCGAGGGTAACCAAACAGTGTACCGTACTTTGTGGTAAATTTTTGCTGAGACAGCAGATGCGAAATGAAAAGAGAGAACATGGTTTAATGGCTGCTATTCTTTTGTTGTTTTTACTCAATTTCCCATGTTACCCATATTCTTACTCAGAGAGTATATTAACCTCTGAGTAAGTGATCGTCGCACACTACATCGAATCTGCACAAATCCAGCATCTAAACTAATGTCGCTCTTTAAAGTGTGGCTAAAATGTTTCACAAATATTCGCTATATTCAGGAGTTTATTACTCCCATTTTTACGTTAATTATTGTTGAATTTTACTTTAATAACAAGCCACGGAGAGCAAATCTCAAGGTGTTGTCCACGCATGGCTACAGTCTGTCCTCCCAAAATAATGAGACAAAAAAGCATCTGTAGTTTATAGGTGCTTATCAGGGCAAAATATAATAATGCGTATTGTACAAGGGTCAATGCTAAAGGACAGTACAAAATATCAAACTCAGCAGGTTCATTTTGTTAGAAAATTATTCCAGCGCAGAAATGCATCATTAGCCAACACACCAACACATTTTGAGCGTTTTCAGCATTGTGTATGTCATGGTTAAGTGAACGCTGTGGATGTGTGAATATGTCATTCTCGTGATCATTTAATTTTATAGCAAAACGATCTACCAACAAGCCTAACAACAAGTTCTTTTTGAGCATGTACAGCAGTGTTTCAAAGTGTAACGCTCTATTCGAGACAAATCATGTTCAGATGCCAAGTCCGAAACAGCCGGATATCTAATTAAACAGCTGGGTATTTGGTAAACAAACATCTGGAGTCCACAATTAGAATGGACCTTATGCACGCGATGCTGTGTCTGAAGTTACACAATATGTTGTTACTCTGCAAAAGATAAGCGCTACTATAATAAAAACAGGTCACGGAACAGCACCGTAAAATAAACAATGTTGCATCAGACCGTTTCCGAGCTGAAGTTCCTCCGACGAACTGGGATACAGCCGGGCTTTTAATCTTTTTTTTTAAAAAGCTGAAGAACGCATATGATCGCCCCACAAGCTAAATGCTGACATCAAGCGAGCCCGGATATCTTATTACGAATACACATTTGAAAGAATTGATGGTAATCCCAAATAATCTGGCGTGAGGTAAATAATTTAACCGAACGTCATAAAAATGCAATGCTGATGTCACTGCTTGATTACCGTGTATGATTACGGTGTTGCATGACTACGGTGTAAGAGGCGTGACAGCTAGATTATTTAAAACTTATCTTACCGAAAGAAAACAGTACGTAAAGGTTGGTAAAATTGTGAATGGTGTACCGCAGGGTTCAATCCTAGGACGTTATTAGTTATATTATTGAGCTGTGTAACATTACACGTTCCCCTAAATTAATTATTTAATTTTACCTTCAAGCTGAGATAAATGACTATTTAGTCCAATTGGAATCACAGCTTCATCAAAATAACCTCCTGATTAATATATCTAAGAGTAAGCACGCCACAATCCAGCCTATCAACAAGCCTTACAAGGACGATATCAACATATTGTGCAAAAGCCAGAGGCTGCAGCAGGCTAACTCACAAAAGTTTCTTGGACTGTGGTTTCAGGGAACTTTGTCCTGGAATACCCATGTCGATAGTCTCACAGCCGAACTAAGCAAGACTGTTGGGTGCATATTTAAACTGAACCCGCTTATACTGCTTTGGCTGAGAAAAAAATATATTACGCCATTTTTTACTCGCGTCTGTATTATAGCATGCTTCTATGGGGCACTACAAGTGAGAATAATTTAAAAAATCAAAAAGTATTACAGAAAGAAATGCTCCGTCTACGTGAAATTATTATGACGACCGAGGGGAAATGTCTAGCTGTGCGCTATTTATAAAACACGCCATGCTCAAAACAAGGCAGGTCTACGAATACAAATTATAACTTTAC